>NC_133578.1:29861015-30199229 GCF_964106895.1 Numenius arquata
AAAAGAAAAAAAAAAAAGAGAAGAAAAAAAAGTCTAGCATTCCCTAAAATAGATAAGGCATCCTGCTGAGAAAATCACTCCACACATAAAAGAGAAGCAAAGGTGATTATATATAACAAAACTAATCTTCTCTATTGCTTTAATCACCTCAGACCATTTCACCTGCTTATTTGGAAACTGTTAACCCAAGGAAAAAATTATTGTAAGAACATCCTCATTTCCAGCACTGCGCTCGAATGGGCTTGTTTTCCTAAATATCCATCCCCGCAGTCTTTATCAACGGCCATTGCTCTGAAAGATAAATGTTTGCTTAAGACTATTCTGTAGTTAATACATATATTCATGACTCGAGCATGATGCAGCGAGGGAAGAGGGTGCCAGGAAGCCGTGAGTGACCCGCCAGGGTTGTGGCAGGAGTCTGTCTGTCCTACCACTGCTGACAGCCAGCAGCAAATTTTGCCCAAATTTTAGGGGAGCGTAGCGTGGGGGCCTGGTGGGTGGCTGGGACACAGGGTGCATGCTTCTTTCCTAAAATCCTGGTTCACAAGGTCACCACAGAGCCTACAGGCAACCACGGCACGGCCAGCGCTGGCCTCGCAGCCCAGGAGCCGGAGCCTCGGGATAGCTCATTCATTCCGGGGACCTCAACACTGCGACCACAAAGATGAATGTGTTGGCCTTCTGCCATGTGTCCATGGTTATCGGAGTATCAGTCGTATTTGATACTGAGATGCAACACCTCTTTTGCTAAACCAGACACAGCACATCAAGCGATGATTCTTTCTTTGCCAGAGTAGTAGCTTGTGAGATTTTATAGACGGTTTATTTTGATACGTCACAGCTTTGATCCGAAGCCTGCTGAAACCCACGGAAACCCAGTGATGCAGGAGGTTTTGTGTCAGAGCTACAGGGAGTAAATAAACACATGGAGAGGAGGCTTTCAGGCAGCAGCCGCCTGGGCTGGCACCGGGTGCCGCTGCCGTCACTGGCGCCTCCATGTTGCGGCGGTAAATTCTTGCAGGTCTCCATAACTCACCCCAAACACCTCGCTCGTTTTTCTTACAAATGCAGTTTCACCATGATCTCCAAATTCAGGGCTGGCATGAGTGATACTTGTTATCCTGGGATGTCAGCATGGACAGGTAAAAAAAATTCACTCTTCCAGTTACTGGTACACAAATCGGTTTAGGCAGGAAATATGTGCACTCCCCTTTCAGAGACTAATTACCTCCAAAACCTGGGATATTCAGAAGAGGGGAAGACATCGAGCCCGGGCGCATGGAGGGAGCAGGAGGATGGTGAGCGTCCTCCTCCTAGCCATAAATCACGGAAATCGAATTAGATCATCTCAAATTGAGGGACAAAAAGCCAGTTAGAGATCCATTTTGCAATGCCGGCTGACATGGCTTCCATTTGTGACTCGCTGAGTGACATTACTTATCCTGAGTGCTTCTCTGACAATATAAGCACTTAATGTGAAGACGTGTAAAATTACAGCAAAATGAATGAAACCCAGGAAATTATGTAAAGTTTAGGGGGTTGCTTTTTTTTTTTGCTTAGTTTTTTTTTTTTTTTTCCCTTTTTTGAGGCCTCCTCTCAATTTCTGCCTCCTAAATGAGGATCTGGGCAATGCATCAGCTGACAGTGCCTTCCTGGAGCAATGTGCTCTTCTGCTCTTGATGCATCTGAGCAACTTGAAACTAATACCAGCATGCACTGAATGGCAAATAGACCTTCATGTTGATGAGGCAAATCCTGCGGCGCTTAAAAGCAAGCTATGCTGAAGTGTCCCATGTATCTCCGCCTTCAAAGTGCAACACACTTATGGAAATTGCAGATCCTGTGGTGCTATTTGTCTGGAAGGAGACATTACAGATGACATATGAACCTGATTTCTCAAACAGATGAGGTCTGTGAGAGGATTAAGGAAACATCTATAAATTAAGATGCAGAATAAAGTTCCTGCTGTCTTCCTTGGCCTCTCTCTCATTGGCTCGAGAGTCCAGTGCTCACAACTGCATACTTGGCAGAGCACCAGCCATCTCTTCTTTGCCTACTGCTATAAAATGGGCAAATCTCATGCCATGATTCCCCTTCGGTAGAGCAGCAAAACCCCAGCGCCCAGGGCTCTTGGCAGTGCCCTCTCCCCAGCCACCTACAGCCATCCCCTTGGCAATCAGTCCCTGTAAGCAAGGTGTCCAGCATGCAAAGTGATATCTATCTTGATTATTTTTTTCTTTTTCTAGCTGTGCACTGCAAAACCACGTGGTGCCTGTTCCTGAAGGCCATGGGAGGTAGCATGGAGACGTCACTCCGTTCGGGAGCGCGGGTGAGCAGGCAGCTTGTAGGCCTGGGGGTACAGCCTGTGGTCCCTGCACCAGATGAAGGATCCCTAGAAAAGGCAGTCACCTCAGTTCAAGACCCACATGGAGATTTCTGTATTTCTTCAGTGTTCTTTGTGCATGAAATAGGGTTAAATACAAGGGGAAAAAAGTTTGTCTTTCTCTGCGGTGACCCCAGGAGCAACGTCATTAAGGCCTTATCACAGCCCCATTTGCACTTGGCAGCCGCCCCTCGTGCGGCGGAGCTCCCCAAGGAGACAAAACGCGGTGAGGGAAACCAAATTCCTGCTGCCATCTTCAGCTCTGCCCTGATAATGCATGTGCAGCAGGGCTGCGCAGGGGCAGCCCTGCTGGGGTAACCCCCACCCCCACAAAGCCTCCTGCAGGCAGACCCCATCCTGGCTGCACCCCATCCTGTGCCGGGAGCAGGCATTGGCTGCCGAGCCAGGGACCTGCACCGGAGAGACACCAGCCCACAATCAGCACCCGAGAAAAAAGTGTCTAAAGTCCCAAGATGTTTGAATTACGCTTATAGAGCATTTATAGTGACAGAGCAAATGGGAAAGCATCAAATTATTTTGATTTTTCTTCAAAGCATTTTTGTTGTTGTCGTTGCATTGGATATAGCAGGAATTTTTTGGAAAGGGTAATTTTTTTTTAGAAAGGGTGAAATAACTCCAAGCCATGAGGGGTAGTCCCAGCCAAAACAATGTGGATTGATCTAAACTACATCTTTTTCCCTGACTTGGTCAGAAAATGCACTGTCTGTATGACTCCACAGACTGCAGAAAAGAAAACACACAGTAAGAAATCACTCTTTTCTTTACGAGCACTAATCTAGGTGGATAAGGTCAAAGGTAGGCAGGCAAATAAAGGGAACAGAGATAACCTGGTCTGACCAAGGTTACAGCAGATGCTATTGCCAGTACCTGCGTTTGGCTGAAGTAGGCTGTCGGCCAGCACTATCCCCTTGTGACTGTACTGTCCACACAAGGAGTTAGGAAGGAGCAAGAGGTGAAGGAGCAAGACGTGAAGGAGCAAGAGATGAAGGAGCTTGCCTCTCTGTCTTTAGACCCTCACCTTTCCTGGCTGCAGTGGAAGCAGGGCAGCAGACACCGAGCTGAGAGCAAGCCCCAGAAAGCAGCCTGGGAGCGTTCAGGCTGCATGAGCAGCTCGGAGTCACCTCACAGAAGCCGGCTGCAAGCGATTTTCCTTTTTGTCAGCACAGTCTGCTTCACAGGAACAAGGAAAATCTCCCAACTTGGAACATAAAAAAGGCATCAAGCAAAGACACAAAAGTATTTCCATTCATTTCATTGCAGATAACGGGTGGCAGCTACCATTTTGAGATCAAGTCTTGCTCTGCTGAAGACCTCCAGCTGACACATCACCAGTCATTTACGATCTACCATTAAACATATGCAGTCATTATATCTCTTTTCTCTGCCAGTTGCAGCCTCAGGACTTTTTGCTTAGGCTGCACATAAGTTCTTGCTTGGAAGATTTAAAACGAGGGAAAAAATAACACTCTTGGTCTCCCAGAAGCTGTGTCGTGGTGCCAGGTGGGGAGATTGCAGCGGTGCCCCAGCAGGGCGGCAGCCCCATCCCGCTCAGCACTGGGCACGGCCATTCGAGGGGGAGCAGGACAGCGTGCCCCGGCACAGAGCCCCAGCAGGAGGGTGTCCCTCCAGCCGCCCCCAGCCAGGCTCCTCCAGTCCCAGGAATGGGGGCAGCTGCGGGAAGGGTGGGGGAAGCTGGGTCTTGCCTCTGCTTGGGCTCTGTCTTTCAAACCTACTCGTGGCCTCCCAAAAGCAAGACCCGATCTGCAGGGAAAGGTGATACCTCCCCGGTTGGACCCGGTGCTGCAGTTAAAGCAGACAGAGGAGTTTTGGGACCTCTGGGCTCCCGCAGGCCCCTCAGTAGTCACCACTGCCCCATGCTGTACAGCAGCATGGAGAAGGGCTTGGCCCGGAGTTCGCCTGGTTTTCCCAACTGCATCCTTTGTTCAGATCAGAAATATCACCTCTGCCTATAAAGCTTTCATCACTAGAGATACCTCCCCACAGAGATGACGTGAGAGGAATGATGGGGAAAGGAATGATCAAAGAACATTATTATCAGGATTTTTGGCAGCTGAGCTATCATTCCAAATGTAGGCATGGCAGACACTGCTCCAAAGCACCAAAGGGTTCATGGCTTCATAGCAGCCCACGTGTGAGGTGTCCTTATCAAGCAGGGATACAGCACAAAGAAATCAATACTGGGGAAAAAAAGACTTGGCCCCCAAGGTGGCTGACCTGGGGTAGTTCATGTCAGCTAGCCCAACAGAGCAGACACCATCATCTGTATTTTAACTTGGTTAAGTAACCTGCATCCAACACCAGCACCCTCCACAGATGAAGCTAACCCCAGGTTATCTACACTTCACAGCTGTTTAACCTGAGGTTATTCCTCTTGGACTGGGGTCAGTGTGCTCTAATAGAGCTCCGGTGCTGTGCTTACAGAAACTGCATTTCCCAGGAATTAGTGCCATAGCATGGTGCTTTCTCTTGCGTTTTTCAGGTTTCTGTGGCTCTCATGCTTCTGCCTTGCTGAGATGTTTGTGTCAGCCAACCCATGAAAATTTGGCACTGAAATAGTACCCTGCTGCATTGTTTTCTCACTGTGTAGCTCATGATCCCTCCCGTTCCTCACAAATCACAGTAATTTTAAGGGCTGCCAAGCCTCAAAGCCAAAAGCAGCTTTGGGATATTTATCCCACCTTCTTGTTTGACGTGTCGTAGTTGATGTTGTAGCCATGATGTAGCTGGTGAAGGTCAACCCAGAGAATGAGAGGAGGATGAAAGTCAGTGCTCAAGAGCATAAAAACTGCTGTAACTTGGGGCAGGGGGGGAGCTGGTCTCATGTCAACCATGAGAATCTGCAGTGGGAGACATCAGGAGGGAGCTCAGACCTGGCGATGGCTTTGCAACCTACAATGTTTCTACTGTGTTTCCATTTTGCAGAAATCAAGATTCACCCAGATGCGGTTCACTGAAAAATCCAAATTTCAGCAAGAAACCTACATAGTGTCAAATTTGTTCTTTCTCTGCTAAAAGCATCCATGAATGAAACCAAACTGTTGCCATGGATCTTTTATTTGTTTGCTTATGCTCACAGAAGAGCTAAGTGTATTTGGCAGATTGAGACAGGTGTGGTGGGCAGAGGGCTAGAGATCACCCATGCCCCGGTGCTAAATAAACGTGAGGAAATATTCTCCACTAAGCAACCTCAGGTCCCCAGTGTGCGGCTCTCCAGCAGCATCCTTGCCGCTGTCCTCCTTAATCTCTTCCTACAGATAGAAATGGGCAGGAGAGTTCCTCTCTCAGAATAATTTACCCTCCATCCAGGGCAGAGTCTTTCCAACATGACATTATTCAAATTAAACCACAAATCTTCTCTTCTAGGGATAATACTCTGCTGTCTTCCCAAACCTGTTCTCATTTTCTTTTGCTGTTTTGACACCATTAGCCTTCCGCAAGTGCTAGCACACACACAGAGATAATACTGTTAATTTTATCGTGCTTGGAAAGGCACAGAACAGCCTAAACTCAGCCAAATGCTTGGCTTTGCCTTTTCCCTATTGTATAATATCCTTTTGTATATAGCTCTGTGTGGCAACTCATTTATATCAAATCTTACCAGTTAAGGCAGGGGGGAAGGGGGGGCAATCGATAGTTATCTTGCCAAAGGGATCTAAAGTCAATAGCCTCCAGTTTTTCTGCGAGCAGGGCTGATGTGACAGCTCGCGTGGGCACAGGCTGCCTTCTGCCTGGCCAGGGTGAGTGTGCCATGAAGCTTGCTGCTCTGCAACCCAAAAAGTTGGCCAGGACACACAGTCCCAAGGAGAGGGGATCCTGTGGGCCAGCCAGCCCCCTGCAGAGCGCTCTGCAGTCAGTTGCTGACTTGCAGCTCCCCAGGAACCACCAGCATCTCAGGGCTGTTGGTCATGGCTGTGGGTTGGAATCATGAAACATTTGTAGCCTTCAGGGTTAGGCAGAAGAGCAGAGCAGGAGGGGAGCCTGTCACAGCTTCCACAACTGTTAAGGACAGGTCTTTCCAAAAAGAATTATGCTTTGTATTTAAGTCGCGCACGAGGAGCTGCTCTTCAGACACTTGTTTCTCATGCAGATGGTCCAGGAGCCATTTCCCCAACCCTCAGCAGCTTCTCACTGGGGCTCACTGGGAACAGCCAACAAGGAGGGAGCACGATGCAGCATCGGGAGCCCCCCCGGGCAGCACTGAAAATGCTGCTGAGTGTGTTCCCAGCAGTGGCATGTGGGGGTCACATCAGTGGGACTGAGGGCCATCATCCCAAAGAAGGGGACACCAGGTCAGACAGGCGCCTTGGGGAGGGCTGGAGGCCACTTTCCACCGCAGCTCTCACCTGGGAGATTACCCCCAGGGGGAGAGACGGAGGGAGAAAGCAAACATTTGTCCCCCGATAACTGACTGAGATTTTTTAAATGAGTAGATCCCTTCTGTATGCACAGTTTTTACTTCAAGCACAGTGTAGAAAAAAATCGATTTGTTTTCTCAGTCCAATTCCCTTCTGTCTAATAGGTCTGTTGTAAATGCCAATTTTACTGTCATTTACACTGTGCCCATCTGAGCTATTTTATCAATAGTTAAATAAGAATACTTTAAAGTAATGTGATTTTTTATTTGAATTCCAATTTATGTTCAGATGGTTTGACACAAATCTAGTATGGAAGGCTCACTATTTTCATAGAACAAATTAAATTATATGTTATATAGCCACACAAGTAAATATGTTACATAATAGGATAAATAAATACTTGTGATTAGATACAGTATCTCATTCTTACCTACACATAATAGCAAGACTAGTGGAAGTATTGTACAAATCACCGTGCTTTAATAGTTAGCAGTCCATGAAAATCGACCTGAAAGACAATAGGCAAGAACAAGCACAAAAAAAGGCTAAACCTAGTTATTTGAGCCAAGGCTTCCTGCTTGCCTGTTTAAGTGCAATTCAAATCAGCTTAGAGTCATTTTCACTTAAGCCAATGCATCTGGGCAAAGAGGTCAAAGCATAATTACTTGTGCAGAAGATGGCAGTGGTGGATAAAAGTGGATGATGGACCCTGCTGGTGGAATGGATGATGGGGATGAGGATGGACAATGGAGATGGGGGTGGATGATGGGGATGTGCCACCAGTTACAGGGCACAGTCAAAGCCAGCAGAGCCAAAATTGGTACCTGGACAAGCAGATGGTTGAAATTGCCCATTTGCAGGGAGTTTGAGAGAGGAAGTCAATCTCAGTTCCTCCTGATTGTGGAAAAGAAAATCAGTTCCTTTTCAGCCAACAAACACAGCCCAGCTGGGACCCAATTTGTTGTTTGGATACTACAGGCTGGGAGACAGACCGGAGCCCTGGCAAGTTTTAAAAAAATTGTGGCTCCCTCCTGTAGCTAAATTAGTAATAGATAGCACGCGCCTGCAATGGAAACTGAAGAAGGCTAATGGTAATGATTCCTCTCTTCCACCCACCCTCTTTTATTCCCATGTTTTGCTTCAGCTTGACCTGCACCACTTTTTAAGTGTTTCTACTGTTTGGTTTTTTTCACTTCTGAACAACCTTTCCCTCCTTTCCACAATTCCTTCAATCTGACTTTGTAGTAAACGAATGTGCTAAAAATTGGAGCTGCTCAACATACACAGACACTTGTTAAACTGAGAGGGTGAGATAGCGATCCTGAAACCAAGCACCACAGGCAGGCTCCCCTCCTCCTGCCACCACCGAAATTATTCACTAAGTGAGTATTTGCCAGCTTGTCACGTGGCAGAAAGGCAGCTAGGGAGGTATGAGGTTTATTTTTGCGAAGTATGAAAGTCAGTCTAAATAACATTTTCTATACAGTAGGAACTGACTCAAAACCAGCAGGCTGTGCCGACAGAAATGGGGTATTTACCAGCAGAGCGATGTAGAATATACCACCCCCAGCACTCACCTTTAAGCTAAAATGTGGGCACTCAGTGCCAAAGATGATAGTATTTCCAAGAATTATTCCCCAACAATTTCCCCTCCTCCTCCCAATTTCACTCTGACAGCAGTTACCGGGTTTGGTTGGGTTTTATTTCAGCTTTGACTTCCACTGCGCCTCATCCAACAGCTTTTTCCTTCATGTGTGGCAGATGAAATACCATTCCCATTTGAAAGGAAAATCTCTCCAACCGGCCAGTTACTGGGAAGCCCAAACTCTTTCTCCCTCATGCATAGGGCCAATGCTGCCTCATCACAGCAGTTGCTTCATGGCGTGCAAGGTCCTGGATGCTGATCTGTCCCCAGCCCATGCACCAGTCCTGCTCCCTTGGTGGCAGGGTTGCTCCCCCCCGTTTTGATCCGTCACATCTCCCTGCAGGTCAGTTTTCCCATCATGTTGGTACCACAAACACCATGACAGCAAACACACTTTTCACTTTGGTGCTGCCATCCGTGTTTTTGTTCATCACCTTCTTCATCTGCAGCAAGGCAAATACAGAGCTTTGCCACCCTGCTGCTGTTGCCCAAAGCTTTTGCCATGTATCTGTTGAAGGAATTCATTGCTTCTCTTCAGTGTGGGAACATCCTCATGGCAATCAAGGCGGGAACTGTGGACATAGCTTCGAACAAGGGAGCTAAATGCTGTCCCTGGACTGATGGATCCAGGATTTACTTTTTGAGGTGTGTGCCACAGTCTGCAATCAGCCCTGTGCTGCTACAACTATCCTAATGCCTAGGTGAAAGCTGTCTGAAACGCTCTGTACCCGCAGTGCCCATCTACTCCAGGTCACTATCCCATGTGTATTACATTTGCCATGTCTGGTACTTTAGTGAGTGCTGACAATATCATTCATCCTTTTTTTTTAGCTCTTAAAGCAACAGAAAGTTTTTGAGTATAGGAGGCCCACAATCTGTGAAGTATGAGATAAAAGGGCTTAATAGGCAAGCAAAGCATCATCATTGTTTGGAGCATAAACAGGTATTTATAGCATGTCTAAGGCCCTCCCTGGCCAGCAATTCATTTTATTTCTTCCTTCTGGGTGACTGTCTGTCATGTGAAAACACAAGATGTTCTTCAGAGCTTATGTGACCTTTAGAGGTTCAGCCCAGAGCAGTTTTGCTGACATCTCGCACACGAGGGACTTGCCATAAGATGAAATAACGACAAAACCCCAAGCTTTTGCAGGGCCATCATCTGCCGATCCCAGGGCAAGGAAAGCAGCACAGAGGAGGGAGGCTGAAAGGCTGTACCTGAGCTTGCACCGCAGCGCCAAGGCAAAGTCACACCTTCGCTAAGTCATGGAGGGGAGCGAGATGGGGGCAAAGGAGGCAGCCTGGTGGGAAGGGGGTTTAGTGGGAACACAATGCACCGTTTATCTGTGGATAAAGAGCAGGGCCCTCAGAAGCCACTGAGACTACATGAGCCAAGATGTGTCTGCAATGAGACAACGTTGTGTGAAGAATTTGGTTTAAATTCACAATTAACTCAGAACAAAGTAAGCAAAAATAGAAATGGTTAAGTGGGGGTCAAGCAAAGTGAGAAGAAATTCAGCTTCATGTGGGAGACAGAGAAAAGTGAAGCTATAGGGGCAAGAAAACAATGACTTTGAAGAGGCATTTTTCATCAACTGAAGGAAAAGCCTAGACTTCTCCCTAGTCTACACAGGAGTGGTTCAGACGGTGGGCTAGGCTGTGGTTGCTGCAGTGTGCTGGGGGAGCCAGAAGATGTATTTTATTGTCTGTGCCTAGACAACACAGCACATCGTCAAAGCGTTGAAAAGCTGCTTCCGCTCATCTGTTCCTGCACTCCTGCCCTTGAAACATCCCCTCTTCTTCCTGGGGGGGTTGATATCTGAGAATTGAGAAATGGGCTGTTATTTAGCAGAGAATATAACCAAAAGTGTTGGGGGCTCAGAAATCAATTTTTACACCAGCCAGAGCAGGCAAATCCCGCTTTAGCAGCCTGTGAGCCAGGGAAGCTCCTCTGCTCTACACAAGGTAAGGCACAGCGGGAAACGGCTGTGTCCCTGACTCGGGACGGAGGATTTCCCCTCCCTGGTTATTCTGTCAGTACAAGTGACATGATCTTGCTCCGGCAGGATGGTGCGGCAGCGGGGCTCCATATTTCAAACGGCAGGGGTTAAGCAAAGTGACCAATTTCCTTGGACTAATTGAGCATGCAATCTGCCTGCTTGTGAAGCCTGTATTTGGCCAGGAAGATTTATTACTTTTAGCAATGATGAATGTCCAAGAGCAGTGAGGGCAGACCTGAGCTGCAGTTCATTAACTTTAAGTGGGATGATGTTGAAAAACCGTTTCTATTTTTGGTATTTTGTTCTGGGTTAACTGTGAATTTAGACCTACTTCTGTAATAAAGTGCTCAGGGAGGCCAGTGAATCTTGTTCTCTCTGGCAGATACTAAACCTGTAGGGTTTTGTCCTTATCCTGATGAGTAAGCAGTTTTAGCTGGTCCTGAGAGGCTATGAAATGATAGAAGACTGCTCTGTATCAGAGCTTGAAGTTAAGCCTTCATCTATCTCAGATGCAGAGACCGAAATGGAGGACTGACATTTCTTTGCCATTGGGTTTCAGAATAACACCTTTTTTATTATCTTCATCTTCTCCTCAGAAAGCCATCATCAGTTCAGCGTTTTGTCAGTGCTACTGAATGGCCACGTCCATCACAGGAGTATGGTGGCACCCCCTGCCTCCCCCTACATCTGCTGTAAAATCAGTTGCTCTGTATAGGTTGGAAAGTGCAAGACAATACTCTTTACACTCAAAAGTGCTGGACACTTTACTAACCGTCTCACGTAACATCTGTCCCCCTCCACATTCATCATATGCAAACACTCTCCTTTTCTCCCTTTCCTTGGGAGAATACCCATTAGTGAATGTAGCTGCGAAGCACCAGAGCACACTCTGGCTCCTCTTCTCCCCAGCAATACTTGAGCTTAGTGTCGTCCTTGTACAAAACACCCTCTCCCTGT
The DNA here is from genome assembly GCF_964106895.1 of Numenius arquata. Taxonomy (NCBI): domain Eukaryota; kingdom Metazoa; phylum Chordata; class Aves; order Charadriiformes; family Scolopacidae; genus Numenius; species Numenius arquata. The sequence continues at coordinate 29,872,395 of NC_133578.1, forward strand.
CCCTGCACTGCAAGGCCACACTGGTCCCCCAGAAATTGTCAGCGAGTATTTGATGCTGAAAGATTATTTTGTTATAAATCACTCCCAGAAGTGGCTATGGCCTGTAAAACATACTTTTGTGTTGCTCTCTTTACAGTGTGTGTAGACTGAAAATGCATGTGTATCTGTGTTTCCACAATAAATATTATCTTGCATGCTGCCAGTGTCAGCAGAGTTGACTGCTCCAGATTGCCATGTACGCATTGTGGCTCTGCAACACCTTAGAACCAAGCACCAACCTTTCCTGATCACCCATTAGCCTCTACGAACCCTGGACCGTGGGCAAGCAACCTGCAACGCTGTAGGCAATGAGTCCACTACCCAGGATAACCAACCTGGAAGCTGCAAAGCTAATGAATTTGCCTCTGAGGCTTAATTGTAAGAAAAGTAATTCATCTTGCTGGGTTTTACTCATCATCAAGCAAACTTTTGCTGATGAAGAAGAAAACTGTCCAGTTTTCCAGTTCACTCCCCCAGTCAGCCGCTCCCTGTTGGACTTTGTGGGTAATTGGCACATCATTACTATCCCATTTTCTGCAGATTCCCCAAGAGGAAACATTGAAAGGAATGCCTAGATGTCAGTGAGAGAAGGGGGATTTGCAGCTCAGACTTTCACTCCCACTCCCAAAAAAGTTGTGGTTTGCTTAATGTCCTGATTTTGCTCAGCTTTGGTGAGAGGGAAAAAAAAAAAAAAAGACCAACAGAAAAGCTGTAAGGGAAGGAGGAACGTTCAAGAGAGCCGTCAGAAGGTTTCACAGCAGCTGTGTATGAGATGTTCACCCAGCCCTGCCACTGAACTGGTATGAGTCAGGGCTGAATCCAGCTCCCATCCACATATGGTCTAAGCCTCAGCCAGGGGGCAAGAGATGAAGATACCAAAGATGCATAACACTGGGCATAATCTCAAATCACTTCAGGCATCTGGCCTATCCCAGGCATCTGTTTTAGTTTGAGATAAACGGCTCTCTTGAGTTGTCTGTTATACAGGGAGCCTACACTGGCTGACAGAGAAGTAGCCGCCACTGCAAGACGACCTTTGCAAACTCATCAGTGAGCTGGCAGACTTTCGGAGAAGTGCTGAGGAGCCGGCTGGAGAGCTGTGGGTGAAAGCATGGCTTTCAGCAGGGTGCCAGGGTACCAGCCATGCCCTACATGGGCAGTGGGATCAGAGCCACACAATGAGCTGCCAAGCTCCGTAAGGGCAGCCCTGGCTGGTCTGGGGGACCGCCAGCAGCACTCTCATCACTCAGGTTGAGAGTGTCGCCCAGGTTTCTGATGGGAGCCGTTCACTGAGACCTGGTTAGTGCATTTTAGTTGCCTTTCAGGACCAGAGCTTATTCCCTTAGAGGTTTATTGCTGCGATTCTTGCTGCAATTCTTCAGGCTTGCTGGGCAAGGGCAAGCAATCCAGTTCTGGGAAACATGCACAGGTGGAGAATGTGTATGATTTTGGTCATTTTGGGGAGCAAGAGAAGCTGATGCAACACAAACATTAACACAAACAGGAAAGAGATGGATGGGAAAACAGATAAAGAAATGCATGAGTCAAACAAGAGACACTCAGATGGCTACATTTGTTCTGCTCATTATAAGTATTTTCTCGTAGAAAGTACGTCACTCCTCTTAAGAGGAGCACAAAGGCTGATCCCTTACACTTTGATCTTAGAACCACTCCTTGAAAGGCAGAAGTTCTAGCAAACTTTAAAATCCACACAGCAAAATGTCCATGTTTTAGCTGAATTAAAGCATATTTTTATTACCTAGTTTAATTTACATCTGTATATGGTAACAAAATGCACAGAAGATATGTTATTAAACACATATTAAAATACTAAAACTCTATGCAATGGGGCTAGAGGACAAAAGTCAAAACACTATCAAAAACAACCCTCTACCTCAGTGTCTAGTGGAGTGAAATGAGAAGGACATGATTGTGAGACAAGCCTTTCACACCTCTACCGGCGATTTGGAGTGAGAAGTGTTTCCATTCACTGTCAATGAATAGACCAAATTAGACACACTGATTTTAGATTTCTCGCCTGTCTCAGAAGCTTTAAATGGCAGAAAAAATCTGCTCCCAATAGCAGTTGTAAAAGACTTATTTAGTGGATCAAGATTTCATATCCTAGCAGACTCCAAAAAGAGAAAATCATTTCCAAAAATGATGTCAGCTGTACACTGCAGCCAGGATTGGGTATGAGCCAAAGGCACAGCGCAGGTCCACAACACCGGGGGGCGAAGCGGGCACAGGGAGGGCAGTCATGGAGGCCACACTGGGCTGCAACTTTGGAGCTTGTCTGCAGGCAGGGCAGAGGGAAAACACGTGGCAGATACAGAAAATGAGCCGTGGCCCAAGACATAGTATGTGTTGTCAATAAAACAATGTTTTATCTGTTTAACTTGTGCTGCCTTTTTTTCTTTTTAAATACCAAAGGTGGGGTTTTTTCAGTTTATTTTAGAATAACTGTAATCAACAAAATCAAAGGCAAAGTAAACCTGTCAACACTCTCTGCACTGCCTCTTGTCATTTTTGATGGAGTTAGATGAAATTCAGCCTAAGTAAAATCAGTTCAACCTTCTTGAGAAATAAGACTTCACAAGAGTAAAACTAATTTATGCTGCACACCAGTGTCGTCTGATGTGGTGTCTCACAGGGCGGCCAAGCCAGGCCAGCTGCAAAAATGAACCAGGTTTGGAGCTCCAAATCTTGTTATGTAGTGCCATCTTGAGGTTTTGTGAAACGAAAAGTGGTTTCTCCAAGGCTACGTATAGCTTTTATCTGGCTGTAGTTTGAGAAGTTCATTCTTCAGGGTGTATGATCTGGTGCATTCAACTGTGTTTGTGAACTGGAGAAGATGGGGCCAGACTCACCCCGACGGAGCACCACTGTCCCGTTCCCTGCTCCATGGTGGCATCAACTCTTTGAAAAACCTTTTCTAGAAGAAGTTCACCTATCCAGCGTTTAAACCCTCTAGTGAGGGACGTTACTCTGGTGCTGCAGATGAGGGCGAGGGCCACAGCACACGGCTGCTCCCCTTCTCCAATGAAACACAAACCTTTATCACATCCCCTGCCCTGTCATGACATCTGTCCCTTCTGAGGCACGGGGCTGGCACCATGGGTGCAAACTGCTGCCTTGGCCACAGCTGCTCTGAAAATTGGGTTTTAGAATCATAGAATTGTCTAGGTTGGAAAGGACCTTTCGGATCATCGAGTCCAGCCATCAACCTAACACTGCCAAAACCACCACTAAACCATGTCACTAAGCACTACGTCTACCCATCTTTTAAATACCTTCAGGGATGGTGATTCCAGCACTTCCCTGGGCAGCCTGTTCCAATGCTTGATAACCCTTTCGGGGTTATCAAATTTTTTCCTAATGCCCAATCTAAACTTCCTCTGGTGCAACTTGAGGCCATTTCCTCTTGTCCTATCACTTCTTACTTGGGAGAAGACACCGACCCCCAACTCGCTACAACCTCCTTTCAGGTAGTTGTAGAGAGCAATAAAGTCTCCCTTCAGCCGCCTTTTCTCCAGGATGAACAACTCCAGTTCCTCCCTCAGCCGCTCCTCACTTGTTCTCTGAACCCCTCACCGGCTTCATTGCCCTTCTCTGGGCTTGCGCTTTTTACGGCGTCAGTGCCTGGTGTCTGCACCTCTGCCAAAACAGGTTTGTCCCTCCAGCGCTGGGGAAGACCGGTTGCTCGGGGCTGGGGGATTTCATGGGGATATTTGTGTCACGACGGAGGAGCTACCACCTTGCACCTGGGTTTGGGCCGCCATGGCTGGCTGGCCACAGGGCCGGAGAGGGCAGGGAGCGGGACGGGGAGTTGCAGCCCCGAGGGAAAACCAGGCAGCAGAGGAAGGTTTAGAGGAGCAACACGAGGCACATGAGCGGTTCACCACAGCGGGAAACCCCCGCCAGCCGGGAGGCATCAAGGATGGGCAGCACGGCCTGGACACGGCACCTCACCCACCATGTTGTGCCTGTGAAGACGAGGGGCTTGGAGTGAGAAACAGGGCCTGAGTTAAGGGGTCCGGGCAGCAGAAGGGCACCCAGACAGTGGATGCCCGAGGGGGAAAGGTGGGCAGGTCCCCCCGGGGCGTCAGGGTGTGCCAGGGGACATGGGTGGCGAACCCGGGTGGGCCCGTCGCCCTCAGCGGGGTCTCTGGGGGAGACGGGTGGCCGCTAGCCCGTCCCTGTGCTCGCTCCCGCTGTCCCGGCCTCTTCGCTCCCCCTGCTCGGCGCTTTCCGCGCGGGCCGCCCCGGGGCGGAAGCGCCGTTCGCGCCTTCCCGCGGCCGCTCGGCTCTTTCCGCCTCCCCCCTCCGGGCCGGCTTCGTTCGTTTCCGCGGTCGCTCGGCTCTTTCCGCGGGGGCCGGCTGCGCGCTCGGCCGTTCCCGCCGCCTGCCGGGCGCTCGGTTTTTTCCGTGAGCGCTCGGCGATTTCCGTGCGGGCCGCGGCGCGCTCGGCGCTTGCTCCCTGGCTGGCGCTCCTCAGTCGGCCGCTGCCTGCCTGTCGCCGGGCTGGGAGCGCCTGTGTGTGTGTGAGTGACGCGGCGGAGGTGTAGTTTGACGCGGTGTGTTACGTGGGGGAGAGAATAAAACTGCGGCGAGATCCTAGGCGCGAACGAAAGCAGTGACGGAGCAGCCTGGTAACCGGTAAGAGGAGGAAGGCGCCCAGCAAACAGGGGCGGGGGGGAGGGAAGGAAATGGAGCCCGGCGGGGACCAGGGGAGCCGCCGGGCGGCAGGACGCGGGGGCCCGGCCTTGCACCGCCCGCGGGAGGGGCGCCCGCTTTAAAGATGGAGCCGAGCCCTGCAACATCCCCGCCGCCGCCGCGCCGCGAACAAAGGATAATGGCGGATGGGAGCCGGGCCCCGGCGGCGGCGGCGGCAGCCGCCACGGCCGGGCGGCGGCGGCGACTCTGGCGGCAGCCAGCGGCGGCGCTCACCGCGGCGGGGACGGGGGATCGCGCCCCCCGGCCCCAGGAGGAGGCGGCGGAGGAAGACGACGAGGGGGGAGCGGCGGAGGAGGGGGGCGGCCGCGCACCCACCCGCGCCCCCTCAGCGGCGGGGCGCCCCCTCCGTGCGCGCCTCGGTCCCCGCTTCCCCCCGCCGCCGCCGCAGCGCGTCCCGCTTCCTCCCCTCGGCGCTGCCCGCCTCGGTCGGCGGCGGCCCCCGGGCGCGGCCTCCCGGCCCCGCCGAGCTCCGGGGCCGGCAGCGGTGGCGGCAGCGGGGCCGGCGGGCAGCCCTCCTGCCGGGGCCGTCCCGGCCCCCCGCGCCCCGAGAGTTTCGCTTCCCTGGTGACCCGAGTGCGCTGTATAAATAAATAAACAAACTCTTGCCGTGGCGGAGGGGAGTTCGTGGGGCGCTCCCAGGCTCTGTAACGAGGAGGTTTTTAATAAAAATCTGTGCACAGAAGCTGGGGCCGGCGCTTGGTCTTGGTGGTGGCTTTTATTCGCAGCGAGGGGCAGGGCCGTCCCCGGGAGGCTGCGAAAGGGGGAACGGCGCTCGGTCACCCAACGCCGGGGAAATGCCGGCGGGAAGAGCTGCGCGCCCGGTGCGCGGATCACGTAACGGAGATACGGTTCCCCCTCGCTGCGTTGTTTCTTCTCCCTTAAGTATTTTTAACCCACAGCGAACTCGAGCCTGGCCGTGGCTGGCGAATCTCGGTTTGGGATTTGCTTTTGCCAGTTTTCCACGGACCCCTAGGTGCTGGACAGGGAGCAGGATTTGACCCCTCTCCCTGCTTTGATAGCAAATGTCAGCTCGGCTGCCTCTTCCACCTTACGCCCTCCTTGCCTTGCTGGAGCTGTGGGGCTTTTTTTTTTTTCCCATTTTGGTGCCTAGAGTAGAAGACATTATTTTGACTTCATTTCTACTTTCGAAGCCTGGATATCTGCAGTTTTGTGTACAGTAATAAGCAAAAGTGATTTGGCAGTCGTCTTAAAAAAAAACCCTGTATTTTAACCAAAGATTTTTACACCTCTCAAACGTGTAAGATGATAAAAGATTTTTATAGGTCATAGGACTTTGCTTCCTGAAAACATTAATTTTATTTTTTTTTTTGGTTTCTTCTCCCTCTTAAATATTCAAATGCCTGCACGTAATCTGCTTCTGGAATAACATCCGTCATTAATTATTTTTTATTTTCTGGGACTAGAAACAAGTTTTCTATTTCTTAAATAAAGGACTAGAGACTTATTTAGGAATATCAGATGTCTTTGTTTAGTCCCATTGTGACCACCGAACAGTTTCAGAATGCAGGAATTCTGAGACTCTGCTTGCTTCCTTTCTCTGTATCAACAAATGTGGATTTTTACAGTAAAATGTGAAGTCACTGAAAAAAGTTTTTATTCAAGATGGGTATTTCACATGTGTAGACAGGCTTGTCCTTCCTTGTATGTGAATTTCTGTTTTCTGTCACTTCCACCACTTCTTTTGAAATGAATGCAAAGGTGCTCTACATCATTTCACTCTGAATAATACCAACAAGATAAGAGGGTTTCTAAAGTTGTAACTGATTAATAGACGTCTGAGGACTTCAGTAAGCAATGTAGCTGTTGATAGTCATTAAAGAGAATGTAGTCATTGGTGTATTTCATTCATTCTTGGTTTGATGCACTTAATTTTAAATACAAAAATGCGACAGTAAATCCTTGCTTGTTGTTTTTTGTAGCTTTAGAAACACAACATTTTATTTTATTCTATTTCATAATAGAGTGAAAGACTTTCAGATCCGTATTTTCTGACACAGATCTCTGCATCCTCACCAGCTTTGTATCCTCACAGATCAGAGAGAAAAAGGAACAGAGAGGTGGTTATGTATTTGCTAAGTATCACTTACAGATGACCTAAAATGAAATATTGGCACATATGAAAGAAGAGTGTAATCATTTTTAATGCTTTAATTTCATTGATAGAACATTAATGTTTAGATTAGTACTCTCAGCTTTCTGTCTGCGTCTGAATCTGATCTCTATATTATTTTTTTTTCTCCCATACTTTTGTTGAAAAGGGTGTCTGATACCCTGGGTGGAAAAAAAGAACCCCAAAGGTCTGAAAGGGGAGAGGGGTCTGCTGATACAGAAAATTTAGAAACATCTCATTTAGACTATCAAGTCATCAATCTGTCTGTTTCCTGGAAGCCTGCACCAGCGTAGCTATTGCTGGTACTGATGTCAAATATAAAATATTCTGTAGAAGCTAATCTTATTCTGGAAAGTAGCTGCTCTGCTGCAGTAAGAAGCAAAATAGCCTCTTCTTGCCTAAGTGCAGCTACAGCTCCGTAGGTACAGATTTTGATAGTAGACAAGGCACTGACTAGGAATTTCTGTTGACAGCCTTTTGAAACAAATGGGATATTCACACTTCACTTCTATTTTCGGATCTCTGGAAGCAAGCGGAGATCAGTTACTCATGCCGCACTTCTCAAGGCTCTTCTGCAGTGAGAAGGCCATGCTAGCTTTCTGCCACTAATCTAAAGTTAGTTTCGTGGGACATGACAGCAATCCTCACCTACAGAAACAACCCTTCTGAATTCGATTTGAGCTCTCTGGTGCCCTGCCTGTGTACAGTTGAAGTTTCATGACAAGGCAGAGATTTTTCTCTGAATCAAGAATTGTCTTGCCTCATTTGCAGTCATATTTCATGGTGATTTGTGAAAACCTGAGCAATCTGCAGTTAATGATTTTTGTACATCACTCAACATGAAGGCATTTATACCTATTTTATTCTTCAAAACTTTTAAATCACTTGGTTGTACCACAATTAAAAAGGTGAGTGAGAACAAATGTGGCACCTGCTGTTTCTAGAACGGCCTTGTCAGCTGTGCAGATGAAGATGTGCCAGGGTTTAGTTGGTGTTTTAGGCAAAAAAGCATTTGAAGACATAAAAGGATTTTCTCATTTCATGCTGCTGCTGTTTTTTTTCTGGCAGTGCTGGATTTAGAATATCCTATGCAAAGTGGAGAAAATAGAAAACTAAGTGGTGGAAGAGCCACTTAAAGGGGAGAGGGCAAAGAATTTGGAGGAAGTGTGTTCCTGTTTGGATGCATGTATATGTTTTATATGTAAAACGTATGCATACATGCAAGTTTAAAGCAGCACTGATGATTGTTAGGTACTCTTAATGATTTTGGGCAAACTGCATAGATACAGGGTTTCTGTTACCATTTAAGATAATAAGCATACCTGTTTTTCTCCTGAGAGTATTGTGAGATTTGATGTTTGTCGTAAATCAAGCCCGTTAGGTGAAAGATGGAAAAACAGTTCCAAAGATAGGAGAGTGCTGCCAATTGCTGTTCTGGATTTCATTACCTTTCAGTTGGTCTCTGACACAAGACTTCAGTAGCTATAGACAAAGCTGCAGGAAGCCTTGTAATGAACTCTTTTGAAGCTACCTTCATGTGGGAAACTGAAACAAAAATGTCTACCCTTGATGTTTTTATACTTTTTGGAGGGGAGAGTTCAAGTGATACATAAAAAAAATCTCTGATGCTCTAAGTGTTGTTCCAGCGATAGCTTGTTTGGTCAATGAGGTTATCACCAAAACTTTTTTCCCTGCATTTGGAAAAACTGTAAAGCTGAGTTGTATCTTCCTCTTTTGGCAGAAACTTTTTCAGATAGCTTTCTAAACTCAGAAAAGAGCAGGTTCTTTTCTTGAGCAGACAGAAAAAAAAAAAGGTGGCCTGAGAAATCCAGGAGTTTCTGAAGTTTATCTGCTGCCTGATGGATTGAAACCATAGTTCCGCATACGTTTTTTGACAGTAATGTTGGCTGAAGCATCTTCCATGTCTGGTGATCTGTTCATATCTTCTTCATTGCTCTGGCACAGAAGTTTGGGCTGCTGCATGGTAGACCTGACTGGGGAAATGATCCAGCAGGGTGAGGGGTGGGGAGCCTGATTATTTTTCACCTGGATCATTCCCTCCCCTGGTTGCTGCATAGTTGCACAGTATCCATACCAGCATAATAAGCAGAAGGGATGGGGCTGGATGAGCAGGAAGATAAGGGCCGCTCAAACAGCAGCGCTGCTAAATGAGGAAATGCAGCCTACATTAAAATTTTTAAATTATTGCTATGTTTATAACTGAGCTGGATGGCATAGATCCTGTTCTGGTTCTTCTTGCTGGAGCGCTGGATCATTTAGCCAAGTTTAAGTTTTTGTGTGTGCTAAATATGAGCAAATGAACATGAGCTCATACTGTTTGTTGTGCTACTTATTTACTTGGCTTAAACACCTTTTGTGTGTGGGTTTTTTTAACTATTATGTTCACTTCCTCAGTCCTGTTCTCATATGTTTTGTTCTAACCTCCCCTCACCATTCTCTGCAGCTCTTTGCTGCAATCTTCTTAGTCATCTCTCCAGCAACTCTGCAACCTCCTGCGACATTTTGGCTCCAATATTACGTGCATTTTTCTGATAGATCCTACCCTAAATCTTCTCTCGTTCTCAACTACTGCTATTCCAATATCAGTTAGATTTTGTTTTCCCTTGCACCTTTCCTAGGCTTTGAATGTAAAATCTCTTCTCATCTAGCTTATCTTTTATACCGCATGGAATAATGGATGGGAAGCATTATTTTCTTGGCTTTTTCTGATGACTCTTCCTCTGGCTCTGTGTAGCTGGCTCAGCCTCAAACTCTGCTGGTGCTTGCCCGTTCCTCCAAGTGACATGCAATATGAGCAGGGTTTGGAAATTTATGCCTTTGTAGATTGCAGAGAGCTTCTCTTGGGAAAAAAAGCCTAGGTCGTTACTATAGATGTAGGACCCCTGCCCCTCTTCATGAAAGTCATCCAAATTCTTCTCTTTTGTGCTGATAGGAAAATTCTAGGAGATACCAAGGGAGGGAAGATGTGAAAAAGGGCACTGTGTACTAATGCCACAGCATAATACTAATAGAAATCTGTTGCTCTGGTTTCATCTGAGCTGATACAACTTTATGTGGCTGTCAAGAGACAGACATCTTTTTCGTTCCTTCTTCCTTGGTTGTGTGTGTTTGGCCATCCATTACGTTGGCTGTAGTGTTGATTGTATGTAAAATCTAATGAGCCAGGTGAAATCACTAACCCAGGAGAAAACCATGCTTTTTTGTTAGGTTAGTTTTCTTCTGTGTGAGTGAGCTGTGTCACTCGGTGATTGAGATGCTGTTAGCACCAACACTGGGCCAAATTCACAGGGAGACTGTAGGGAAAGGAAGGGGGGACACAACTTTCTCTCTTCAGCAGCAGAGAGGCAGGGTCCACAGACCCGTGTTGGGGAACTGCAGCCCATCCATGATTCGGAGTGAAGGAAGGAAGAGTCAGGCTCTGTCCATGGTGATTGGAGCCACATCCGTCAGTTTGTCTTTGCAGCTAGGAGAGCTAGAACACAGCAAGCGTCTCAGTTGAAGAAAAAAAAAAAAAAAAAAAAAAAACAGAAAAGAAAATAGAGGAAACTTTCCCTCTTTTGAAAGCCTGGTGACACCCATGCGGTTGAATTAACTACTCCTTATCAGAGGCAGGTTTCAGTCTTCTCAAGAGGTTGGATTAGTGTAACCCTTAGGTCCCTTTCTTTATGGGAAGCCAAATTAGATGGGTATAATTACGTATAACATTTCTTTATCCAAGCCCAAGTTAAAAGATGAAGCTCCAGAAGGGGTCCCAGTCCAACACCTTGGTGTAAATCCTGTCAGTTGGCCCAAGGCACCTGGGCGGTGAGCTCACTTTAGTTTCACTATTGCTACAGACTGATAGATGCCTTGGCCTGTCTTCCTGATTTAAAAATAATGTGGCTGAAACTACTAGGATGAAAGTAGTAGCATAAGGTTAATGTGGTGTGCATAACCGCACATGTTATCCTGGGCTGGGTAGGGGAAGAAGTATGTTACCTGCTGTAGACAACTGCTTTGTCAGTTATGTGGCTGTTTGAAAAACATGTCTCTGCCCAATCCTCAGAAAGCTAATGTTGACTATATAAAGAATTATCCTGTTTCCAGCCTCCCGCTCTTAAGCAGAGTCATCAGTAAAACAAGAATAATCAAATTACAGAATATAGATGTTTTCTTTTTTTCAGCATCTTTGTTGACTTCCCGCAGTCTTATGACACCTGTACCCATGGCTTGATCTACTTTGTTTTCATTGGCAGGCCTGACTGCAGCAGGGTAGACTCTGCTCCACCTTCCCTGTTCCTGCTCCTGTGCCAGTAGCACCAGTACAGCTGTTTGTGAGGCACTGATGTGAACTGGATTGGAAAACTGGCCCAGGATAAAAATAAGTTGTGTTTTCTGGTCTGTCTGTAGTGTAAGTTGGTTGCCCAATCCCATTTACTACACAGCCTCACAGACAGCTGGAAAGGTGTAAATAAGAAAGAATCCAAAGGAAAGCAGAGCCTGAGCTGCTAGTAGTGCCAGCAGACATGCTTGTGAGACTGTAGTTGCAGAAAGAAAAGTGGAGATTTTCTTTTGTGCGCAACACACTGATGTAAAACACAGATTCTGTTTCTTTCTCTGGCCCTTTCTGCTTCCTCGATGGCTCCATTGCTTACTCTGGGTCGTCGTTCTGACCTTCAGCGTTACCAGCAAGACACAGCTCTGTTCAATGGAGACAGCTGTATTGCCCACAGGTAATGCAAGTCTTAAACTCCAGTTCAGTATTTGAGAACCAAGATAAATTATTCTCCATTCTGGAGATGACACTTTTTGCAGTGTAGATCTGCCTGGCAGGCATATGAGAGATTTTTCTCATTTAAGAAGCTCTCCTGCACTGTCCAGGCAAATATAAAAATGCATGAAAAATAAACCAGAATTCACTTGGTTGGTAATATTAGTCAAAATTATTTTACTACAGAATTTGGTCACTGTTACGTTTCATTGTGGTTTTAGATAGAGGGAGGGCCATAGATTTAATTTTGGTGCATTAAACAAGATAATGTGTCTGTTATTGCTTCAAGACTAGTTGTAATTGACCAAGCAACGATGACTGCAATGTATCTAGTAAAGCCAGAGCAATTTTAGGATTTAAAATATTTCCAAGTCCGAGCTGTGGCTTAAGCCCCAAATCTTTCCGTTTTAATGTTGCAGTGAATTTTGTGAATAGGATGCATTCAGAAGTTGGACAAGGGCAAGATTTGTGAGGAGGTGCTGTTTTTCTTGTGCATACCTGTGTATACTCTCCTGTGGCACTCCAACTGCAGAAAGAATTCCAAGTTTTTCACTTACTTGAGAGCATTGAGGCAAAAAATAGTCTATACTGCCTGTTAAGAAAGAAACACAGCTATTAAATCGTAACAGGAAGTATGCTGCTTGTACAGGTACAGGTTGTTTTGAATTTGTTTCAGACGTTTGACTTTATATCTGGTAATTGTCATTTTTGTATAAGTAATTCAGTCTATATTTCAGATGACCTGTTCTGAAGGTAATCTTTAATAAAACAGTGAAAGCATTGGTCTGAAACATCCATTTTGTTGTGTTTTCTTTCTGAACTCATTGGAAATGTTGTGGGTTTTTTAAACAAGACTTTCCAATATTTACCAAATTATATAACTTCATGCTCTTTATACTATGGGTTGAACTCTAGAAATATCATGTACGTTCCAAGCATCAAATGGAATGAGCAGTGTTTGTTTTAATAGCTTATGCCTATAAAGCTTGCAGCGTAAACATGAAGTGGCATTTTTAATGAATTAATCCTTTAGCCACTGACATTCAGAAGTGGGTTAGAAACATTAGCAATGGAGCTGTCGCTTCTCGCCAACAGGCAAAATCTGAGCACAGACACAAATTCTACCTAAAATTTTCTTGTCAAGTTTAACTATGTTCCTGGTGATACCTAAACCTCCATGCTGGCCCTGAATTTCTTAAGTGATTTGATAATTCTATGAAACAGAAGAATGATGTGAAAACAAGTGTGATCTGTATCACTTAGAGATTCCAACATCTGACCCTTTTCAATCTGCAGTATTTTGCTGAGGTGACCTACAGTATTCAGACCTCTGGCTTTTTTTTTTTTTTTCTTTTTTTTTTCTCTTTAATTTTTACATGAACAAAACAAATGGATGGTGAAATTCACATAACCAATTTAGCGTTTTAGACCAAATGAAGAACTTTAAATACTGAGAGTTGCCCTCCCTCATTATAGGATGATAAAGGAAACATTTACTTTATTCATGGGAAAGTCCCCTGAATTTCTGGGACTTTCCAGAAGGTTAAGTTTCAGAATATAAGTTTACATTCACATTACATTAGAGTGTCATCTTTAATCAGTGTAATCTCTAAGAACCTTCAGTCCAGTCTTACTGTACACTATTCTGATAAATGTTATGTGTCTGTTAGTAATTTCACACTGTAAAATTAACAGAGACTCTGGAAGCAAATTACTTTGGAATGGAAAGATTTCAGGTGATAATAAACATGTTTATATGGTTATCTGTCTTTATCACATTCCTGCATATGCATATAAATCATACCTGGTATGTAACTTGAATTATTACAATTTCAGAAACACCTGTATGGAGGTGATTCCATTTTCTGTTACAGGTGTAAGATTTCTGTATGTTGTATTCTTGGTCCTTGGGCTTGGAGCGCTCAAGTTAACCAGACTGATGTGAGTGTGTAACGCTCTGGGTTGGTTGGGTTTTTTTTTTAGGAAGTTGTTCCTGAACACCAAAAGAGAGCTAGGTGATCTTCTGTATAATTTCAAAGTAACTTTAGCTTTGTTCACTTAAGCATCTGTCATGGACTCAGTGATTGAGACTGCATATCTCCGTACCACATATATAGAGCAAAGCCTGTGCAGGAGCCACTGTTATTAAATACCCTCGTCGTAGTTTCCCCACTTCAGAGGTAACCATTTATTTAATGCAAACGTGTGTAGAGTCTCTCCCTACGGATTTGCACACTGCCACAGGTTTGGGATTGCAGCAGTTCCTCCAGCTGATGCCTCTGATCTGGGATGTTTAAAGGTTGCTTGGCACATGGACAAAGATCCTTACAGCATGTCAAAAAGTTGTCAAATATTTCATGCAGCATTTAGGTGGGTCTTTCTCTGCCAGAATGAATGATGGGGCAGTAAAAGCCCCCAAGACACAGAAATGCATATGAAGGAGAACAAATATGATCCATCTGAATGACTCTGGCAAGTCAAGTGGAAATTTCAAGTTCTGACAGGTCTGCCCGGTGTAAAAAAGGAACATATGCACCTTCTTACATGGATCTTAACCTTGCTAACTTGGCATCGTTTTCTGCTGTGAATATTCCTTTCGTTGTTGGTAGGGACACAGTCCTCTTTTCTAACATCATCTCTCATTTTCTCCCTGTCACAGGGGGAGAAGGAGGTCTCTGCTTGCAGAATTAGCTTTCCTTTCTGTCACTCTGGACTACCTTTAGCTCTTCCCCTGGAACACCTTCATACGCCAATGTTTGCTATGAAAGGAGGTGGCCCAAAATGTTCTGCTTGTTGACCAGCCACAGCAGGATAAATTATTTATTTGGCATATCTAGATAGCCGGGTGGTACCAGAGCACTGTTTCTAACTTGCTCACTGTGCCAGCCAGGTACAACCTACCTTCTTGTGCAGGGGTCATGTAGGTGGTGTAGCATGGCGCTGAGCCCAAGCTAACAACCCCTACTAAGAGGCAGGGTGTACCAGCCTGGGCACAGGGCCTCACTAGCAGGACAGAGGTCTTAGTCCATTGTACCCATTGCTGTACTCAAATTTCTTGGGTTCAGGCTGCATTAATACACCCCATGGCTTTTAGCTGGGTGCTGGTTCACGTCCAGCAAGCTTTCACCCATGGGATGAGCAAGTGCCGTCCCCACCTCGGCGTGTGAGCAGAAGCGGGCACCTTTGGTGAGCTGCAGCACCCAGTAGCATCACAGGAGCTCACTTTTGGAGACAGACAGACAGACACACACACACGCTACCTCACTAGTCTTAGTACAGATGTAGTCGTATCTTCCTTTTTTTTTTTATTAAAAGCTGCCATCAGTGTGTGACTAGCGCTGAAGTTGGAAGTGACTGGCTTCACGTCACAGCAGCCGGTTGTGGTGAGAGG
Organism: Numenius arquata; assembly: GCF_964106895.1. NCBI lineage: Eukaryota > Metazoa > Chordata > Aves > Charadriiformes > Scolopacidae > Numenius > Numenius arquata. The sequence continues at coordinate 29,887,464 of NC_133578.1, forward strand.
TCAGCTTCAGATCCCATGGAGTCATTTGTTCCCCAGGTCTCCACCAGCTGCCATTTCAGTCAGAAGATAAGAGGAGAATTTGACTAGGGCCAGAAATTAAACCTTGTCACAGGTGGTTGTGCTGATTATTAATTTGCTAGGCCCGTACCAGTTGCAAAGAGCTTGTTCCTGAAGTTCGTGATGCATTCAGTGGGAGCATCAGCTGCTAGATGCTGTCATTAAAAAAATAATTCAATGCCCCTATTTTATGTTGTGTTAACGGTGTTTGTGAACAAATGATACTGTTCAGATACATTGTTGTGGTAATTTTTATTAAGTAACAGGCAGCTACACATGACAAAGTGAGCCACAGCTACTGTCAGCAGACACATGGAGAAAAGAGGCGTGTATTTTGGCAATTTCACATTATTTCATTTTTGGGAAAGGAAAGCTGCTTTCTACAGTTGGTAGGAATTGCCAGAAATCAGCATAGGTTGAAAATTAGGTGCTTTTTGTTCTAAAAATAATGTCAGAGAAAAGATGGTAAGCTGTAGTAAAGTGCAGTCAGCTTGTATTGTAAATGCACTGCATAAATATGGTAGTGGCAACAAATGCCAAGGAACTGCAAAATGTGCTGAAATCTCAGAAACAACCAAGTTCTCATGAAGTCTTTTTGAATAGATTGTATATACTGCCCAGGAGATCCTTAAAAATCTCTATTTTTTTTTTTTAATTCAGTTTGCAGACATCTTTTGGGGTGTTTTGGGGTTCTTTTTCTACACATGTTCACTAACAGTGTTTATAAGTATTTCTCACAATTCTGTCACATGTTAACAATCACATGTGAATTAGTCTTTTGATACCCTAAGTGCATTCAGTATGAGGACAGAGCACTTATAAATAGAACATATTTATGGATTATGTTTTCAATAATAATAATAATAGTTACTCAATGACTTTATAACTTTTCTGGGATTTGTTTTGACATTTTGGTTTGTCTTAAGTGAAGTCTGGTAGTATTTTGGGGGAATTTCTGAATGCGAAGGGGATAAGACAGCGGAGAGGCATTTCTTTGGTTTTCATTGTTAATGCCTTAGGAAATGCTTGCTCTGATCTCTCCCTTTGGGCTCTTCTACCTGGCTCTTTGCAGACGTGTCCCAAGTATTAGATAAGGTGAGGAAAAAGGTTTTTTAAAAATACATATACTATCAGTAGAACTAAAATATGTAGGTTTGGGTTTTTTAAGCTGTGCAGGAGGGTTCACCCTTACATTTAGTGCCCAATTCACAGCCCTGAAGAGAAAGTTCCTTCAGTTAGGTCCCTTGATTCTATATTGAGCAAGAAAAGTCAATATTAATTTATGTGCATGTACCAAGTGCTTACTGGATGCTCCTGTATTTGTTCATAGAATCTGATACAAGAAATAAATTGCAGTTAATTGCTGTCAGAGTCTCTTTTCCTTTTAAAAAGCTTGAGGGCAGAAACACTAGATACTAGTACAATGCCAAGAGCGTGGAGTCAAATCAGGAAGATCCAGCAGTGAAGAGCGTTTAAGCAGCTTTCACTCACATACCTTACCTGTGCATACTGATTCACCACCTACCTGGTAAATGTCAGTGTTATGCTAACAGAAAACAAAATCTAGAGGTGATCGCTGATTTGGGTGCTTGCCACTGTAGCTGCGAGATTAGATTTTTGGTCTTCTGCCCTTGTTTTAAAGTCTGCCACTGCTGCTTCTTTAGTGAAAGGGAGATTGAGCATGCAACACAAGTAATTTGTTCCAATACTTCCATTATTTACATGTGTATATCTGTTAAGTGAGAGAAATTTTCACTGACCTTGGAAGTGCAGCTACAACCGCACTAGAAGTTTTGTTGGAAAAGTCATGAGCCAGAAAAGTTTGTTATGCGTAATCAAGGCTCCTGGTTGCATTTCTTCTGTGATCTGTATGAAAATACTACATTGTTCACCTCTCTTGCATTGGCTGCTATAGCATATATTCAGTCAGCAAAGAGTTTTCGGACACTTCTCCCTCTGAGTGTCATATCAGTGGAGACAAGTGGGACTGCAGGTGTTACGTTCAGCTGATGTTCTGATTCTGCTTTGTGCAAGATGTCTTTGAGACTCTATTTTTCTTGTAAGTTCAAGTCATATTTTAACTTCAGTGACAAGAAGAATTTTTCCAGCTTTTTATTCTTCAGTTTGCCTGGCAGATTGCTGTGTGGGAACACAAATAATCTGAAGACTCTTCTCCGTTTCTTGGCATTTTCAGTGGAGTTGGTTGTTGAGGCCAGTCTTTTACTTCTGCCTCCGCTCGGCTTGCCCGGCCCTTGCACTGCCCTGACCCAGAAACTGGCATGATCATGGAGTGACTGTGTGCTGAACCCCTTCACAGAAGTGGTAAAAGGTAGATTTAAGATGAAGCAGCAAACATAGGTTGTGTTCATAGTATGACACACAGTCTTGTCACCCCAAGGAGAGGGCAGAAGGAGCAAGTACCCATGGGGCAGCAGCAGGGGCAGTGTCAACTTGGGATGACAGAGAAGCTTTGGTGTAAATTGCAATTCCTATGCCAACCCAGTGCAGTCATTAGCGACAGAGAGATAATTATGGGCCTGTCTTATCCTGTCAAGCACTTACTACTGGTTATTTGAAGTCCCTTGTGTTAGCTGTATTTTTCTCTAAACACTTTCAGTCTGGCATCCGTTGAATGGAGTTCACAAAGCGGTTGTTGAGCCGTGGCTGAAAGGGCTGCCATGCTGCAAGGTGACAGTGGAAATGTTTACAGATTTCATGTGAATGTTCTCAGTACTCACACTGGAAAAGTAAAAACAAATAATAGCACGAGTGGTGTTTGGTGACCTTTCAAGGGCTTTCATGGTGGATCTGTGGCTTTACAAAGCCACATATAGTAAATATGGAGTGAGTTGAATTCCTGGAACTTTGGATGGTGGAGCTGTATTTGCTTCCTTTAACAATTGTACTGGTACACCTGCTATGAATAAATCCAAATACAGGGTTTGAGAAACAGGCATTGCCTCCATTTCCCTTCCCTCAGCCCCCTTGCTGCTCCAGCCCCTTGCTGCCATGAGCCACAGGGTGGCTGGATGTTGAACTGGGTCAGTTCACTGACCTGATGTGGCAATAGAGGTGGCCTCTGCAGGTGATGGCTGGGGTAACGTCCGACTGGATGTGGCACAGGTTGGCCTCAGAATGGGCATGGGTTTGTTGGGTCTCTGCTCTGCACTGATTTTGGAGGCCGTCATGCTGTTCTTCAAAATCTGGGTGTGTACTTTAATAAAAATAAAACCAGAAGTCATCATTTAGCTGTGGAGGAGAAGGAGAGTTTAAAGCATGTCACTTAATAAAACCATGCTTGCTTGTGAGCAGGCTGTGACAGTACGTCTGACATGTAAAGCGAACCCTGTTGCCTCAAGGTGTAGTTATATTGTATGGCCAATAACTGTCAGTGTAAGCGTTAACTGATAACAGTGAATTGTCACCACAATGTTACTGAAGAGAAAGAAAAGCAAAGCTTGCAGGGAGAGGTAGTATGTTTTACTGTGCCAGCTGGTACAACTGAGAAGCATAAAAAGCTTTGGGGCATTCAGGACCTTCACGTACAAAAGTGGATGGAAAATTATATCTGCTGTAACAGCCACAGTGAGGTATTTTGGTTCTGGGATTTAGTGGTGTTCAGGAAAAGACCTCCACCTTTTTTCTTCAGTCTGTCCTGAACGGGGAAAAGCAGCCTTGTCTGCAGAGCCGGAGAGCACTTTGGCTCATGTGAGCAAGGAGAAACCAAGGAGCAGAGCCTAGTGTTCAGGAGAGATGCTGGTGTTCATGAGGATATTTGGGATAGGAGATAGAAAAAGAAGGTAGAGAGTAAGATACACCAAGGAGACCAGATGTGGCAAGCTGTGGGAAGGCAGAATTCTGTCTTCCTGGCGCTGTAAGCAGATGGGAAGGGCGGTAGCTCTGCTCATGCTCTGAGTACACAGTGTTGATGCTCGCTTTAAATAGCAGAGATTACAGGAGTTACCATTATCTGTAGCGCACCTAGTTCAGCATCCTGTCTTTAAGATACTGAAGATCAGTAGGCACCTCAAAAGACTACTGGAACCTGCAAGAATTACATGTGACATAATCTTCCCCCCTCACGAAAATCTTTATTTGAATTTTTAAGGATTAGAGATTGATGTAAATCTCACGAGGTTTTATCTTCCTTTCAGTTCCGCACCACTTTTGGTATGAAATAACCACACTAATTCTGGATATTCTTGGGCATTCTGTGCGCATGTCTAACCCCTGTTCCCTGTTTGAATCCTGATAAATTGCTTCTCATCAGCAGCGTCAGTGCTCTATTTGTGCTGTACATGACGTATCAATTTTCATATTTTTAAATAGATACTTTAAAATACTCGTTTCCATACTTTTAGATTTGTCACCTTTCAGCATCACTGTTCTTATAATCAGACAGTGAATGTTTCTCATTTACTTACCGTGTTACTAATTTAAATATATATTTTTAGTGTTTGAAGCATTTCCCTCCTTTCTGGGGAAAATAATACATTTCTATCCAGTCTGTTCATACAACAAGTTTTCATTGCCGCAAATGCTTCCTTTCTCTGAACACACAGATTCCACAGAACCCATTTTTAAGACGGGCTCCCAAACTCTGCACTGTAATCCAGCTGATGTATAGGGTCCCTCTATACAAATATAATTTTTAAAGATTACTCTGTCTCTTTTTACTGTTGCAGTCAACCACTTTAGCTTTTCTTTACATAGATGCTTGTTAAGAAGAAATCTGAAGTGAGCTGTCTGCAGGAGTGCCCAGGCCCCCTTTCCAGGTTTATGCAACTAACAAGACAGGTTTATTTGGATTTTTCTACAGTTTGTGTAGTTCAGTTTCCTGGCATTCTGCAACTGTTTGTGTTTATTAACATCCACCTTCTGCTGCCCTGTCTGGTGTAAATTCAGCTAGTACGGTTAGTTGTCTTCTGCTGAACTTCTTTCTCCCAGTCCTGATTTGGCTAAAAACAGATTACTGGGTGTCAGCTGAATGTTTCACTATTTGGCTCTTCAACTCCGGAGTTTCAGGTCATTAGTAAGTATGTTGTTAAGAAAGTATTCATAAGTATAATAATAGGAAAATTGCATATTACATAAAAGTCACAAGTTAAACCGTCTCTGACGAGGTAATCTCATCAGCTTTCTTAAACTGTGTTCAGAGTTCATAGCCGGGGTGTTTTAGGCAAGTGGGCTCTGGTTCTCCAGCTGTGGTTGTTAATAGCTAACTGTTTTTTTGGTTAGTTTCATTTAGAATATTTGGTTCAAGATGAACTACAGATGAACACAAAAATTACTAATTTTTTGTCAAAATGAGGGGAGGGAGGGTGCAGGGAGTGGGTGTGTCCTCTCCAGACAAAGATGGAAAGTAGCCTGGAAGCAGGGGGCAATGAGAACAAGGTGTGTTCCCTCTGCTCCCATACGCCTTTCCTGCCCCAGACACTTATTCCCCAACAAGACACTTTCAGATCGCTGCCTGCATTCAAGAAGTCCTGGTGGGGTGGCTGCCAGGGAAATCAGTGCCAGGGAGCGGGGTGGACCACTGTGAACGGGGCAGGAGGAGCAAAAGGATGGGGTGGCGAGGTGGGCCTGGGCACCCGCAAGAACAGAAAGATGCTGGGTTACCCGTCAGGAAAGCTTTTCTAGACTAGCGGTACATGAGAGCTTAGAAAGGAAGTGTAAGGATTCATTTGGGGAAATTAATAACATCATTATTGGGCAATAAACACTATTGGGGAATAAATAACATCAGTTCATCTGTTACATTGCAAGAACTAATAGGAGTTGACAACCTTAATTTCAGCCATCATGGTCTTATCTGTACACACGCCTTCAATACTTACTATGTTCTAGGTGCCTGGTCTTGTATATCTTGACAATCTTAATCATACCATACTCGTAAAGCAAACATGAAACAATGTAGTAATCAGTGTATCTGGAATATGATGTCATGATGCTCAAAAATCCATCTTTTTATCACAAGTTATTGTAAAAGGCAGTACTGAAGATGTTAGAATACAAATACTGTCATGTATAAGTGCAAGGTTAATTGAACCAAATTCAAGAGTACTTAGAACTTGCAAATAACATGAGACTAAGAGCTTGTCCAAAAACTACAAGTCACGTTGGAAACGTGATGTAAGTCGTAAATCTTGCAGGCAGCTTCCTGCATTGCTTGGTGCTTACTGTATGTAATGAGGAGGTTCCTTTTAGGTGTTTGCAAGTGACATTAAGAATTTGATTTCCAAAATGTTGGTGTTGTGGAGGAGGGAGCACCTCAAACAGTTAATGCTTTTGCTGATTACATATGCAAAAGATGATGCAAGTGTGGAAACCATGCTTGTAAAATCAGAGGTCCTTTGCTGAATAGTGTGTGAGAGGATTGGAAGTTCTTCCTAGGAAAACATCGCATTTATCAGCAGGAATTTGGCAACATCTACCTTTGTGAACATCGCTAAATACCTGAATCAAGAGACTCCTCACTTACACGTTTCATCTAGTTCTAATGCCATTTTTATAGCAATTGACTCCATACTGGAGTCACGATTTCTATCAGCAAACACAAGCATTATTAGTTTTGCAACATACTTTAATTTATAGTGGGGGAATTGTGTTTTAAAGTTCTTTTCAGATACTTGGCTGGGAGATGTTGCTGATGCAAAAGATCTGCTCCTGAAGTGGTTCTGATGATGGTTCCAGTCTTTTGACTGGAGTCACCATGATACGTGCATAGGAATTGGGAAAAAGTTGTTGGTTTGCTTACCTTGGACAAACTGGCTGATACTTGCAAAACAGTGATAAAACTAGGTGCCTTCTTAAAAATGAAACCTATTGTAGTCTGGTTTGTAGTTTGCACTTTTGAAAATGCAGAATACTCCCAAAAATTGAGGAATAAGACTGTTAAAATATAACTCGTTTGTTAAAGTTGAGATAGGAGACCACTTAAACTGTTGTCATTAATGAAATCTTTTAAGAACTGTTGGTAATGTATATTACAAATAGTAATAGTTCATGAGTTTTCTTTTGTGCTTTCTGGAAGGTGAAATGCAACATGGAGAAGACTTGGTACCGTAGGAAAGAATGAGGTTATTAACACATTTGCATGGACACGGGCTATTCTTTAAATTCTTATACAATGTAACATTGATACTACTTAAAATACAGTGAGTTTACAATTAATTTCTTTCATGGCCAGTTTACCAGTATATACATATAGGTAGAGTATTGCTTATCTGTGAACATTTGTCGGACTAATACCTGGTTTTTGTGGGACAAAAATCATGGCAAAGGCATACAAAATTCTAGATGCTTATAAGAATTTAATTTGATTTTTTCAAAAAATTTGTAAGTTCTCTTTCAGTTTTTGTTTTTAAGGAAAAGCAGGTTTCATTCTTTTCCTTCTTTTCATTTCCTAAGAGTTTCTAAACTGATGTTGGATCTACATATTTGGTACTTAAACATTTCAGTGTTCACACACACACAAACACAAAAGTTCATTTGAACAGTCACTTTCAGTGCTAAATGTACAGATTTTGATTTATATATATTGGCTTGCTTTCTTTTAAAGTGAGATGCAGCAACTACTGTGAACTGCTGTTTTATCTTTGTTGATTAGCAATCATTTACTGCAAGACAGACATTTCATATTAAACACAGGGTTGAAGTGTGACTCTGCTGCTTTAGGCACCACATCTCCAAAGAGTATTCTCTTTCCTGTAATACTGAAGTATAGTTTGTGTTGAAATGGAAGTTACGCTGGCTTTGTGTTTAAATTGAAATGTCTTGAATGTGGTCATGGTACCACCACCTGTATTGACACTTTTAATTCTTTTCCTCTGGGAGGGCAGTAAAGTCGAGCAAGAAGAGGGGCATTTCTCCTTTCCACCTTTTTTCTGATCTGAGCATCCTCTGCCTCCCAGCCCTTTCCCAAAGCAGTAATGCTCTGTATATTTCAGTTGTTCTGCTCCAGCTCTGAAGAGAGGTGTGCTGCCTTAGGGTAGCCAGAGGCCTGAGTCAATTGGGCAGCACAGAGTGGTACACAGAATTAGTATTGTGGCTATGGAGGTAATATCCATTCTCAATATTTGGTATTTGGAGTTCTGTATAACACAGTGGTATTGCTATATCATCATTGGGCATGTTTCTTATTTTGAAGCTCTTTCTTATAGATTAAATATTTTCATATCAGTAGTTAAAGAAGAACTGAAAAGTAATTTTCGCAGAACAGTGCAGAATTTAACGTTCATTGCACTCTGCCTACATGCGTAGTTTTGGAAGTTATGCAACCTCTTTTTATAGAGTTGTATGTTCTGGTGATCTAGGCTTGCTCAGTTATTGCTTAGAAATACAGATGTATTAGGAGCTATATATGATACGAAACATAGGTCATGACAAACTACTCCATACTTCTCAATATAAAAATACCTATTTACAGTAAGGTTCAAGTAGAAGTGGCTTCCATTGCTTTGTATGCTGACTTTTAAAACTACCAAGTAGAAAAGACCCGAGTTGCTGTGACATAGGGCCGTACACAGTCTGCTTGTGGAGAGAATTTGCATGGAGGTTTTGCATATTTAGTTCAGACAGAAGAAGACGACTGAAAACCAAGTGCCCAACACAGAAGCAATTGCTATTGGTTATCTGCAAACTGCACTTAAGGGGGAGATGGAGGGCTGTAGCAGGGCACATTGTCACCTTGGCACTGGGGGAGTGCCCTTACTGACAAGCCGCCAGTCATTACTCCAAATTGCGGAGGTACCAGATCATCATAGTGCAATTGCTCAAGCAGGTTTTTTTAAGATGAGCAAAGCGCATTCTATCTGATCTCATTATTGGAGGAGACTGGACCTGTTTTTCAGAAACATTACACACAGAAAAATCCACCTGAGGCAGACACCTGGCATGAAAAAAATTTTGCCCGAATGCTAATAGTTTGGCAACATTTTAATAAGCAAATGAAAACAGTATGTAGTAATGGGAATTCAGCTGCAGTGATTGCTACCAGATCCACCAAGAATGACGGACTTGCATGCCAACCCAGACTTACGACAAATATTGTGATTGTAGGTAACTAAATGACCATGGAATCTGGAGCAGAGAACCAGCAGAGTGGAGATGCAGCCGTTACAGAGGCAGAAACCCAACAGATGACAGTACAGGCACAACCACAGATTGCAACGTTAGCCCAGGTATAAAATCATATGGTGTAATAGTGTTACCTATTGGATAATTATTTTAAGAGGGATAATGTCTGCTCATGGGCCTGAGAGAAGGTTCCATTAATATGATTCTGAACCAGGTGCAATGTATAGTTCCTTTAATATTTGTCTTCACCTTTTTAAAGCAGTAGAGATTTTTAACTTCCCATCACACTAGGCTGTGTTAGTTCTGAAGAACTATATGTGTGTGAACTGTGCAATGTTAACAGAATAATGAATGAAAAGATTTCTAGCATTCTTTACCACAACCATATCACCGAAAGATACTTTTTTTTTTTCAAAACATGTAATTTACTGTCTTTTTTATGTTGACTGGATTGTTTTGCTGTTACGTTTGCTGTTAGAAACTTGTCTATAGCAGTGAGTTTAATTCTGAAGAAAAGAAACGGAAAAGATAGATAAATAATGCAGCAAATACAACATCTTATCAGATGGGATTAATATTATAAATGTTATAATCAAGTGGAACTACCTGGCATTTGACAGCTTGTGTTATCCTGTTGTCTCCAGAATTTCACAGAATTGTTGACTGTTTAAAGGGAAAGTAGTAGATCATTTATTATCCCCAAACTATTTTGGAGAGATAAGAAATGCAATCCCAGCTACACAGCTCTAATTTTTTTGGAACCTGGTTTTATTCTTGGATACACTGATGGTTGGCAGGAGCAACTCCATTGTGTAAATGAGTACAGAATCTGTTTGGCTGTCTTCTGTAACCATTTCATTTTAAAACTATTTGCAGGCTGCAAAGAAAAAACAGATTTTTTAGATCTCATCATTTGGGGAATTGAGTGTCTTTTAAGTGGCACAAGTGTTACATCGCTTATCATTTTATAAATGATTAATGTATTTTTCAAGTCATTACACCTTTTGGTAAACCAGAGATAGTACACTTCCATTCAAGTGATAGTACAGGGATTGGAGCTGTTAAAATGCACATGGTTATTTTGTTCAGTGAAGCTGTAGTGTGAATTTACGGGACACCAGCTGCCCTGCACCAGCTTGCCTCTTTGGGCAGTTTTCTCACTGTCTAACTTAGGCACAGGATGTAGGTGGTGAGAATAACACTTCAGTGTGAACTGAGTGGAAGTAGTTTATTTCTCTTGCAAAACCAGTAAACTGCTTCTCACTTGGTATACATTAAGAGTTAGTCCAGAGAAGCAGGAATGTTTCCAGTTCGTGTGCTAACATACTGACCCTCCAGGTAGCTGAACTTAGAGGTATGTAGTGGGTTGAATGCACTCTACTCGGGCAAAATTACCCCGGTACTTGAATGAGATATTTTTCTGAGTAAGAAAAAGCTATACAGCTATGGCTAAAATCCATCTGAACCACAAAGGAATGTGTTATATTTTTCCTAATTTCCTCTGTTGTCATTCACTGTATTATTTGCACGTCAGCTTTTCCCCAGGCTTTATATTCCTTGTGGAGGTGATGTAACAGTCTAAACACAATTCTGTGTCTTGTTCACATCAGTGTTACGTTATTCTAGTATTTTTAATACGTGAAGTGGCAGTGTTTGGCATTAGGGATTGCCCTCAGAGGTTTAGGCAAATCTAAATAACTAATTATGTCTATTTAATTCTTCCATTATCTCTTGTAAGGTCACCCCTCTTGTAAGCTTAGTTTAATTGCTGCATTTTTAGCGAGTTCAGGGTAGTTTTCAGAGTCAAAAGGAAACTCGTTCCAGTTCCACAAGGTATGAGTCAGAGACATCTGCGGAAGTTACACTCTGCTGTTGGCTTAGTCCAACCGCAGAGTGGACTCCAGTTGATCAGCTTTGCTGACATTGCCAGGGACTGTTTAGTCAGACATGCATTATTAAAAAGGTTGCTTGGTAAAGGAATGTAATTTGCTCATGTTAATCTCAGCCCTGGTTTCTCAGATGTGAGTTGAGTACCGCCATGTAATGCTGCAGCCATTTTCCTGAAAAAGGAAGGTAAAGGCAAACACAAATTTGTGGATTAGGGAGAGAGACAGCTGTGGAGGAGAGAGGTCTACATGTAATTCCCCTTAATTTTGTTGTTAAGCAAGATTTCCATGTGAGTGGCGGATGTTTATGGAAATTCAGAGATCAGCTACCGCAGCTTTTTGTGAACCACATGCTCATGAGGACAGCAGAGGATTTACTCACAGAGCAGCTCTTTGAGATTAGGTAGGACAGTGGTGCAGTCCCTTCTCACATTTCATATCTTGAAAATGCTGTTGAACACTGGAGGATCGTTAAATTTTTCCAGACTTGGGTGTCTAGGAGAAGGCTGGCTGATCAGCGACCCGCAACCTGGCTGTGGTCCGTGAGAGCTTAAGCTTGCCCGCTGCCCTTCCTGGGGGGGCTACGATGGTGCGAGCTGGGCACAAGCCAAGGGCTGTGTCCCCTGGTAGGGCAGACCTGCATCCTTCCTGCCTTCCAGGAGCCCCCCCCAGCTACCAACACGTGCATCGTGTCCTGACAGTCGCTGAGTACTGGATGTGCACCAGGGCATCTGCCCAGCCACGTAGCAACCTCAGTGAGTGGCCCGTCAGCCACCCATGGTAGTTCTTGTGACCTTCCAGGGTGAGACTTCCCCACCAGGCGTGAAGAGCTTTGTGCGGGTCTGGTTGTCCTTGGAGCCCAAGCCCCACGTGCCGTGCTGAAGTTGTTAGAGTATGTATCCCTGTTGGCATAGCCACTGTGCCTACAGGTCTGTGCTGCTGAAACAAAGTTGTGGTTAGGAACTGAGGGTTTAAAACGTGGGCCATTTGTCCTCATAGGAATAACTCTTAAAACTAGAGTTTGTGTTGACTCGTTAACACTGTATCACAATAACTGCCTGCAAATGGGTTTCATGTTTGAACACACAGTTTTCTTCTGGACTTTGCCAACTATTCAATATGGTTTAGAAGGTCTGAAAGGTACAACTCCCTAAAAATTTTAACTTCTTACATCTGGCAAACACTCTGCATTTTCTTGAGTGAGAACAAAAATAGCTTCACTCCCATATGTTTCTGCCTTTGACTCAGCAGTGTCTGTAGGAGTAGCAAGTCCTAGCGCAATATCGAACTGAAGTGAAAGGTAATAATGTGTTTTTATTAGGTTACCTCCAAATAGAGACAATTGTGTTTTTCTCATTCTTGTCAGTGGTTTTGCAAGCAGCGTTTTGAGCCTGCAGAAATTCTGTATTAGATTAATTTGTAAAGTAGGTCAGATGTTGGGCTTAGGCAGTTCAGGGGGTTTTATATTACGCTGAAACATTTGGGTCATCTAACTGGGGTCTAGAAAATATGTAATTTTTTCACCAAAAAGTGTTCTTTGTAGTGAAATAGGAAGATTTTGCAATAACCTAATTTATGCTCGCTGTCTCTTCTTTGCAGGTATCTATGCCAGCAGCTCACGCAACGTCTTCTGCGCCCACGGTGACCTTAGTTCAGCTGCCCAATGGGCAGACGGTTCAAGTGCATGGAGTAATTCAGGCTGCCCAGCCGTCAGTTATTCAGTCTCCACAGGTCCAGACAGTTCAGGTACTGACCGAAGAACATTCCTATTACGTGAATTGGGCCTTTTGAATAGTCCTGCCAGTTCACTGGTTTCTAACGCGTTTGTGTCCTGGACTGTGTTTTTGCTCCTATAAACTTTAAGAGCATGTTGAAGGCAAAAACAGTACAGTATTTGCTACTCTGTAGCACTTTTTTTCTGTTCTCGTTTAACTGCTTTTCACTTTCAAACATTGCTGAGTTTCATTTCCCTCTAGAATTTGGTTGGCGAGTTTAACAGCTTCATGGTTTTTCTTACAGTATTACTCTACTTTTTCTCTCTACTGTGTTTTTTGTTACTAAATAAGAATTCATGCTATTATAAAGTGAGCAAAAGGGATTTTTTTTTAATAATGTAATCTTTAATCATTAACGAGGCTGATATTCTGGGATGAGAGTCTTTGCTACTTGAGAAATATTTGCATTGGTTTACAAAACAGATGTATGTATGTTAATGGTCCTTAAAATAAACCTATCAGTCATCTCGTAAAAATGGTTTTAAAATTTGCCCGTTGAATGTTGTTTGCTTTGTAAAGCCTTAGCATTTTTCTCTTCTGTAAGGCAAGACAGATAATACAATATGATGAGATAGCTTGAAGACATAGGAGACAAGTAGTCTGAAATCTTTAAAACTTGTAACTTTTTTTTTTAACCACTTTTAGCCCAGTGTTACTGAATGCAGAAATATAAGTAGCTTGGTGTACAGCAGCTACACAGGGCAAGGACTGCACATCATTCCTTTATTGTTAGTACACTGAGCTCAAAAAAAGTTTAATTTTAAAAAGTAGATGTTTTGACTATTTGATACAGATATTTAGCTGGATATTTAAAAAAAAAAAAAAGCATACATAATTTAAAACTAGGCCATTCTGATAGTAATCTTTTGTTTACTCCTTGTCAGCTTTAGTGGTGAGGTTCTGGCAGGCCCTACTCTCCTCTGCCATTGAAGTCAAAAGTTTAGAGTTTTAATCTATCAGAGGTGAGCAGTTTTCAGATAAGTGCACAAGTTACTAGCCCAGGGGTGGAAGGTAAGAACTGACAATGAAACCATGCTTGGAATTCACCTGGCTCAGTGCAAAGCTAGAACGTGTTTAGAATGCTGTGATATTCAAAGCCCAGTAGCTCACAGTCAGCCTTGGACACATTCAGGCCCTCCATCTGATAACTCTGAGATTTGGGCACCAGCAAGCTTTTGGGGCCTTTAGGAATCTTCCCTGCAGTGCATAAAATACCAGGCTGCAAGTTATGTTTCTCACACAGGCATTTCTCTATTCAATAACTATTGTTAGCTTTTCTATATTTGTCACGTGACTATAGTCTTTGGGAAAACAGTCTCTGGTTTTATGTATTGGAGGTGTTTTTACATTTTTGGCACACTTCCAATTTAAGATTATTGAAATGTGATTGATAAAAGCATTTTAGCTTTCTTTCCTAAATCTTTGTCTTTTTTTAGCACAGATATTCAGAATTGCAGAGCAGCATTATTTTTTAGCATCCTCATGTATGACATTTTCCTGACAGTTTCCCCCCCAAAAGGCAGTCTCTCTGTAACATACCTACCCAATTATTTATAACTGGATGTTTCTCAACTTCAGTGTTTTGTTCTTTGTTTCCAAACATTTCTGCTGTCTTAATTTGGTTTTAGTTTTTCTCTCCCTGAATTTTACTAAAAAAATCTTTCTTTCTTTCCTTAAAATGGATGGAAACAAGGAATCATGGAAAGCAAAAATTATATGGAATTACTGTTCATATTTTCTTATTGGAGTATTTAAATTTTAAAGGACATTCTCACAGGTAGATAACTGACTGTGGTCATTCTTCACTGGATCTGTTGCTAAACAGCCTGCCCTTTCTGTTTGTTGCCTAGGTAGAAGCACTGTAGAATGCTTGCATTCTAGTGTTTTCCACAGGATGTCAACATATCCTTAAAATGAAGACATTGGAAGTGTCTTACTAAGTTTGATTGCTGTTCTTATTTACAGATCTCCACTATAGCAGAAAGTGAAGATTCACAGGAATCAGTAGACAGTGTCACAGACTCACAGAAACGAAGAGAAATTCTTTCCAGACGACCCTCCTACAGGTATGGAGGTTAAAAGCTGAAGCATTTTGCATGATGGATGCGTTCTTCACATGGGGAGACAAACAGTGTGATTGTATAGTTATTTTTAGATTTATCATTTAACTGAAATCTCTCTTATGCAACGTCTTTCCACGGAATAGGATGTAAAAAGATAAGCAAATTGGAGAGGAGGAGGAAATCTCAGCTGTTGCACTCAGGACAGAAATAAGCTGAGAATAAGCTAATTGCCAAACTGGTGAAACATTGAGGTATCATTGTGGTAGGTGCCTTAGGGCTAGCTTTAATGGATACTTAATACGTGAAATACACTGAAGCTTTGCAAGAAAGTGGCTTCTGTATAATCTGTAGTCTGCAAAAAATCAACTATTGTTTTTCATTGTTGTTGAAATGCTAGCAGCAATCAAACTTAATTCCTTTCTCCCATGAGACTTTCAATGACCACATGGTTTTCTGTGGCTCAGAGAGAATTTCTGCTTGGGTAAAATCAGTTGTTTAAAATTTAAGAAGTCAGGGTATGAGTTGAATGTAGTGATAGGCATCTGGTATCTTTAGTTGTCATGGCAAATACTTCTGTAGTAAGACCAACTGAGGTGCTCCTTCACTCAGTCTTAGTCATGTATTACTTTATTAATTAAGCCCTTGCAAGCTCTTTTCTGGCTGTACTAAATCTCACTTTCCATTCTTAAAACGTGCTAAATGATGTTAAGGAACAGCTCTGGAGTTCAGTGGGTTTTAAGTGACCTGAGGATTCCTGCTGCTTCAGAAAATTCAGGTGCTCCTTTTCTCTTCATGAGCATAGCCTTAGAAATACGAGCTACACTCTAGGTCTGAGCATATCTCACCCATTTATTGGGGTTTTTTATAGCACTTGCAGATTATTTTCTGCCTTCTCCAGCAGCCTTCAAGGCTGTCCTGCTGAAGATAGTGAAAATCGTTACTGAAGATCCCTAGCTATAATAGGTCTGGGAAAATATTTTTATTTGTGAGGAGCGGTGTTGCTAACTTCAAGGCTGCCACAGACTTCCTTGCAGTCTGCTTCTGCAGTGAGACACTTGCTTTTACTATATATGGAAGAATGGCTGTATATCATGAGATGGCAGAGCTAAGTAAACAAGCAGCAAAACTGAGAAGAGGGGACGTGTGCATGTTAACTTCTCATTGGGATGGACTCCTTTGCATGCACCGATGCCACACCACAGCCTCTGTCCCCAGACCAGATCCTGGTGACTCAGCAAAACTTTGCAATTTTAAAACTTGTATATGCAGCTCAGACCCTGGGCCGGGGTAGGGCTCACATCAGTAAGACTGAGCCAGGCTACAGCTGTGTTTAGTGAGTTCCTGGTTGGCATTGTTCAAGCCGCTGTAACTGGCCCCAGAGACAGGATAGATGCAGATAGGTTCACGGAATTGAAGAGCTATACCTCTTCCTTGGAAATTCCACTTGGATCCTGCTATGGAAGTACATCATGTGTTCCCCGTGTCAGTTCATAGCTCCTGTATTTGTAAAGCTGCCACCTTACCTTCTATCTTAAATCCATCTTTATGATGGCAGAGGTAGGTTCTAGCCACCAGATCGTATCTGACATTAGCTTAAAAAGTGGTGAGCTGTAGCTTCTTCTTTTCTATTTTGAGCTTCTTGAGTTTTGTTCCTCATCCTCCCTGCTCTCTCCATATTTTTTCATCTGTTCTATCTGCTAGTTTTTCTAGTCTAATATCTAGATTGCAAGCTCTCTGGACGGGAGTTTTTTATTTGTCCAAGTGGTGCTTGGCGCAGTGGAGTGCTTGTGCAATGCTGGGGTTCCTGCACACACACAGAGTCAAAACAGCAACAGCGAAGCTCAGTTGTCAAGTTGCTTAGCAGAGTGACTGCTCTCCCCAAATAGCTTCCATACAGATGGTCTGGCTCCCAAAGCTTTAGGAGCCTTATTTAAGAAACACGTGTTGTCTTGGAGCTTGGGGTCTGCACCTGCGTTTGCTTCATCACACTTCGAGTTCTAGTGACAATCCACAGGAAAATATGTGAAGAGAATGATAAAAAATGTTGCCCTTTTCCTAAGCAGCATTTTGCAGTGACAGACTATGCCAGTGGTAAAAAGCACTTACAGTCCTCTGAGAGACAGTGCTTGGTCCAAGTGATGCAAATTGCAGCAAGTGCTATGGTCAGTCTTACAGTCATGTGCAGTGGGACCTGTAGCAGTGATGCTTTAGCAGTTTGGGCTTTGGATAATTAACCCATGGAAGAAATTAAACAAACTATTATTTTCTTTACCTGTGCTAGTCTCACAGCTTTCCCAGGCAGGGCACCTGTAAACATAACTGTGTGACTTCAGTCAAACACCCGGCATTGCCTCTGAGGCAGGTGTTAGATCATAAACTGGTTGCTCTTTACAAGCATTTCTGCTAATTTCCTTGATACTCAGCTCTCTGGCTGAGGCCTTTATGGTCTCTGAAGCAGAGTAGTTCCCCTGATGTAAGCGAGGAGATAGGTTTTGACGTACTTTTGCTGTCTTCAAATCTTTATGTGGCTAAAAGCAGGAAACAAGTGAAAATGGACAAGAAAGAAACATGTTTTTAAGACAAAGAGAAGGTTGTGATAGCTGTATCTTGAGTTGAGAAGAACCTGTTGAGACGTACCTGTATCTCGTGTTGATAAGCACAGCCGTTCTGTGCTGGCTGCCTTGCCCATCTGCGTGGCACTTTGAACAATCTTCTCCAGTAACAGTTGGAAGAAAGTGCAGGCTTTTCATTCTGCACCCGTATTTTCCTTGCTGGCTTACTGCACTTTTCAGTTTTCTCCAGCATTATGTATCAAGTAGACTTTTTTTTTTTTAATTTTTTATTAAAATCTCTACAACACACTGTCTTTGCCAGAAAAATTTTGAATGACTTGTCCTCAGACGCCCCAGGAGTGCCAAGGATTGAAGAAGAAAAGTCTGAAGAGGAAACAGCAGCACCTGCCATCGCCACTGTTACGGTGCCAACTCCCATTTACCAAACCAGCAGTGGGCAGTACAGTATGTAGTCTGAATTTCTCAGTGGTGCTAGTAAGTGGGGATGAGAAGATGAAGAACTATTATTTCTGTAACTGTTTGGACTAAGACAAAGCAGGAGGTGAAAATAAGATTAATTTGACTGTTTGATAACCATGCCTTTTAAAAACATTCCTATTGTAAGTATTTGAAATGCTCAATATACGTTCTGGGACTGCCAGGTAGTGCAGCTAACGCATCCTGAGGCAAAATATGAACTAACCATAATGCTATTATAAACTTTTTCACTTCAGGAACCAGATGAGCTAGTCCAGAAGATTCTTTTTTTCCTGGCAAATTATTAATCCTGGTTCACAAAATTGGAACCTCATGAATACAGAAAGCATTACAGTCTGCAATTACCTTTTTAGAAAGTCCTGAAAAAATGAAAACTTCAGCAATATTTAAAATATTTAATAAAGATACATTTCTGTGTTTTCACTATTTAATATACAAAAGGGAGAAAGAGCTACTTGTTTACATCTTTCTCTTAAAAATCTCTAGAATTTTATATCTCTGTTTAATCCTTAGCCATTTCGCCTAATACCGTACTTAATTTTATTGAAACTGATGTGGTTAACTGCTTTCCTACCATAACTGTAAAATAAATGCTTGTGCAGATACTTGAGGTTTTGGTGTGTCTGTGTATAGGAACACAGTGAAATTATGCAGAGTCACGAATGAGTGGTGATGTCTCAGTACACCTGCGTGACAGGATTGAGGGAAAGAAAGGGAAAAAAAACCAGCAGTGTAAGACTGCTTTAAGGAGAAAAAACAAAATGTGAAACTGAACCTTTATGAATGAAAACAACTACTAGGAAGGTGCTGAGGAAGTTGTAGAGAAGGGGGGATACAATCAGAAGAAAAAGGCCAAAACAAGAAGAAAGTGAAACACAGGATGGATAGCAATAGCAGCAGAGGAGACTGAAGGGCATAAAGCATGGAAGAGGAGAGGAATTTCAGATGAGAAGAAAAAAGAAAGAACTGAGGAAAAGACCTAAACCAACCAAGAAGAAAATCCTAACTAACAAATTAAAAATGAATCACTGGAGGAGGATTGTAGCTCCTCTGTGTGATGCTCTTTTATGGGAGAAACTAATTTGTGCTTTAGGCTATGTTTTTTGGCCTCCCCAAAAATATGGGTCTCACGAAAAATTATTTTCCAGGCATGATTTCTTTAATGTACATTAAAGCCATGTGTCTAATTTGAGGGTATGTAAGGGTTCATGGGATTTAACTCAGACAAGTGTTCTTCCATGTCTAGGTTTAATACTGTAAGTTAATGAGTAAATTAGTGTCTTAAATTCTGTATCCATATTTTTTTTTTCTTCAGTTGCTATTACCCAAGGAGGAGCAATACAGTTGTCTAACAATGGCACAGATGGAGTACAAGGTCTCCAGACGTTGACTATGACCAATGCAGCTGCAACCCAGCCTGGCACCACCATTTTACAATATGCACAGACCACAGACGGACAACAGATACTTGTACCCAGCAACCAAGTTGTTGTACAAGGTGAGAAACTTCACAGCTAGTCATTCTCTATAACATTTTCTCCATGCAGATATAAGTTGCCAACCTAAATACTTCAAATGTGTCAGGAAACAGAATTAACAGCTTTGTCACAGATAAGTCTCCAAAATGATTAAAAGAAATTCTGGACAAAGTTTTTTGTCATATTTTCTTGGAACCTTCCCCTTCGTATTGATAAAATTGTGGATATTTTGTGTTTACTTCTTAAAACAATATATTTATTTTTGGTTTTCCATGCTGTATTTCCTGCACTTTGTTCAAATATTTTTTTTTATATGTTCTGCAAAAACCAATACCACTTTAGAGTTGAGTTCTCCCAGATAGTCATCTGCAACAATAGTAAATTTAAAGTGAAACATTAAAGTTAGGAAAGAAGGTTGTTTGATTCTTTCTATAAGGACACTTAATTTATTAGTAATTTTTTCCCCTTTTCAATTACAAGTCATATTTTCTTGTAGCTTTTTTAGCTAGTTATGAAGTACTTAAATCCTTGACTTTTAGAATCATAGAATAATTTAGGAAAGTGCCTTGCAAGATCATTTGGTCTAGCCCTCCACTTAGAACAAGCAGGGCTACTTTAACTTAGAATTAAGTTGGTGGGTTTTATTGTATTAAAATATGTTTTGGTTTATTAAAAATTGTTTATTAAAAATAACAGAAAAGTGTACCTCTGCTTTTATGATTGCAAAGCAGTTGATTTGAAAGTTAACCAGTGAAGAGGTCTCCAGGCATCAGTGAAAATACATAGCCGAGAAAAATACTATTGTTGCGCTGGTCCTCTGGGTTTTGTGTTCTTAAGGACTTGTAATTTCTTTGGGTGGTACTGAATGTTTTTACAAGCTCAGGCAAATATAACACACTCCTAAATTATGATAAACAGACAAAAGAAACCCAAGACCTTGTTCATTCTAGAGAAGTAGTGAAGTTGAGTGTCTAGTTTGCACTGTCTCTCTCTTGCTGGAGTAAATGCTACATTTCTACACCCTTTTTTCTGTGCCAAATACTTACATGTGCAGTTTCTCTTTTTGCAGAAGCATAGCTAGAAATACTGTATGCTATCCGTCATCTTCTTAAAGCTACTAAAACTGCTCAAAAAACAGAGAAGTAAAATATACTAAAGGAGGAAGCAGCACAGCAATACAGCAAGACAAAACAAGTTGCCAAGAACAAGTGAAGACTTCTTCAGCAGCAATGCCCAAAACCTAGTATAGAGTAATAAACTAAGACCAAGATAACAATGATGACCCAGACGATGGGTTGCTCCTCCTGTCCTGCCCAGAGTGCATGGTTAGATAGATGAATAGGTGCTCTTCGCACCGTGTTCAACAGTGCTGTCACCAAATGGACATCGTGTTCCCTTGTGTCTTTCAGCTGCCTCAGGAGATGTGCAGACCTACCAGATTCGCACCGCCCCTACCAGCACCATTGCACCAGGCGTAGTCATGGCATCCTCTCCAGCACTTCCAACCCAGCCAGCAGAAGAGGCCGCACGGAAGAGGGAAGTGCGTCTAATGAAGAACAGGCATGTACATTTAGATCGCTTTTTTCCCGGTCAGCTATGCATAGAACTAGAGCGTTAAGTACTAAGAATCCTGATCTTTTTTAGTCATTTTATGAAATACTTTCTGAAGAATTTACTTTTACTTAAAGATGCAAAGCAAAGAAGCACATCAGTTAATGCCATGTATTGTGGCTATGAAACCTTAAGTAAAGGTGTCAGATTCATTCTGTGAGGTGTGGGAATTTGTTGCCATAAGGAGAAAAGTAATTGGTGAGAGACTTGTATGACTGCAGATATGTTCTTACAAACACTGAGGTGAGTTGATTTTTTTGAGTTAATACATTCATGTAGTTTCTTTTCCTGAACTAGTGGGAGATGTACCGATCTGGTGGGAAGTGTCCCCACCCATGGCAGGGGGGGTGGAACTCGATGATCTTTAAGGTCCCTTCCAACCCGAACCATTCTATGATTCTCTACCTTAGCCTTAGAATGCATGCATTCTCCTTGCTGCTGGCCCACCTGCACTCTTCACGAGTGCTTTCTTGATTGTCTCACTTGTTCTCTTTAGCTGCTTGCCCTTTGGTCTTTATCCTCTGGAGGCAGAAATAGTCAAGGAAAGACTAAATGAGCAGCTGCTCCTTTTGATGTCCTGTGGAGCCAGCAGTGGCAGCAGAAGGGCTGAGAGAGAGAGGAGATTTGACCCTGTAGGAATTAGCGTGTGAGGAGGAACAGCAAAGCCTACTGAGGTGGCGCTTGGTGGAGGCAGTGAAGGAAGGGAGTAAGGGAGAAGCAGAGAGAGAAGTTGGGCATGGTGCTCCTTAAGCCTGTTGTTGGGGGAGAGGGAAGGGGTGGGTCTGAGACATCATACTGAGCTTGAACTCCTGCAGGCCGTAGATTTGAGCCTGTAGTTACGCTGTGGCACTAGGATAACAGCAGCGCTTTTTCTCCTAGTGTCGCAGTGTAACATGTGAGGAGGGGAAGCCCCATGAAATCACTGTTTACTTCATCTGTCAGTCTGAAAAAACTGTTAGGTTGTACAGATGCATTTGTCTTCTGTAGATTGCTAAGCAGTGAACACAATACAAAGTTACGTGCGCAGACCCAATGCTTATCTGAGGCACTTTATAATAGAGTAAATAACACTGAACAGCAAGAGTTCACTTTTTAAAAAGGTTTTTTGTACAGAATGTCACCCATCTCCCCTTTTTATATATTTCTCTGATATCAGTGAATAGTAGATGTCACCCTTTCAGGCTCTGCATTTGAGAAAAAATTAATTAGCATTCTGAATCCCTTCGTTTAGTCAGCAGTCTTATTCCAGTAAAAGAAAGCTTTTGTGTTTGGGAAAGCCAAGAAAAACAATTGGGGAATTACCCCCACTTGAGTTAAATTGACAGCTTCTGCAACAGTATCACATTGCGTGTGGCGCCTTTAGCCTGCTGGCTTAGATATTTTCAAATCCAGTCTCCATAGCCAAGCAGGGGAAAGGGATATAAAGAGGCAGATGGTGAGGTAGTACTTATGGCAGGATTATAGCGTAAATATTCATAGATATTATTGTGCAAATTTTCTGTGTAAATTTTACATTTTAAAGGCTCTCTAGTAATTCAGTATAACTCTAGCTGTTCATAATGAATACCTAATGAACACAGATTTGAGGTGGCTTACTATACAGCTCAAGCTGGCACAAAAATCACAAAAAGAGAGAAAAAGCTGTCACCCAAGAAGACAGGTTAGTGTTTTGCACTGGGAGGCACTTCCTGATCCAGTAGTATTTGGTTACACAAGTAGCCGCCCAAAATGACTTAAATTCTAAATGTTGCACATGGCCCACTGAAGTGCTCCGAGCACATGCAATTGTATTTGTAAGAGTGATAAATGAATACCTGAGTCCTTTCTGGACTTACAAACTAGGTTTTCTTCATCTTGTCTCATTTGTGGAGCTGAATCTCAAAAATTTCTGTTAGAGTCTTCTTGCCAGGTAGGTCCTGGAACAGACATTATTTTTTACCTAGTACTACTACTACTGTTTATCTACTATGCGGAAGAGCTGGTTTCCAGAACATTGACTGTGTCACCAATCTTTGTAGTGTTTGCAATGAAGGGACACTTAGACTCTCCTTTTGAAGCTGCTCTGCCGTGCATCTAAAGGTTCAGGGCAAAAAAGCTTGTACATTTACATGTATCTGCATTGTGCTGCTTTGACAAGCTGCATTTACAGGATGGGAGCCCTCTGCCTGGACTCCCATCCACCTGCGGCATTTGGCCTTGTGCGTACTTTGTACATTGGTACCATTGCTGTTGCTGTGCAGGATAGCTTCTGCCTTGGTGTTAGTGCCTTCAGGATGCTCAGCAGCACATTAACACCTTTCAGGTATTTTTCATTGGTGTTCCTGGTGTGTCACCAAGTTACCTGCAGGCAGCTCAGTCTTTACAAGCAAGCCGTAGAAGTTTGACTGTCTCGAGATCTGCTTCAGCACATTAACACTGCCATGTTCTTGGCACAGCAGACAAGGACTAAAGAATTATATAGTTGCTAGTGACTGTTTATTTTGTGATTTTTTTATTTGAGTTATATTATCATTGCAGTGATGCAGACATTATTAATAAAATGAAAGAATTGCTCAAGAGCAAATATATGAATGCTCTAAATACAGCTTTTTTTGCACCAGTTGAGCATCCTGACCATTAGCATTTGATTGGACTGCAGCAAAGGGAAGAGACTTTGCTGCAGTCCAGACTATGGACTATGAAGAGATTGTTAGATGAAGACTGCTCTCACCCGTGTTTTTATTATTCATCTATTTACTATAATAAAATCAATGAAATTGTTGCAGCAGCATTCAACTCAGCCTGAAGGCTCTGTTGTAAATCCTGAAAGCAGAATTTTGGCATTGAGTAGGATCCTTTTCTCATAGAAGCAGAATTTTATTGGTACTGACTTAGTGGGTCTTGCGTGTTGGAATGATCTGTGGACCTTGAGTGTGTGTGATTTGTGAGGAACAACTGTTGTGAACTCAGCCTTTTTCCCTAACTTGCATTTCTTAACAGTACCTCCATATTCTAAAAAAGTGGCAGTACTAGGTAAGTCACCCGTGTCTGCAAGTAGTTATTCTGGATTTGAATGGCCTTTTTTGCTTTGCAGAGAGGCAGCACGTGAATGTCGCAGGAAGAAAAAGGAATATGTGAAATGTCTAGAAAATCGAGTGGCTGTGCTTGAAAACCAAAACAAGACACTGATTGAGGAATTGAAAGCACTTAAGGACCTTTACTGCCACAAATCAGATTAATTTTGGATTCCTATTTTCACTTGTCCAGGTGGGATAGAGACTGGTTCTGGCTATACCCAGAAAGACAAAGTAAACTTTTTATTTTCTAAACATTTCTTTTTTTCTATGCGCAAAACTGCCTGAAGCAACTACAGAATATACTTCATCTGTGCTTTGCATCAAACTGTGAATGTTCAAGTACTTGCCTCCACTTCTCCCCCTACAAGATTATTTTCATCATCCGTCTCAGCATGAAGAAGAAGAAGAACAGGCTTCTTTCTCATCTCCCCATCCTCTTCAAGGAGTAACAGTGGTCACTTGGGAAGTTGCTGTGAGGAAGGTCCTTTTGTAATGATTTCAAGAGTTTGTGCTGAGCTCTTTCCATTGCCTTAGAGACAGAACCACCCCAGCCTCTTGGTCCAGGGAACTGTGGGCCACATACGTGGAGCGTGCATGGTGCAATGAAGAAGTAATGGTTGCCAAATTGGTTTCACATATTCATTATGAACTATAAAAATGCACAGCTAAGCGGCATGCCAAATGACAGGCCCTTCACAGTCACATTCTTGGTGTGGAGATAACATACCTTTTTCAGACTAGCCCAGGAAAGGTTTTGATTTGTAATCTGTATTGAGCCCTCCTGGACTAGTGAAAACTTCTCCATACCTCAGAAACAAATGCATTGAAATGAGCTTCACTGGTCAGTTGTTGCTTCTCGAAGCTTATGTGTCCGGGTGCGTTCAGCATTCTGAATGCAGAAAAAGCAAACACCAGCTTCATAGGATACTGATTGGAAAATGATATTTGGATGGGAAAGGAATTCAAAATTAAAAAGGTACAGTAGTGACATTTTGAAAACAGTCACAGCAGGGGTAACACATGAAAGCACTACCTGTTTGTATGCAGAACAACTAAGCAGTTGAAGCACGGCCAACTCCACATACATACTCCCTGATGACGTTATAGTGTGTGTCCCAAGTCCTCTCAATCAGTGAGGTTATTTCTATTTCTCTGCCACTATCTTATGTAATGGAAATTGTTGTACTCAATGGAAACATCAGCCTGGTTTGCTAGATTCTTTTTCAAACTTTGAGGCTGCCTTCTATGCATAAATTAAATCACCGTATGGCAACTACCAAGACAACCTCAAATATTGAAGAGGACTTCAAACACAAATACTCCAACTTCGGCTTTGCAAGGGACAGTGTTAATTATTTGTACCTGGCAAGTCTAGCTAAATTCTTAATTTATTCACAGGATTTTTTATGTAAAGGGTCAGATTTACCAAGTAGTTTATTCCTGTAGGTAAAATTACTCATGTGCCTCAGACATTTGCACTGAGGAAATGTGGTCTTTCCCAGATTTACATTGTTAAAAAGGTAGTTCATGTTTAAAAACAATTCTGTACTAAGCATTAGGACTTCAAAAGAATAATGCTCAAAAAGAACCAAAAAAGAATGTCAAGAAGTTGTCAAAAAGATTGCGTCAAAAAGAATCATGTGCAGTTTGCTTACTGGCCGTCTAGAGCCAGTCTCTTGATAACTTGGGTCATTCGATGGAGTAAGTTTACTTTGGGCTTCTGGTCAAACTTTTATATTTAGAGACATAAGAATAAGGCTCTTGTCTATACTAATGCCTCTAGCGAAGTATTAGCTAATATTTTTTTCCCATTCACTCTGCCTGTTTTAAGATGAAATTCAAACACAAGCTTCTAAAAGGTTATACAATCGATGTGACTTTATAAGAAGAACATTTGGAAGACTCGGCAGTTGAGTCTCAAACAGCTAAGCAGTATTAAAAGTTCTAGTTTTCTCATTTGAGAGGGCATTCAGTTTCCAAGAGACTTTAAAAGGAGCAGGGTTAAATTCATAGCATTATTGTTAAATCTAGAGTTATCAATAATTTCAAATTATGTTTGTATTTCAACAAGAGAACATAAGTATCAGAATTATGAAAGAATTCATTTTCACAAGTTTTGAGGGGTTTTATAAATGGTTTATTTTTACCTGCCATAGAGAATTGATTTTCATGTTTTTATTTAATGGAAGATGAGTTTATTAGTTTAGCAATGCAAATTTAAAGATTCTCAGCAACGCTTTTATAAAAGTTGTCGGATTCTTAAAGTCAGAGAATACAAATACGTACAACAGTTAGGAGTTTTTCCGAACTAGTGCTGAAATAGAAATGTTGATAACACAGGAGTCATACTTGTAAAACATGAAAATCATGATGGCCTGATTTACACAGTTACATGGAATGGTTCCTAGAGCTTTGAAAAGCATGGAAAAGGCTGTATATGTCTACATTGAGGCTGTTTCTTTTGTAGAAACATCTGTTTGCAAAAACTTGAGCTTTTGCAGTGAAGCTGCATGAGACTAGCTGTGATCTGAGACCTGTTCCCAGTGGGTATTGAGCACTGCTTAGCGCTTGCTGAGAGTCACTCAGCACAAAGCCTGGGAGCCGAATGGACCAGGGAGCCTAAACCGGTACCCGGACGGGGGTCTTCTAATATGGGGTTGGTGCAAATCTGTGCGGCAGCGAGAAGAGAGCTGTGTTACCGGTTTGTCTGTGCGTGGTCTGCGAGTAGTCTGTAGTGTTATTAGTCTAGACCTCATTAGTAAATAACATTTCACTATGAAAAAGGACGTTATTTTAAAGTACATAGGGATCTGCAAGAATCTCTATTTTTATTTATGCTGCACTGAGTATTTAGAGATTAGAATTTCTTTAATGGAAATTTTAAATGACAATAATAAAAAAGTATTAGACCAAGTAGAGGGCTGGCTAGGGTTACCCATACATGCTTTCCTATTCATATTGGCCCAAAAAGGGAAAGACTATGACACAGGAATCCATTCGTATGCTCTTTACCAAGTAGTGAGGTTGGGGTAATCAGCTTCTATAAACTAAGGCCATTTGGAAGTAGGACGGAAATTATGCAGGGGAGAGGGAGGGTTAGTTTTATATCTCACGGTTGTGAGTTTTCAAGAATTGGTAGCCTGTTTTACCTGAAGAGAGGGTTAGAAAGGGCTAGATCCATTATGTTCATAATAAACAAGAATTGATTTGAAATATAATTTTTGTAATGTCATTATTTTGCAAAACAACAGCACCGATCAGGCAGTTAAGATATTGTCAGAGGTGCTCTTTTAATTTAGATATTCTTGGAAAATACATATGTATAATATATGTACATATATATATATACACACAGTATATAATCTACAGCTCTGAGAGCTTTTAAGTCAGGAATGCTGAGTATTATAGTATATGGAGGTCAGAAAAAATTTTTACTTTTCTGTGTGTGTCTGGGTGTGTGTGGATGTGTGCGTGTGTGTGAAAGCTTCCCCCTGCCCCAGTAGTTCTGGGCTGCATTATTCTAGCGCTTATTACTAATTTGTTTTGTGCTGTTTCTCAGTTATCCATTTTCAAGAATTTTATTTCATCTTTCATTGCTTTTGTGAGGGTTTTTGTTTTGTTTTGTTTTTTACTGATAGAGATTTTTGACATTATGTAAACAGTTGTTTTACAAAAACCACAACCCCCCAGAATAATTCACTTCTGTGCTTTTTCTCTTTGGCAGCTATATATCAAAGGCAAAACAATTGGAAAGTTGTTAAGATGTTATTTTCTAAAGGAACCACTGGTAAGACTTCTGTTTTCCTCCTGGGGTAGTGGCGATGCATTTTTATTTAAGCAGCAATTTCAACAGAATCAGGTAGTTGCCAGCACCATAGATTGTATCCGAAAGCACAATTTTAGCCTGCCGTGCTCGTCAGGACTGTACAGGCACCTGTACGTTCTGGCTCTTCTGTAGTTGGCGTTTGCATTGCAGACCGCTGTCTTCTCTGGTACTTGTGCGTTGATCAGAAAATTGGTGGAGGTGTTTGGAATCATTAGGAGGCTCAGGAAAAAAAAAAAAGTTACATTTAGTAAGGAAAAACAGCCCTGATAGTTTCTGATCTAAATTTGTACTGAATTTGTTTCCTTTAAATCTGGGCTTCCAGTAGACTGCAGCTGTAAGTAGTCATGTGTTAGCGAAAACTGGCCTCTGCTTTTCTATTTTAAATTTTTTTAATTTATGACAGCCAGCCAGTGCTTTTTGTGGGTTAAAATAAAGACAAGTCTCCCCATCAAAGCAAATTCATTATCAGTGGTTGCAAATCTATGACAATTCATAGAGGATTTCATTGATTTTCTAAGACCTTGTTTTTACTGTCATTTTTTCACCCTGAAGCTGGTTAGTGATGTAACACATTTGCCAATGATCTAACTAAAAGGTCATGTATTTATTTTTGTTACACTATATTCTTTGTAAATGTTTAATTAAAATGTGCACTTTTGAGGAGGGGGAAAAAAAAAAACACAGAACAAAAAAAATTAAGAGCAATTGGGTTTGCTTGAGAAGCTCCCCGGCACAATTGTGATCCTGCTGCCTGCACACAATTCACTCCTCTCCCCACAGCAGTTGACTCCTTCACAAATTTAACTTGCTGATTAGCACCTGGCATCCAGCAGGCATTACTGCAACATGGCAGGAGATCTGAACTGGCAGTATTGAAGATTGGAAAGAATTAAGTGTGTGGTGTCTCAGAGTAGTATGTACAGGATGGATGGGAAATTATTTTTAGAATAGAACTAGTTCAGTGATCCCAAGTGAGAAAGGGAGGTTAATTTGGAAGGAAAGCTAAAGTATTTTTCCGTCACTTTATTCCCCTGCTGCAAATTTTACAAGCTGCATTCCAAGAAAATAAATCAAGAGGCTTTCCAGTTCTTTGACACCAGGAAGTAAAGGTACATTGACAATGTGTCACCCTGCTTTAAAAGATAAAAAAAGCACAACCACCTTTTTTTTTTTTTGCAGGAACAATGATAATTTAGCTATAACCCTGTAATCTGTCACTGTGAGCAGGTTTTAAAAGCATACAGTACATTGATGGCTCTCTGTACTGTGCCTGGGAACTTGTTTTCCTGAGCTTTTGAATTTGCTAGCTGTAAAAGACACTGATTTTGCAGAAACCTGAATGTATCGTGAAGCTCAGTCGGTCTGGGAGAGGCCAGACTGATGGAGAGAAACAGGGTGCTGGAAACCTATCTACTGTGTGCTTGTGACAGGTTCAGGTCTGTGGATGGATATGGCTTAAATCTGTACACCTTTGGGGAAAAGGGACCAGATCCAGTTGGCAAAGAGGGTTTGCATTTCAAGTGGTTTGCCTTGGAATGTGTTTTTTAAATGTACGTAAGCTCTGGTCCGCAAAGAGACTTGCTTGGGCTAGTTTGCGTAGCACAAATTGGTGAGTCCAGGTCTCACTTTCACCAGCGAGAGGCAGGAGAAGTCAGCTGTCCTCAGGACCTGTGTGCTGGCAGGGAGAGGGGCAGGGACAGGCTGGAATGCTCCACAGTTGGCGCAGTTCATAAGCTGACCATTTACTGTACTCACGACTTGGGAGCCATCGGTTCACTCGGCCTCAGCTATGTATTTCTCTAAATTAGGGGATAGCTGGGTGAGGGCATGGGGAGGGAAGGCCTTCAGCCAGTTAGTTATCTGGAAATGGCCGCTCTGAAGAACTAAGGATGTTTGGGTGCTCTCCACAAGTTGTGTTTTATCCAGGTGCCACTCCATTTTTTGTGTGTGTAATGACATTTATTTATATTAAAACATTAATTTTTAAAAGTTCTAGAACTTTGTATGAGATTTGAAACTGTGCTGCTTACATGGACTTCCAAGGATGGGATGGGGAACAGGGCAAGAAGAGGTGCTAGTTGGCAGCCAACCCCTCCACAGACTTGTCCACAGACTGGTTGCTTGCTTCAAAAATGAGTTATTTCTACTCTGGATTTATAATTAGAAATTGTTTTGGAACAGTGTTTTTCAGGGAAGCTTCCAGAGCGAGGGTTATTCTCTCTTTGTAATGTAAGCTGGAAAGAGTAAGTTCACCTCATCTGCGTTTCTGATTCTTTACCCAAACCATGTCAGCACAGAACAGGGTATTTTAGTTCGACTCCCACATACTTGTGGAAGTTAAAAGACTAAATGAAAATCCATTAGTGGGGGAAATAAATTCTTATTTACATTTCCCCAAAAATCTAGGAACATCCCTGTTTTGTTTTGGGGTTTCGTTTTTGGTTTAGTTTTTTTTTTACTTAATTTTTTGTGCTTTATCTGTGTTTAAAAAAAAATGTACTGGGTTATAATGCATTTTATTAACACTATGTACATATTAGCTGCTTTGTGTTTCAGAATGGTAGTAATTGCTTTGTATATTAAAGTGATTCTTGTGAATTTGTGAATAATTGTCATAAAGAAGTGCTTTTTCTTACTGTAACCTTTGTGGTATAAACTGTCATAACTCCCTTTTTACACAAACATTTATGTGCAGTCACATAAACATGCTTTAAAAAACTCTACAAAGTCTCTTTTTTGAGCAGGATGCTCCCTTTACACTAATTTAGTGGCAAATGATAGCTAGATAAGAATATGGGAAAAGGCATATTGTACGGAGACTGTGGTGTCCTCTCATGATCTTCGGCCTGCTGTGAGTATTCATGAGGTGTTTTCCCCAAAGGCAAGGCTTTTTTAATCTTAATTAAATTTAATTATATTAGTGAGAGATTAAGTCCTAGAAAACGAAGTTTCTCTTCCACTCCTGATATTTTTAAACCTGCTTTCCAGTATCCATTCTGGTGGCAGTTAGTTCCATCGTTTAACAATGTGTGAAAGATTTTTTCCTTTCATAGTTTAAATATGCTGTCTTTCCCACTTTTAAGCATTCCTGTAAACCATGTACCTACTGATGTTCATAATGGAGCAGAACAGAACAGAAGGCAGCGAACACTGCAAGGATCCCAGCCCCATTATGTAATCTGCCAGGCCGGATGCAAAGGCTGGGATGAAAGCCAGAAGAACAAATTCAGCAGTGAGGTAACCACACCTCCAGTGAAATCAAGGGGAAGCAGAAAGGTCAGCTTATTATGTCTGGGATTTTGTGGTTTTCACAACTGTGTGTTTTCATAATGCCATTCACGTATGTGCTCAGAAAAATCTACGTCTCAGTAATGAGGGAGAATCCCAAACAGAGAGAAAAATGCAGTTTGACTTGAATTTTGCGCTGAAGGAATCTGGTAACACATCCCTGTGCAGTCAGTAGCCCAGCTGGTAAACTCATTCTTCTTAACACTGTTGCACCTTGAAGCTCTTCATCCATTAAGATACAGAGCTGAAATTTGTACTCCATGTCTTAATATTAATCAAACATGACTTCAGTTGCAATGACAGTTTAGAAGTTTGCTCCCTTGCAGAATGGCACATTTCAGGGATGGTTTCACATCTTATCCGGCACTTCCCTGTGACTTGGATCCTCTGCCCAGTGTGAGTATTTTATTTCTCAAGAGACTATTTACACATTGCCCCACTACTCAGGGACCCATGCCCAAACACATCCTCCCTACAGATGAGTGCGCATCTGTTACAAAACAGGAGCGATGCAATGGAACCACCCAAAGAAGAATCACACTGGCTTGAAAGGCTGATAGACCTGAGTCTCTTTACCCTTGAGAAGACTGGGAGGGGATCTCATCAATGCTTATAAATATCTAAAAGGCAGGTGTCAAGAGGATGGGGACAGACTCTTTTCAGTGCTGTCCAGCGAAAGGACAAGGGGCAACAGGCACAAACTGGAACACAGAAAATTCCATCTCAACATGAACAAAAACTTACTTACTTTGAAGGTGCCAGAGCACTGGAACAGGCTGCCCAGTGAGGCTGTGGAGTCTTCTCTGGAGATACTCAAAACCTGCCTGGATGCATTCCTGTCCAGCCTGCTCTAGGTGACCCTGCTTTAAGTAGGGGGGTTGGACTAGATGATCTCTGAAGGTCCCTTCGAACCCCTACCATTCTGTGATTCTCTAGTGCTGGGGCGAACAGGGTGACAAAAGGCGCTTGGGCAGGGTGCTAGGGTAGTAGGTAGTAGCCAAACAGCTGCTGAAGCATTACCATGTATCATCTCATACTGGAGCTCACCTGGGACCAATTGGTTGGGACACCAGAGTTTGCAGGTGTCACCATGGCTGCTCTGTGTGTGCTCACTCACCGGGCAGTTACAGCTCTGCTGCTTCTCTCCTTGCACTTCTGGCGTGATTCATTCCTGACATCTCCCTTGAAGCAATGTGTGTTGGGAATGCAAAAAAGCTGCAAAGCCCAACCTGGAGCAACAGAAAGCACTGCTCAGTGCCTGGTGCGTGTTAGCACTGCCCAGCGGGAAGGGGCTGTAGGTTACAGCTGAGTTACATTCTCACGGTTGGTGCCTGCCCCTAAACGCTGTAGCTTAAAAAGCAGCCAGAACTAAATGTGCTTGTGATGGTGGCCTAACCGCAATATTCCTGGGTCTGGTCTGCTGAATCTAAAGGAGTGCCCACACCCACAGCAATCAGAGGAGAAGGTGTCCCCTTGATGGGGTGCCACTTGCTGTGCTGTGGAGGGGCCACCAGGAGCTTGGCTCTGCAGATCAGGGGCAAGGCATTCACCCGAGCTGCCAGGGTCATCTCACACTTTTCTCCACAAGTATTTACTTATGGGCAGGAGCATTGCTTCAGCCTTCAAACATTCTCCTCAGGTCTGCATACAGCTGCTGTGCAACAGCAACACAGCAAAAGAAGCCAAGCCTGGTCTCTTCCAGCATATGCCTCCTCTTGCAGGAAGGCTACGGGCAGACACTGAGAGCTGCTAAACAATGAGAAAGAGATGCAATTAAACGGATTTATTTTAAAATAAATTCTCAAATATGAGAAAAAACTTCTTCACAGTGAGGGTGACAGAGCACTGGAACAGGCTGCCCAGGGAGGTTGTGGAGTCCCCTTCTTTGGAGATTTTCAAGACCCGCCTGGATGCAATCCTGAGTAACATGCTCTAACATGCTCTGGGCAATCCTGCTTCAGCAGGGGAGTTGGACTAGATGATCTTTATGGTCCCTTCCACCTCTAAAAATTCAGTGAAATTCAGTGAAAAGTACAAAACTTTTCCTATCATCAAAGCAAGGCCTGTAGCAAAGCCCCCTTCTTACAAGTGTATAGGTTGCTTCACTAGGCTTTATTCTGTACTACACTGGGCTTTATTCTGTGCCATTTAAGCAGGCTTTTCAAGCATGTTCCTACTATGGCAACAACACAAGCTGCTAAGGCTCTCAGCGTTGCAAGCTGCAGCCTCTCGCGAGGGCTGAGTGCAACCAGGTAGCAGCCTTTCCCCAGGCACCAAGTCCCACACTCTCACAAGCCCAAGCACCAGCACGCTGCTCTCTGCCAGCTCCAGCCCAGGGGGAGCCTGACATATAGTGACCACAGACAAGCTCAGAGACAAGGAAACACCCATGGGGAGGAAAGGAAGAGGAGTGGTGAGAATTTAACAGCCACTCTCTGAAAAGTAGAGAGTGGGGAGAGCTTTTCAACCATTGCTTACCCAGTTAATAGGACAGAAAAAGCCATGTCCGGCACATTAAAGCTCTTATTATGTTCTGGTTTTAATTAAAGGTGCTGTCTTCCTTCCCTCAAAGGGACTTCAACTCTATAGTTTCAGACTGCAGATTACCACCCAGCTGCCTAAGTACTGTTTTAGTGACACCATGTGGCTTCTCAGGATACTGTTGTAAGCAGTAAGTGTTTTAGAGCAGCAACTTTCAGGACAAGTCCAGAGCCAAGCAAGAAACTTAGCTGAAAACACGTGAGAGATGCATCAGGAATGAAGCACAAGACCTTCGGGCCTCATTCATGGGAGCTGTAATGATAAATGTGTCATTTCCAGATTACAGTCTGCACACCGCTTCTGGACCACAGACCCTCTGCATCTTTTCCAGTTAGGAACTTGGGTGGAAGCAGAAGTGATAAAGAGCTCCTAACATCCATGGCCTGAAGCAGCTGCTGGTGTTTGCTGTTGCCGGTGTCAGACATGCACACGCTTAAAGCCTAAGCCTGACCTGGGGCTTTGTAAATTAAGTTCAAAGGAAAAAAATGTTCCACATCCACCAAAGAAAAGTACTGTAGCAATTCCTGCATTTAGAAGTGTAGCCGTCTTGTTTTTACCAGTTTCAGTCGTCCAGCACTAAAAAGAGAAGGAAGTCTGCTGCTGGTGCAAGCTGGATTCCAGGCTGCAGCACTTTTCACATAGGATCTTGTGGGATAAACAAACACAGGTGTTTTTACAAGCTCAAGGTATGAAATCAGTTACTTAGAACAGCACCTAACTACCACTGTGCACAGGAAGCATGCTGAAATCTAGACACTGCCCCAAGGTCCCCAGTAATACAAGAACAAGTACTCCCCCAGCTACAAAGACTTTACAGCAGCACCCGCCTCTTCTAAATAAGTGCTCTCAGTGAGCCACAAAGGCAAAAAGTAGAACATTATTTAGCAGTACTTTGAGAGTCAAGGAATGACTTGCTAAAGAACAGTTTGAGTCTACTTGTTTCGCTTTCCCTGCTGGCACATGTGCATGTGTATCTGCTGCAAGGAGCCTTGATCTGTGCGAGGGAAAGTTACCTTGCTAGGGACAACCCAAGAACCACGACAGCTTTGGTACTGCAGGCGCAGCCTCCAGGCTTGCAAGTCAGGTGAAAACACCACTGTTTCTAGGTTGGCTTACTCTGCAGTTGATTCCCAACCCACCCCACACACAGATCTTGCTCTTTGTTTCCTGTGCCTCTTCAATGCAGCAGTGACAGCAACAGAACAACTTTACAGCAGCTGCCTTTGCTGGTTTTACCCTTTAAATGGCTTCTCTTACCACAACTTTTAAGATGTAGAAGGCCTGAAGAGTTAAAGTATTTAGAGCTGGAGTCTTAGCTTATATTTCATCCACTTTTACTTTACTAGAGTTAAGGAAGCGATAAGGGGGGAAAAGTCTCACTTTAAGCTATTTCTGGTTCCCACAGAAATTCAGTGTGGCTTGATTTTAAACAACAGATCTTTTGATGACATTTTTGATGCCTGGAGATTTCTGCAACTTAAATCAGTTTCAAAAATTACAGTTGATAAAAAGTCAGTGGAAACCCTATGCAACTCTACTGAGAAACGAAGCAGAGCTTCAGTATGCAGAACGGAAGCACAATCCTCGCTGTATCAGACCCAAGTGATCAGACAAGACCATCAGAACAAGAAGCCAGTGAAATAACACAACTGCAATTATATGCTTAGGAACAAGTGTATTGAGTAGAAACAAGGGGAGGATTGAACAGCATCAGTGGTTTACTAACAAAGTACACAGTCAAAAGTCATCCTTGCGACTACCCTTCTGTGCTTTGTAGATATGAACATCCTTACTGGAATCATAGTGGACCTCATATACAGAGAAACGGCCTCTCAGCATCTTCAAGAATTTGTGATCCCGTTCATACCGGATACGACAGGAAAGAAGAATCACAGTTTTCTCTGAGCACAGGTGCTCCAGGGTCTGAAGCAGTTCTGCAAAAGTTTCTTCCAGATAAACGATGTCTGCACCCAGGATGAAGTCAAATGCTCCTGGAGGGAAATTACCCAGGTCTTTTCCCCAAGTCAGTTCCTTCACCACAGCTCTCGGATGTAGTTCAGAAGGTAAGTTAGCCTGTACGTTTGACTCCAGGAACTCCAGTGCTGCCGCCCTGTCTGTGATGGTAACGCGAGCACCTACGTGGAACAGGAGACTATGTCTCAGACAAATAATCGATGTCCATAAATACAGCATTTGGAATAAGTCAAGCAGGCTCCTTAGTTCCTGTTAAACATTAACAACTCCCCTGAGCTGCCTGATTAAAAACAAACAAAAGAACAAAACAAGCAAAAAGTCCACTATCTACATACATCCTACCCTTCAACCGTCACTTAAGAATATAAAGTGTACTCCACATGAAGATTGTTAGGTAGGGAACAAAAAGTGTTTTCTGGAGCTTTTTCTTCATGAAAGTAAAGGAGTTACTTTCTGCCTTTCCATAGGTGACAACAGAGTAAGTTACAGGGATTGTTACAATTAACCTGCTCCAATTCTGTATTTGTTCCGTGGGAGAGAGGCAGCTAGAGAGCCTTTCACAGATCAGACAAAAGTTATGCCTGTGTGACTTTGCATGTCATGATTGTATTTTGTCAAACTGCTTTGTTTTTATTATTTCAATAGGCACCTTCCACAGCCACAAGAGCTTTGAATTAGAAAGTTAACCTGGGACAGTTAGCACAAACTTAACACAGCACCCAGTCCCCGCTTCCGCCACAGACAGATCACAGGCAAATCACTTCATTTCTCCAGACCTTGGTTCCCCTGTCTGCAAGATAAGCTAACAAGGTTTACACAAGCTCAGAGAGTGGCTTCTGTCTGTAGCTTTATCTGTGCTGCATACAATGACAAGTGGAAGAACAGCACTTGCTCCTTGGGGGAGAATAGCTGCAGAACTGAATGCAGCTGAGCTGAGCACCATGGTAACAGGTATCAGCCTTAACAGGGTCCCACCATAAAGTAAACTGCAGTGGCACCATCGCTACAATAAATAACACAGCAGGCTCTGAAGTCTAACGGAAGGTGACTCAGACAGGCAACATGACAGTCCACACGTGTAGCTTTGGTGCTAGCTTCTATACCAGGCACGTAGATGTAAAAGTGCTAGTTTTACTACAGTTGTAAATTGCTTTAAACAAGCAAACAAAAAAGCCCTTACCTAATAATGTGGCCACTATTCCCAGCAATCCAGTTCCAGCTCCCAACTCAATCACAGACCGATCCCTGAGATCAATGCCTCCTATCTCCAGATAAGCACACAGGACAACAGCCTAAGCCAAAAGAAAACGGCAATTAAGCACAGGGCTCATTTCAGTCATACTGAACACAGGATTTCTGATTTACACTGAGAGAGAAGGTTATGGGAAAGGTCGGGCACTTCAGGTCTGCAGCAAGACCTGGTTCAGGCCTTCTCTGCCTCCTGTGTGCACATGTGGTCTTCTTATGAATTTTATGGAAGACCCTTACAGGCAGAAGGAAAAAAGAACCACAGAGGCTACAACTTGGATGTGGTAACACTGCTTCATGAATCCCCAAACATAAACAGGAGGCAGAAAGAGTTGCATTTGGAAAGAAAAAAATGGAGGGTATCAAACATTGGTGAATGAACACCATATTGCGAAAGTCCAGGGTAAGGTTTCATAGTATCTAACGTGGTATTTCAAAAGGTT
This sequence comes from Numenius arquata, assembly GCF_964106895.1. Lineage (NCBI taxonomy): Eukaryota > Metazoa > Chordata > Aves > Charadriiformes > Scolopacidae > Numenius > Numenius arquata. Next base: position 29,924,838 of record NC_133578.1, read on the forward strand.
TCTGCACAACGCTGGCATGTCATCAGGAAGGACATAGGGAGCGTAAAGTAAGAACACTTCAATCTGGTTGTATCTAATGTGTTATATTTTACAGAAATCTTGATAAGGCACTCTCTCCATAGCAAGTTCTGTCAAAGCTGATGTCTGTGCACCCTGTGTGCTGATTCATGTGAGGAGTTTACTAAAATTGCTATGCTTGTCCTTTAAAACTAGAGGTAAAAGTGCAATTTGTGTCTGGACAGAGACACAACCAACTGGGAAGCCCTTGGATTCCTACAGCGATACTGCGACCTGCAGCCTTGGGCTCACCACGAACCCCTCTGTTTTAGATGGTTCTTATCCCCAAGATAAAGTCTATCAGCAGTCCTTCTTGATGGCTTCAAGCAGCAGCATCCTTGCTGCACTCCAAAGGGCGTTAAGCAAACATCACGGGCCACTGTTAAGAAATGGGTGAGAGTTCCGTGAGTGATCCAGAATATTTCCTGTATTAGGCACTGGCCGTGCAGGGTTTAAGGTGGCCCGTTTCCCTTGCCATCCTCCAGGATCTCTTAAGAGGGGAAAAAAAAAAAAATAGGAAAAATGTCTTCCCTTAACAATTTGCCCAGAGAAGCTGTGGATGCCCCATCCCTGGAGGTGTTCAAGACCAGGCTGGATGGGGCTTTGAGCAACCTGCTCTAGTGAGAGGTGTCCCTGCTCGATGATCTTTAAGGTCTCTTCCAACCCGAACCATTCTACGATTCTATGATAATTCCGTATTAAATAACTCTCTGTGGTGATTCTGAAAGCCAGGGAAGCCATCGAGCACAGAAACATTCTGTGTGGCGTGAACACCTACCGCATCCCAGACCACGGCCGCCACCCCCAGCCGCCGCCAGTCCTGCCGGAGGCGGATGGTGCTGCCGGCGAAGCGGTACGTGGCCCAGGGGCTGTGCAGCTGCCGCGCTCCCCAGCCGCCTCCCTCCTCGTAGGGCACCAAGGCCATCCCGCCGGCGGCCCACCGCCTCCCGATCCGCTGGCGCAGCCCCGGCCGTCCCGGCTCTCCGCCGCCTCCTCCTCGCTCCCCCTCGGCCCGCCCTGCCCGCCGCCGGGACCAGGGCCCTCTCCGCACCGCGCCGCTGCCCGAGGCCGAGCCGAGGGTCGGGGAAGGCCGCGGGACGCCGCCGCCGGGAAAGGCCCGGCTTCTCCCCTGGGCCTGAACCCGGGCTCGGCCCCTCGCCGCCCGGCCCGCCCGCTACTCACGCGTCGCAGGCCCGGGGCCGCGGCGAAGAGGGCGGTCCGGCCCCCAGCGCCGCCGCCTGGAGCGGGTGCGGCCTCCCAGGGCCGCCGCCCGGCTAGGGAACGGCGGTGGGGCCGGCGGCGTTCAGCGGCCTCCCGCGGTCAGGCCGGGGGGCCGATCAAATCCCGGGTAATGAGGGATGAGGCGGGGGCTGGAAGGTCTCCAGAGCGCTCCTGCCCCTCAGCCAGGGCGGGAGAGAAGGGGCCGCTGGCTGGGTCAGAGCTGTGCTCGCGCCCGGCCCTGGGAGGTCCTCATGGCATCCCCGGGGGGAACAGCGTGGCACTGCTTCCTGCAGGAGGCTGAGGCCGGGGGGCCTTCTGGCATTTTCAGACCTACGTTGCCAGGCAAACAGGTATGAGGTGCCAGACGCCCTGTGGGACATTGTCTGCTGTCCCCACGGCCTCACTGTGGCTCCAGCTCACGGCTTTTGTTTCAGAGGTTTTTGAGAGTCGGTGCGAAGGAAAGGTGTTTGTCCAGCCCACCAGCCGCCTCCTCCATTCCCAGCACAGTGAACATTGTCCCTGGAAGTGCTCATCACCAGCCTGGAAGCAATCCCTCAATAACGGGGTAACCGTCACACTTCTTGTGCATCTGGGTCAGAGCACTGACCAAGGCCAAAGCTGCTCTCAGGCGGTGGAGCGGGGGTAACGCTCCTGCGGAGTTGTTCATGGGCTTCTCTTCACCTTTGGCTCTGTTTAATCTCGTTTGGCAAAACAACACAGTGCGCCTCTCCTTTGTGTGTCTCCTTCTCCAGCTACTTGAACTTTCTCCAAAGACTGCTAAAGGCCACAGGAGGGCCTTTCTGCCTGCCTGGAGGTGCTGCTCCAGGTACTCCACCAAAGGCACAGAACCTCCAGCCGTGCTCCTCAGCCCCTACAAGGGGGCAGGCCTCCTGTGTGAAGGACCACACAGATGAGGGAGCAGGGCAGGAGAGCAGCATGCCTTCCCTGCACCCCTCTCCAGTGGCTGTGTGGGTCAGCAGCTCCCAGTGTCACCTCCGATGGGGCGAGGCCGGCCCTCAAAGTTGGGGAGTGTAACCAGCTCCAGAAAACATCCCTGCTCTTTCCCACAGGGAGCAGCGAATCTGGCTGGCAGATGAGAACAAATGTGGTTACATCTGAAAGCTGTTGATTTCAACAGAGTGGCTCAAGATTCATGAAAGCCTTTGTGGAGGAGCATTACAGGCTGCACAGGGGTAGCAGAAACTTGTTTTTAGGGTTCTGCTACTGTAGGGGAATGGAAATCAGAATTTCACTTGCCCCAAACCAGTTCATACTTGTCTTATGGCAACTTAGACTTCTCCTCATAAACATGCCAGAGCAGGTGCGATGATTCAGCTTATTGTGGTTTTATGTCCTAAAGTGCTGGTCCCTTGCCACTACTCCTGTTTTTGAGAGTTTGAAACTGCTTGTGCTATTATCTCTATTATTTTTTTAATTATTTATATAGGCAGTGTGGGAAAAGCAATGAGAGCGATTACACTTGAAATGAGAAATCTGCTTGGATGAGTTTTTGAATCTCTTACGCTGTGCCTAAACTACACCATCAGACAAACGAAGGGGAAACTCCCAAATGGCACAAAGCTTTTGCCTCCACCTCCAGCAGCACGCGCCAGCCCTGGGATCTCCAGCCGAGAAGATGTGGAGGAGTGGAGCAAGGGCTCCAGCACTCTCAACTGTCTCCTCTCCTCCCCCTAGAACGTTTTTCTTCCCAGTATTCTTCTTCAGTATTTTGTAAGACCTAGGGTCTGGCAAAATAGCAACGAGAGTGAAAGAAGGCTATATGTGAAAATTTATACATTGGTTTTCAGGGATGATAATGCAATGACTGCTTTTATCCCAAGAACATGTTTTTGTAAGTCAGATATCCCTGACTATCTCTGAAGCCCAACAGGTTCGCTACCAATCCTGCTCCGCTTCCCAGAACTATTTCACCTTCCTTGCTAATGTTGCTTTGGCCCTGACTTCTGTGAGTCTTATACAGGAGATAGCAATTACTTTCCAGGTCATAACTGGATAGTGAAGCTTTTAAAAGGGAAGCAAGCCCACTAGAAGTTCAGTAAGGGCCCTGATTCCCCATATTCATCCTAAGCCTATATTTACCTGCTTTTCCCATCTCCAAATCCATTTTCTAAGAAGGTACAGTACCCAAGTATTATAATGACAGAGAAAGAGGCTTAGTTTGTTCCACCCATCCTGACAGTAAAAGGGTAAGGAAAATGCAACAACAAAGAATTATAACGAAAACAGTTGCCCGGAACTGAAATGCTTTTTCTCCCAGCGGGGTAGGAGCTTAGCACAACAATAAAGTTGCAAGAACATAACATGGTTCAGCTTTTAAACCCTGCAGAAGCCTACAAGGGCACCTAAGCTGCAGATAAACTTGCAAAGTAGGGAGTAGCTGATTTAGAGTAAGCAAGAATGAGTTAAAGAAACACCAATTCAAGTCCATTCTTATCTTATTCAGCTCCTTGATAAAGCAAAGGCATAATGTGTCCAATTATAAGTAAATCCTGCTACCCTGGATGCAGGTAAGCTACTTGGGGTTATTAAGAAAAAGTGTTTAAGAGCAATGGTCCTTGTAATACTCAGAAGATCAAAGAATCAAGTAAATGAGACAGAAATGAGAGCAAATTATTTTGAAGCTATACTAATATATCTCCCTTTCTGAAATCTTCTGTTTCCTGCTTAATATTTAAAATCCTCTCTTAGAAATGAGTATGACGGTTCTTGTGATAGTTCTGCAGCCGCTGCGTGTACCGCATGGCTGCGCATGGATTTTGGAGCCATCCATGAGGTGGGGAAAATACTGCATCCCTCACGCAGTCTCTGGTTACCAAGGCAAAGGCAGGTATAAATAGAAACAATCTGATTTTTTTTTTTTTTCAAACACTATCTAGAAATCTGTGTTGTTGATAACCCTCCGACAGCAACGCCTTATTCCAAATGGTTCTGTTCTACATTTTTGTAGAAACTTCTGGTCGTACACATTTAATCCTTTCCTCTCTAAATAAATAGCAGCTACTTCTGGTTGTCAATCCACTGAAGTACAAAAGCTGTCTTTGAAGTAAAGTTTGGACAAATATCTATTTTGCTAAGAGCTTTCATCAACCAAACAAACAGGAGCTAACACAAAGCTTGGAGAAAAACCCAGAAAAGAAAGCAGTCTTTCTCCCTAAATATCACCATAAGTGGCCATTCAAATGACTAGCAGTGAAAGGATTTAACAATTTTTACATTTTCACCTTCACCGGTAGCTTCCAGATTCTCCACACCAGTGAGATAAATGGGACTTAAAAGATTAATTTGGCTATGACAGTTTGCAGTTGCGGAATCAAGACAGCCTCAGCTTGAACTGAACCGATGGGCTGAATTAAAAATAAAAACTTAAGTTTCTGCAGAAACCGACAGGTTATGAGTAGACCTTACAACTTGCTGCTTCAGCAAGATCCTTGCAAACAAAAAAGTTAAATATTGAAGTAAATGTATGGTCTGATCTAGCGTGTCATTTCCTTTACATGCAGAGTTACATTAAACAATGGAAGTAATGATAAAAAATATGAAGATGTATAATTTCGTAAGTGCTTGAGCTGAAACGCAGGAAGTTTCTGGAGCCCCTGAAGAGGGAATAGTTCCCGTCAGTAACATTACATTCACGCCTTCAACCTCACATCTTGATAAACTGTCATACATAATCACCACATTTATTAAAATGTCTTGTTACAGAAAGATCACTTAGCTTTTAGTGGAATTATGTGACTGATCTCTCAAAGGCCATGCAGGTCTGAAAGCTGACGTTATTCTGAAGTTTTAATTAAGGAACAAAAAGCAAAATGAGTAAGCTCTTCACAAGCAGCCACTGCAGCTCCAGCTGCACTTCGTTTGCTGGAAACCTCCTCCACTTATCACTGCACTTTCAGATGTTCACAGACCTACAGCCTTATCCGTGTCTCCAGTCAATGGACTTCCAAGCCATGAGATGCCACATGCCGGGTCTTGTGAGAGGAGAGTCCCTAAGCCACCGGAGCACGACTGACACGTAAGTGGGCATCAGTGTGCACACGGGTAGATACTGGAAAGGGCTGCTCCAGCAGTGCTCTGGTGAGCGTGGGGCTGTGGCAGGGAAACTGTGGTGCAGTGCTGTGATTTCCCTCCTCCACCAGCAACTTCTGTTGTACTCGTTGGAGCTGGTTGATGGTTGTAGGCCAGGGTAACATGACTGTCTGGCGCGTGGGATACTGGGGCAGGGGAAAATGCTTCAAAACCCACCCTTTTATGGAGTCTGAGGATGGAGTTAGAGGCTTAATGTTAGGTGGCCAAATTTCTGATGTGCTCAATAGGTGCAGTGTTACATAATTGGAGAGGAAAATACAGCGCAAGAAATGCACTCTATTAATTTAAAACTAGTTAACAACAACTGATTTTAAAAAATTTTAAAACAATTATTTGGACAGGCAGACAACAGCCATAGCATTCATATAGATGCAAGAGCTCTGCCTCAGTGCAAAGATTACTCTTTTAAAACCAAGCAGAATCCAAGTTTACAAAAAATCATAGAATCATAGAATGGTTTGGGTTGGAAGGGACCTTAAAGATCATCGAGTTCCATGGGCAGGGACACCTCCCACTAGACCAGGTTGCTCACAGCCCCATCCAGCCTGATCTTGAACACTTCCAGGGATGGGGCATCCACAACTTCTCTGGGCAACCTGTTCCAGTGCCTCACTGCCCTCACAGTAAAGAATTTTTCCTAATATCTAATCTAAATCTCCCCTCTTTCAGTTTAAAACCGTTACCCCTCGTCCTATTGCTACAGTTCCTGATAAAGAGTCCCTCCCCACCTCTCCTGTAGGCCCCCTTCAGGTGCTGGAAGGCCATTATAAGGTCTCCCCGGAGCCTTCTCTTCTCCAGGTTGAACAGCCCCAACTATCTCAGCCTGTCTTCATAGGAGAGATGCTCCAGCCCTCTGATCATCTTCGTGGCCCTCCTCTGGACCCGTTCAACAGGTCCACGTCCTTCCAGAGCTGGATGCAGTACTCCAGGTGGGGTCTCACAAGAGTGGAGTAGAGGGGCAGAATCACCTCCCTCAACCTGCTGGCCATGCTTCTTTTGATGCAGTTGGCTTTCTGGGCTGTGAGCACACATTGCCGGCTCATGTTGAGCTTCTTGTCTGCCAGCACCCCCAAGTCCTTCTCCTCAGGGCTGCTCTCCAGCCATTCTCCACCCAACCTGTATTTGTGCCTGGGATTGCTGTGACCCATGTGCAGGACCTTGCACTTGGCTTGATTGAACTTCATGAGGTTTGCACGGGCCCACCTCTCAAGCCTGTCCAGGTCCCTCTGGATGGCATCGCTTCCCTCCAGTGTGTTGACCATGCCACACAGCTTGGTGTCGTCAGCAAACTTGCTGAGGATGCGTTCACTCAATCCCCCTGTCCATGTCTCCGACAAAGATGTTAAACAGCACTGGTCCCAGTACTGACCCCTGAGGAACGCCACTTGTCACTGGCTTCCACTTTGACATTGAGCCATTGACCGCAACCCTTTGAGTGTGGCCATCTAGCCAGTTCCTTATCCACCGAGCGGTCCATGCATCAAATCCGTGTCTCCAATTTAGAGACCGGGATGTCATGCGGGACAGCATCAAATGCTTTGCGTAAGTCCAGGTAGATGACGTCTGTTGCTGTCCCCTTATCTACCAATGCTGTAGCACCATCGTAGATGGCCACCAAATTTGTCAGGCATGACTTGCCCTTTGTGAAGCCATGTTGGCTGTCATTGATCACCTCCTTATTTTCCACATGCCTTAGCAGAGATTCCAGGAGGATCTGCTCCATGATCTTGCTGGGCACAGAGGTGAGACTGACTGGCTTGTAGTTCCCTGGGTCTTCCTTTTTTCCCTTTTTGAAAATGGGGGTTATGTTTCCCCTTTTCCAGTCTGCAGGAACTTCACCAGACTGCCACAACTTTTCAAATATAATGGAAGGCAGCTTAGCAACTTCATCTGCCAGCTCACTCAGGAACCATGGATGGATTTCATCAGGTCCCATGGATTTATGTACCTTCAGGTTCCTTAGATGGTCTCAAACCCGATGTTCTCCTGTAGTGGGCGGTTATTCATTCTCATAACCCCTGTTTTTGCCTTCTGCAACTTGGGAGGTGTGGTTAGAGCCCTTGCCAGGGAAGACCGAAGCGAAAAAGTCATTCAGTAACTCAGCCTTTTCCATATCCCAGGTAATTAGGTCTCCTTCTGGAGAGGGCCCATATCTTCCCTAGCCTTGCCTTTATCTCTGACATACTTACAGAAGTTTTTTTTGTTGTCCTTCATGTCCCTGGCCAGATTTAATTCTATCTGGACTTTAGCTTGCCTAATCTGGTTCCTGGCCACTCAGACAGTTTCTCTGTATTTCTCCCAGTGGAATGTGGGGCGTTTAGTGTTATTTCTAATGGTATTGTTTCTCTCCTCTACTCCTTAGAATACAATGGAGAAGAAAGAAGAGTCTAGTCTAAGCATTTTCAGGTACCTTAAAGCTAATAGGAAGTGCTCCTCAGAGCCTCCCCCCAGGCTTTGGTGGCCCAGGGTTTGAATTAAACCTTTAGAAGTTTGCCCTAAACAAACTTGCTGCAGGGCTTATGCATGCAATTTGACTTTTCTGAATGAAGTCATGTATCCATGTTAATGTTTGTGTTAAAATACTGGAAAGCATTTTCCTTTTCCTCATAGGAAATTTATATCCATGACCTGCAGTAACAGCTATTTCCAACACCTGATACATCAAAATAGTCGTTCTGCCAGCCCTCTGCCCAAGAGCGCACGAAGTACAGCTTTGCAGGCCTCGGTCTTTCTTGGCAGCAGCATCACACCTCGAATACGCTTCTCAGGTGTTAAGTCTCCATTAGCGCTACCTTAGCCTTTGAAAACTGCAAAGCTAGTTTTATTTTCTCAAGACAGAATGAAGGTAGAGAAAAAGAGAAACTAAGTTAAAGACATGTTAACTCTTCTATGTTTGTGCTGTTGGTATCCCTGCAGCCATCCAGATGCTTGCATGCAAGACAAGAAGCCTCTGCATTGCCTGTAATGACATCTTATATTGCTGCAGAGACAAAAGGACGGATTTAATCAATGACACCAGCACTGCAGTCTGTCCTGATGCTATGAAACACAGGCTCCCGGCCCCGGTTTGCATGTATTCACCACTAGCCAAGGGTAGTACAGAAGATGTTTTAAAAGTGTGAAAATTCAGGGCTACTGAATATCCACCCCATGTGTTCTGAACAACCTTGCTGGCTACTTTCTTCCATTAAAACATTGGAAATTTCTATTTCCTTAACTACCGTTTTGCTTCAGGTTTTTTCCCTTAAATGGCCATAGTCTTATGTTACTTGTCAGCTTCAAAAGACAATCATGCATGCAATATTTTTGTCCTGTCAGCTGGTAGTGGATTTCAAAACAGGATGCCTATTTTTCCCCCCATTATTTGCAACAGTGAGACACAGAAGTCTGAGCTTTTGTTTTCAGTTGGTTATACAGGTTCAACCTGGTGATTCATTCTTCCTGCAGCCACGTTTCCAGGAAAAGACAAAGTCCTGGCTCTTCTCCAAGTTATCCATAGACTGCTTGAGAGTAAGATCAGAAAGCACTCCTCCCACAGCTGGGACACTTTCTAAGAAGCAAGAAATTGAACAAAACACAACACGAGCTGGTGTTATCGCCCTGCAGACAAGCAAGGAGGCAAATGGCCTTGGAAAGGCATGTACAGTACTGAGTCAAGGTGAAGACAGCAGCAGAATTTACAGGATTTAAGATTCTTGGCCCTGTGAAGCACAACTGAGCATTTGCAAGGAGCCATTCTCCATTTCTGGGACTGATGGTGACTGAGAAGCTGGATGGCTTACGGAAAATCCTTTAATTTTGGGAGACTCTCACCTTCTTGTTGCAATTAGTGTGGGCAAGAATATACCCTTGGATTTGGGAATTTTTCAAGAGTTGTTATTCAGATAGGAACTGGTAACTATGGTTTCAGACGTCTCCTCTCAGGGATACTGCTGCTAACAGATGAAGGGAAGCCTGGTTTTGCATCACGAAACAAGGGACTACAAGGTTGTGTGGTTATGAATGCAAGCACTAAGCTTTCAGAGAGGGAGTTAAATAAAAACATGCACAAATCTACCTACAAGTAACCATTGCGGGAAATGTAAAGACTTGTCTGAGAAGTGGAGTTCCTTTGAACACAAACAGACAGTGGCTCGTGTATGGGGCAAATGCGCCAAGTAAAGAGACAGAATTACCTTCCCCTGTGAGCCCACAAGCCAAAACACAGCTGGTAGCACTAATATTAGTCCTGTCAAGCCTGGCAGTCTTCATTTATTATGCACCCTGCAAACAACTATACATATAGTTAATCTTATATCTCAGAAGCTGCATTCAGTAGTTGGCAGGATATGTTCCTCGCTGATATAGATCCTTTGACCTCATTAGACTCACATCAGGAGTGAGTCTGGTCCTTTGTATTTCAGAATAAATCATAGGTCTTTTTCATCTCTGCATCTCGGGAATATAGGTTGCTCCTCCTTCGGCTGTCACCATGATCTGATTTAGGTTTTGTTTCAGAATCCCGCCTGGCCTTCCTTAAAGGCTGTGTAGAGTTCTCCTGGCAATTACAGCAACTTCCCCAGAGGGCTTAAATTAGGATTCGTTTCCTACATTTTGCAAAGTCGCTTTCCCTTTTCTGAAAATTAAGGCAAACATAACCTCTCCCTACCACACGTTATTAAAAGTTAAACATGAGCCATCACTTGGGGGAGGAATGAAGACCTGTATAACACTATAACAAACTTGCTCTCTTTAGGGAATAATGACATTAAGTGTCAAATTTATAAGCTCCCATCCGCGCTGGCATTAACACCCACTGGAATCCATTCGGGAGTCAGTACCCTTGAGCTATTACTTTGTAGGTTACATTTAGGTCATATTTTCTTTGTAAACACAAATGCAAGAGAATTACTTTTTATCTTCATAAAAGCAAGATTCCATTTTGAAAAAAGAAAAAAAAAAGTCAAAGCTACAATGCCAGAACAAGTCAAAAACTGCTCCACTCTGTTCCCCAGGAGAAAGATGCAGTATGCTTTTGAGGAACAGACCTAGGGACCCGACTGAAGTTACTCCTACCCTTGGTTTCCAGAGAGGTGCATCCCACCCCTGGCAGCTGTAGGGCCGCTGTCCCTGCCCCGACCACATCTCTCCATTTTCTGGGGGCTGCAAATCCCCTCTCTGCCTGCTGCAGCTCGGCTGGGTGGCACCTTGTAAGAAAACCTGCTATAACACACTCGCCAGGAAACGTTTGCCTTCACATTAAGGCATGGCTGCCTTGGTAGGGAATAGCTGCCAGGTGGCAGGGGATGCTCTCCCCGAGCTGAGCCGGGCACGGCACCCAGCGCAGTGGCAACATCACCCTGCTCTGTGCTCAGAGGCTGGCCAGCATGCGGAGGGGGGGCATATTTTTATGTGCCAACTTTCAGGACAGCACTGAGAGCTGGTCCTTTTTCAACATAGCAAGTCACTGAAACCTGTTAGGCATGCAACTGAAACAAGAGAGAGAATTAGAAAACCCAGAACGCCTTCATTTGAGGATCACACCTGCCTAAAATTCAGGGCTTCGGTCTGTGCCCTCCTTGCCTGAATGATCCTGGCTGAACGCAGCACCCAGGCAGCGTTCAAATGAAAATAAACGTAATCCTTAAGAGGTTAATTGAGCATGAGTGCTCAGCGCTAATCCAAACTACAAATACCGCATGCATTTAAAGCTGAGCAATAAACTGTTTTCTCATCCCATAAGAAAAAGCTTTCACCATTTTAAGAAGTGTTTGCCCCGTGCAGAGGATGACACAAGTTCTTTCTGATTTGTTTGAATTTTGTCTGCAAACATGCAGGTTGGAGCCCCATTCAGAATAGGCTGTAGCTCGTGATCAGGCTTCTTCCTAAGTGTCTGCCTCTGGCTTGAAGTGAGGAGGCAAATGCACCCGTGAATCCCATTCCCATCAACTTGCAAGTCTCTCTTTCATGGCAGTTTTCACCCAGTACACCTTGAAAGTGGGCCGAGGTGCAGAAACGGCACGCTGCCATCGGTGGGACTGGCGCTTGCCTGTATCACCCTCAGCTCCTACCCAGGAAGAGCTGAGATTCTCCCCCATTACCTGGGACATAATTATTGCTATTCTGCAATAGGACTTATTATTCTTTATGGGCCAGCCCTGTAATCAGGAGAGCTCAATAAAACTGACCCCCACTCCTTGCACTATCATCTGCACTGTGAATTGCCTCAGCCACAGCTCTGGTGAACCAGCACAGCCCTGGAACCAGGCGTGTGTGTGTGTGTGTGTAACACTGCAACTAAAGGGAAATGCTTCAAGCAGGGTGGGAAAACAATTCAGTCCAACGCATTATGTAAAAGCACAGTACTTGGTGCCTGTGAGTGACGGGGGAGTTCCTGCCCACTGGGTGTCCTGCTCGGAGAGACAGGGCAGCGACTGAAGGTCCCATGGCACAGACCTCTCTTCCCCAAGTGGGAGGAAAAGGGGCTGAATCTCAACGGTTCATAGTAAGCTATTTTCAGCTTATGCTTTTGTTATTGCCAAGATCTGCCATCCAAAATGCCTACTTATCATGCAAAATGTGGAACTAGGTATGTGCTGCCCATTGTACACCAAAGTAATTGATTTTTTTATAATGGAAACTGTCTGATGATTCACTGGGGTAAATCAAGCAAAACAGTAGAAAGACAAGATGGAAAATAGGGAGAGAACCAGGACCGGTAATAAATCATGATAGATGGTATTCAGTATATTGCTATAACAGTAAGTCAATAGAGTGCTAAGCTGCATAAATAAAAGATAATGTGTTTCATCTCTGCAGGGTGTTGCTCAGGCTGTACCTATTAAAAGGATTGCCTGGTTCTGCAGAAAATGCACACAGCAACAGGTTTTGTCATATTGTCCTGATAAATCAGATCTGTATTAAGATTTTAAGAGTTACTTTGCCAAAATGGAGGGGGAAATGAATATTGCTCATTACTGCAGCTACAGGGAAACGTGCACAGATATGGAAAAATACTCTTTACTGGTGTACTGAGGTATGTGGAAGCGGAAGCTTAAATTCTCCTGGAATGACGGGGAGGTGGGACATTTTGCTGTTTCTGTGATTTCCAGGGATTAAAGTCAGCTTCCTCTTGCTTAAGACTTACATGAATAAGGCTACACAGGGAAACAGACTGCTGATTTCTTTCCTCCCTCTGCATTTTTGTATAAATCCTGATCCTCTACAGCAGCGCCAGCGCGGGGGAAGAACAGCTCTCGTCTCTTCCCCTTTGCAGCATTACACACCGAGAACAAGTATGAGGCCCATGGGAAACTTCAACCTCTGGGAGGGAGAGGAACCAAAACCTTCACACCCAAATAGCAGTGAGACACGTCACATACTCCAGCCACTCTGAGTTCCCAGCATTTTTCATCTATCGGGTCAAGTATGTGAGGTTTTGTGTTGCCCTCGACGGCCAGGTCCTGGCACTCAGCTGCCTGGTGAGCCACTCTTGCTCACTTCTTCTTCACCCTTGAACAAGGATTTTCCACCGCCTAAAACCGCAGCTTTGGCAAAGGGTTCCCTGAGGCTGCTCCAAAGCCCAGACTTAGCAGAGGTCCCAGCTTGCTATGGTTGTACCTCCCTCCACCAAAGCTGGGCAGCCCCCTCACCCGTGCTGGCGTGGTTACAAGGAATGAGACGGACACAGAACCGGACACTCATCACCATGGCTGTCTGGCTGAGATGCGCAGATTTGCCTTGTGATTCCTAGCACCGCTCCGGATGGAGCAGGCTCACCTCCCACGGATTTGAGCTGCTGGATGGGGCCCGGCAGCGCAGCAGGAGTGCAGCTTGCTCAGCCACTGCCACTTTTTAAAACAGTCAGCCAAGTGCAAACAAGTCAAGGTATTGCTTTTCTGGTGTAAGAGGGTAAATTATGCCAGTTTTAATATTAAATAGAGCAGATGCAAGCCAGCTCTTATTCTTGCTGTAGAATTAATTACTTCACTAAACCGCACCAACCCTCCAGCTTTCTTCTCTCCCCCCCCCCGCATCCTCACCAAAAATCAGTCGGTGCAACGCCAGAGGGAAGAAAACAGCAACTCCTGAATGGTTGTTTTGTGTGAAGCCCCTTTTTTTCCCTCCCTGACTCAGGCGAGTCTCTCGTTGCCCCCGACAGCTGAGTCCCGGTCTTCCTGAGACCTGGGAGTAGGACCCGCCGTCCTGCAGCTTTCCAAGCAGAGCACAGAGGCGATGGAGGGATGTCGGGCTGAAGCGGTTCAAAAAGTGCTGAAAGCAAATCTTCTCCAAGGCCCTTGTGTAATCCACGGCGAGGTCAGGTTTCTCCGGAGTAACAAGGCTTTACAAACTGTCAGTAGCGTGTAGAGAGGCTTAGCCAACACAGCTTACAGAACTTGCCGGCAACTGAAAAAGTATAATTCATCAGTCTGAGGGAATAATACTCATATAAGACTATATCACTTAGTTCCTCCCTTTATTGTGCCTGGGATTAAGTTGTACGGGTTCTAGAAACGCAGCACCTACGACTTCCTCTCTACAAAGAAGCTAGGCATGGTTTTGTCTGAAAACTCGGCATCTGCAATCACATGGGAGAGCCAATGTTAGGATTTGTCCTGCAAAAACCCTGAGCCTGCCTGTCTCTGGAAAAACTGCCAGCACGATAGTGGCATTTTGTAATACTTTGTGTGTTCCTAAGACTTTTGCAGAGCCATTCTTCTTATCAGGGGCCAGAGTTAAATTTTTGTAGTGATAGTGAGGTGATCTTCTGCAGAATGACGTACGTTTGTGTTTATCAGGGCCTCCGAGGGTATCTCCCCCTCTAATCCATCTTCCCTGGAGTGCATCTGAGCATTCCAGCCCTCTGAGAAGCTCTCCGGTAGCTGGGGCTCGCCAAGCCGAAACTGCCGGAGGCTCTCACCCCAGCCCAAGAGCAGCCCCTGGGAGCCCCAGCGCCATCTGCAACCTCGCCTCCCCCGGCCGCCCGGGCGGGTGAAGCGCAGAGCAGCAAATCCGACACCCTAAGCCAGCAGCGAGATGCAGCATCACCTGGCCTTGAGGGGCTCCACCGAGAAGTCACCGGGAGCCGACCCCAGAGCTCCCCACCGGCAGCTGCGGCCCCTCGAAGCCTGGGCACCCGCGGGGACGGGCGGGCAGAACACCCCCGACCAACCGGGACGCCCTTAAAACCTTGAATAAAGGGGGGAAAAGGAGTCGGCGAGACCCGCAAACACCCTCCTAAACTTACGGGGGGGGGGCTCACACGGGAGGGGCTCCTTGCATCCCTCCCCGGGGCTGCTGAGCGGAGCCACCCCGGAGGCGGGATATCAACCGTACCGTTATTTATGTATTCTTTACTTATGCTATATTATTTATTATTTTATTACTATTAATTTTTTTTATTATTATTATTATTATCCTGCTGCGGCTGCAGCTGCTCCATGTGCGCGCCAGCGCGAGCCAGGCGCCCCCCGGGGGGCGTGTCCAGGGGGCGTGGCTCCGCGGGGGGGGCGTGGTCAATGGGGGAGAGCCGGCGCTGGCTGTGCGTGTGCGTGTGCGCGTGGAGAAGGCGAAGGGGGCCAGGCCCGGAAGGGTGCGGCGGCGGCCGCGTGACGAGCCCCGCGCCCGTTGGCGGAGCGGCGTCACGCGGCGCCCCGGCGGGAGGTGATTGGGTGGGAGCGAGGCGGGGCCGGGCCTCCCCCCACCCCCGCGCCCCGGCCTTCCCCCGCCCCTCCCCCGGCCCGGGGGAAGGTGGCCGCTCGCGCGAGGTCCGTTGCTCGCCCGCGCGCAGGAGGCGGCGGGGGGGGGGCTCGTGCGGCCGTTGGGGCGGGCGGGGGCCGCGCCCGGCCGGGGCGGAGGCGACGGTGATGCGGCGCTGAGGCCCGGCCCGCCCCGCCGTCCCTCCCTCCCTCCCTCCCTCAGCCCGGCGCCTCGGCTCCCCCTCCGTCCCCCTCCCCCGCCCCAGCCCGGGAGCCGCGTAGCCGGGGCCCGGCGGGGGAGCTCCGAGCTCCATGGGCAACACCGTCACCTGCTGCGTATCGCCGGACGCCAGCCCCAAGCTCAGCCGGGCCCGCGGCGGCGGGGCAGCGCCGGGGCCCGACCGCTGGGTGGACGCGTACCAGGCGGCGGCGGCGGGCGGCGGCTCGGGATCGGCGGAGGCCGAGTCGGGGGACTCGGATCCCGGTGGCGGCGGCGGCCCCCACCTCCAGCATATCAGCGACCGGGAGTTCCCGGATGGTGAGCGGCAGCGGGGGGCGAGCGGCGGGGAGCGCCGGGCACCGCATCCCCGCCCCGCCGGCGGCTGTGTCCCCGTGGTGCCCCCGCCCCGCTCCGCCGCCGGTGGGTGACCGGAGGGACCGGCGGCCCGGGGCGCGGCGCTTCGCCGCCCGCGGCGTACCCTTTGTCCCGGCGGCGGGGGCAGCCGGCGGTCCGGCGAGCCCCGCGGCGGGGACGGGAGGGGGGGTGGGGAGGACGGCCTGCCGGGGCCCGGCCCCGCGCCGCGCCCCAAGCAAAGTTCCCCGGGGCTGTCAGTGCTCTGACAGCGCCGGGCGTTTCTGCGGGCACGGCCGCCTTGCTGCCGCCGGACCGGGGACATCGGCTGCGGGCCCGGGACCTCTTCCCGAAGTACAAACCGCGCCCGCTTAACAAGTAACCGGCCAAGGGCGGAGGAGCGGCCGGTTCCCCCCCTGCCCGGGGGGTGCCCTGCCCTGGTCCCTGGCTGCCCCGCTGGAGAGGGTGGTCGGGGAACCCGAAAGAATAATTGCAGAGCGCCCGGCTGCTCCCGTTTGCGGTGGAAGTCTGGCTGCTCGTTTCTCCTTAACTATGGAGTCGTGACTCAGTCGTAATGTTCAGACAGTTCACAAAAGCTGCTGCGTTTCCAGTCTCTGTTGAACAGGAGGAAGGAAGAGGGTGTGTGGGGAATAAGGGAAGAATTACAAAGATTGTGTGTGTATGACATCATTGTGGCTGGACGTGGGTAATTTATAATCTAGCTATGCAGGGTGCTGGGTTATAACTGGACTCATTACACGGAGGTTCCTTGTCATGTAGCTCTCAGTGTTCCCAATGTGCTTTCCTTGAGCTCATGGGAAAGTATGTTTTTGCTGTTTGGATTCCTTCCAGTTATACCTGGAGCACTGGTGTCACACAGACTTGCTCTGTAATGCAGCTCCCCTTCAGACATGCCTAGGAAGAGCTTTTTTGCTGCAGTGAGTTACCGAGACAACATGTAACAGGTTAGGGGTGCTCCTGTCTGTCTGTATGTTCACGTGATACTGTAAGCATACAGCACAGTGTAATAGCTTGTGATATTCAAAACTTAGTTTAATTAACAAGCATCTTGCTATTCCTTTCCATAATTATAACCACACCTATATGAAATATATTCAGTTGAAAAAAGATAGCCTGTCTGACATCTTTAATGTATGATGCATACAATAACAATTATCACTTGCTCTATGTACTCATCTGAAACTTAAGAAAAAAATTTTGGCTATTGTAGGGAAGGTGACTGCAAAAGAGTGTGAGGAAACCTTCAGAAATGGAATTATTAGACTTGCATGGTTCTGCACAGCACCATATGGTGCAGCTGTTACAGAAACGAGATGGAACAGTCAGCCCCTTGGATCTCCTTTGAGACAGCTGTGCAATACAGCAGTAAGAGAAATTATATTTGCCACCTAGGAGAAATAAAACTTTATTTTTGTGAGAAGATATTACAGAAACGTCTCAACTCTCCCATACTCATTAAGAGAGGAGGAGCTAAACTCTCTAAAAGATTCTAATAAGCCAAGTAAAAATGCCCAAGCTAAATAAATCTGCTCAGGAGTAAGGGTTGTATTTGTTTGAATCTCTAGTATGTGATCCTGTCAGCAGTGGTAAGTAAGTAGACTTAATTGTGAATCCATCCCAATGTCAGAACTGGTCTTGAAGTAGAAGAAATTCAGAAAACTGAATTTTTTTCATTTGCAAATATGAATAAAAGTGTATAGTCCAAGAATAAGATATAGCTATTACAAATTTTACTTTTGTGGCTATGGAAACTTTAGTCTTGAGACAGGAGGTAGTCCTAAAATTAGAACTGCATAAGTCGTATATGTTTTAGGTGAATTTAAAGATCACTTTTACAGTGGTACCTGGGCTCAGATCTGCTATAAATGATAAATGATGTGTACAGTTTTTTGATTGATATAACTGTTTAGGGCTGCAAAAAGTATCAAAGTTTGATATCTTTATGAAAATACAATTCTGGATGGCCAATATTAGAAGTAAAAGTTCTTGTGTTCATTTCTTAACATTGTGAAGCGCTACCTGGGTAGGATTGGGGCAGTTAACTTCCAACTCTAACCATTCTATGATTCCCTAAGTTTGAAATTGAGTGTTATGAAACAGATGTTATAATGAAATTTTAAGTAATACTGTTTAACTTAAGACCTTCTATGAAAACAATAAATTTATAAATACAGTACTTGCATATACCAGATAGCTATGCTTATCCCTCTTAACTCTGGGATATGAAAGCATTCCCAAACCATGCAAGCAGCCTGCATGTTTCTGTACTGCTGAGTACCACAGAGCATTAGTTTGTTGCTCATTTGAGGGATAAATATTACTTCTGTAATTTATTAATGTGTAATATCATAAGTTAGTTAGGATGCCAACTTTGTCAATAACAGAAGGATGGGAAACTACTGACTGGCCTTTTCTTGAATGCATTGGCAGGGGGAAAAAAGAAAGCTGGAGGGAAAAAAAGTCAAGATCATCTTGGCTATTTTTGTTGCATGCTGCTCTGTTCGAGGAGTTTCTAAGAACACAGCTAAATATATCAGAAAACTAGCATCCAAATGTGATGGAGATACTTCATTCCTTAAATTTCTGTCTTTAAGTTGTTTATTGTTCTTAAGTCTGTCTTAATACTTTTACACTTGTTTTGCTAAAATTGTTTTGCTAAAATTGAATGTTTTGGTTCTATTGGGAATGCAGAAGTTACCAACTGAGCTTTGGACTTTTTGTTTTGTATTGTTTTGACTTGCGTTTTCCATAGCAAGTAGAATGTGGTCCTCGCAGGTCTATGCTCTTAAATGAGGATTATTCTGTAGCTTCTCCAGCACGCTACTTAACAGACACTGCTTTACAGTCAGCACTGCTTAGATTGTCTGTATCAGATCAGAATTAAACAAGAAAAATCTCACTTTCTTAAAATAGGGGTGTTATGAGGTGGTATTTATGTAAGAGAAAAAAGAAGTGGTAAATGGGATGGAGATAACACACACTGTTAATGTTAAATATCAAAAGCTAAAGCTGCTAGTTGACAGTTCAGCTAAGCATTAAGTGTTCCTTCTTCCAGCATGCAAACAATGGTCCAAAGCAGTTTGAATTGACCAAGGCGGCTTTCCTCTCCAGGTTTAGAAATAGCAGCTCTTTGATCTTAAATGTGCCATTTAGGCTGTGCCGATTACTGGCGGGTTTTGGGGTTTTATTTGGGTTTTGTGGTTTTTTTCCCCAAGTGAGAGTCTGATAATGTTTATTTTGGGCTTCTTTTTCCTGCGATTTTTTTCTGGTTATTGAGGGGAGAACTTCTTATGGCTGACATTTTCTTGCCAAATCCCTGTGTTTAAACGTAGATCTAATTTTTCATAAATTCTATGATCCTTGGATAAAACTAGAACAAGGCCTTGCTTGGCAGAGTTTTCTCATTTGTACTGGAAAACATTATCTCCCTCCGCCACTGCTGTTTGCTGAGCTCAGCAGTTTTGAGCAGAGGTTTGCCTGATTCACACGTACGTAGGGGAAGATTGTTGACCTACTGAACTGGTGGGACAAAATGACCTGGTATCTTCACATGAAGAACTGGGGGGTGGGTGGATGGAGAATAACAAGGGAAAAGACAATCGGGGATGAAAGGGAACAGCAAATGGTATCAAGAGAGGTGCTGAGTGGAATGTGGTCATCACACAGAGGTTAGATGGGAAAACAAACAGAAGGGGACTTAAAAGAGGAGAGTTAATAGAGAATGAAGTAAGTGAGATTTTCCTGAACAGGTTGAGACAGACTACTGCCTGGAATAACTCTTCAAGCACCTGTGAGCTTACTTTTCTTTTTTTTCAATAGCCCCCTGGCTTTCTAAAGGCTGTGCCATGCTGAAAGGGGCAAGCTTCACGTTGCTTGCATGCCGCAGTTATTAAACAGTGTTGAAGATGAACAGACACTTGAATATATTGATTGTCTGTGATCTGATTTCATTAACAGCTTGTCTATAAAACTTCTTGCAGAAGGTCTAAATATGGTTCATTTGTTCCTCTCTTATATAATGTCAGCTTACTTCAAGCATGTGGGTGGAGGGTTTTTTTTTCCTGTTTTTTTTTTTAAATGCTGGTTAAAATGTTAGTAAGTTAAATGAAAAAAAAAAAATGAATACTTTGATACAAGGAGTCAAGTTTTTGATGCCAGCAATTTTCAGCACAAGAAAAGCTTAACCATCTCATGTTGGTTTTCGTGCCTCTCTGACAATCTGTAGCTGCATAGGCTGACAAATACCATTGTCTAGTTAAACGAATGTGAAGTTTGGGGTGGAAACCAACTGATGCTCTGGTCCCTGTTCTGGTGTTCCCTCTCCTTTTTTTCTCGTATTTGCCAAGTTTTTCACCTAACTTACTCTCCTCTTTCTTTCCCCAGAACTCTCAATATCTCTTTACTATAACTGGCTAGGAATTCATTACAAAGGTATTTGTCACAGTTACAAATAGTATGTGATCTTGACAAATGTGGGAGAATAGACTCTCTACAAGCCTGAAACACCTTCCATGTTGTTGGCTTAAGATGCCTAATGTCGTGGCATTTAGAAAATTATCTGTAACGTGCCTGTAGTGGAAATGACTGAATCAGTGAGTTGATCAGAAACAATGATCAAATTGATCTACAACTTTGGGAATTGGAAACCATCGCCATCATGTAGTATCTGTATTTCTGTTTGTATGCTCGGGTACTGCTGACAGCTAAGAAATCTTCTTTTCTCGCTTCACTAAATCTTGGAGACTTCTGCAGCGAGCAACTTATGTAAGCCTTAGTTTTTTAAGAATAGTTGATGTGGAACATATATACATGAAGCTCATATGGAAGGAAACTTATTTGTTTGGTGAATGTTTCTTTAGGCTTCCAGTATAACAGCTATTATAACAGAGAGATTTTCATAAAATGGGAAATACTGAGAGGAAATTGTCAAGCACTGGAACAGGCTGCCCAGGGAAGTCTTTTAAATATCCTTGGAGATATTTAACAGA
This sequence comes from Numenius arquata, assembly GCF_964106895.1. Classification (NCBI taxonomy): domain Eukaryota; kingdom Metazoa; phylum Chordata; class Aves; order Charadriiformes; family Scolopacidae; genus Numenius; species Numenius arquata. The sequence continues at coordinate 29,945,483 of NC_133578.1, forward strand.
CATGTAGATGTGGCACTTAAGGACATGGTTTAGTGGGACTTGGCAGTGTTAGGTTAGTGGTTGGACTCGATCATCTTAAAGGTCTTTTCCAACCAAATGATTCTATGATCCTCTTGTATGAAATATATGGCTAACCTGAGGATTTTGATGAAATTTATGGAATTACTGAAACTGAATTCATTTGCATCTTGACTTTTTTGTTTTTTCACTATGGTTTCCGTGTAACTCATTTCTAGGATCTTTTCCTCTTCTAGCGCTCTTTAGGAGACTTGCTTTTTCCCTCCTGTCAGAGTAGATGTTGTAGAGCAACAGAAGTTTTGTGGCTGGAGGTATCTGTTCTCTCATGTGCAATCAGTGTGGTGAGGTCATACTGAAAAGCTGACTTAACATGGGAATGAACTCTTGCACAAGCCAACAAAACACAAAAACCTACTCCTCCCAAATTTACGTTACACCTTAAATTAAGGTTTCTAACAATGTTTCTTCTACATATAGGAAGAAGGAAGAAGTTACTGTGGGAGGCAGGAGGAAAATGCTGCCAAACATTAAGAACCCAGATCTTGGATCTGTAGATCCCTGCCAACAAGCTAATCTTGAGATTTCTAAACCTGTTTTATTTCTTTTTTCTTTGTTACAGCTAAGAGTTTGAATGTGCACTTTTATTTCACTCGCTAGAAAAATCATGTTTTCAGAAGAAAGTGCTGAATGTTTCCACTTGAAGGGACAAAGATGCAACTGGCTTAAAAAGCTATGCATTAATTATTTATGTGTGTAGTAAAGCCCGATGAATAAAACTAAAGCTCATGCTTGCAAGTGATGCAAATATCAGTGTTACTTGAACAGCTTACACAAAAATCCGACTGCCAACCAGGTAGCATTCTGCAGTGTCTGATGAGCTGTGTGTTTATAGCACAGCTTTGCTTTTGTTTGGAGTTCTGAAAGAGTCTTGAAGTCATTGCAGTAATCAAACATAGTTGTTAGGTTTTTTTCTAGTGTGAAAAGTAACACTGGCTTGTCATCAGACATGTCAGTCAGACTCAGATAATAAACTATCGAATGCTAGTTTCTTTCAAAGAGGAAAAAAAAAAAGCTTTTCTGTAAAACTGTTGGACATGTTTTCTTATGGGGATAAGTTACTTAATTTTATTGAACAAACTGCAGGTATACTGAGAATCCACAAAGCCACTGTAAAAAGTGACTGTGTTCGAGCTGGTGCCTAAAATGGCACAGAACTTGATGAAACTGTTAACTTACATAAAAGCCCAAACTTCAAATGAAGTTTGCATTGATGTGAGCAATTGGAAGAGGAGAAAAAACTTAACATATGCCAGTCCATCAGGTGGCATATGACACCTAACACACAGTACACAGGAATGGAAAATTTGGTTGATAGACTCATAGAATCATAGAGTTGCCTAGGTTGGAAGGGACCTTTCAGACCATCTAGTCCAACCGTTAACCTAATACTGACAAAAAACCATCACTAAACCAGATCTCTAAGCACTATGTCTCCCCATCTTTTAAATACCTCTGGGGATGGTGACTCAACCACTTCCCTGGGCAGCCCATTCTAGTGCTTATTATTAAAAGGGTTATTACCCTTTTTATTAAATTTAAATTAATTTATTAAATAATAAATAAATTAAATTTAAATTTAATTTATTAAATTAAAAGTGTTATTACCCTTTCAGTGTAAAAATTTTTCCTAATATCCAATCTGAACCTCCCATGGCGCAACTTGAGGCCATTTCTTCTTGCCCTATGGCTTGTGACTTGGGAGAAGAGACGAACCCCCACGTCTCTACAGCCTCCTTTCAGGCAGTTGTAGAGAGCAGTCTTGAATGTGTAAAGTTGGAAATTTTTATTTTGGCTTATCAAGTAAAAAGTTAGAGTTGTGGAGTTCTGCTTTAGCTTCTTGTGGTACTGAATTATGTTATATGTGAAGGTTGGTGTGGAGAACAAAAAGTGCATGGAACCAATTCTTTCTCCTTGTCTTTCTAAATGGTCCTGCATTAGATGCAATAGAGAAACAGATGTCTAAAAATTAGTTAGTTACTTTTAAGATCTAGCTTGTGAACTACCATTTTCCTTCTAGTTCCCACATAAAATCCTAGGGACACCTAGTTTTCCTCTCTTTTAACTGGTCCTGCCTTCACTCTGGAATTTGGGGTACTCCTGACATCCTGCTGGTTTCCCTAGCTAAAATGTGTAGAAGTGATTATAACCCATCATGAAACACATGGAAGCCTACTCAACTTCTTTCAGTCCCAGAAAGACTAGGTACTCTGTGTGGTAGAACAGATCTCTCAGTCATGTTTCCCAACAGGGGCTGTGAACTAAGTGCAATAGTATCATGTTGGGATTTGCTGTGGAGGCCAGTGATAGTGGTGTGGATCCTCCTGCAGTTTAAGTGCAACACTAATACTGTATTGATTTTTAAATTTTTTTTTAAACCACAGAAACTAATAGAAAACTTGAACCACAGTATTTAGTAGATGGTCTACACTTTTGCTTTCTAAATTCTGATTTTCATAGAGAATTTGAAATGCTTACTATGTCGGTTTCTTGTTAAACCAGCCCACCTCAGGAGTGTGGTTTAAAGGAGCAAATAATTAATTCTTAATTAAGAAGTCTTGTTGTATATTGAAGTAATTTCTGCAACCTTCTAAAACATCACAGTGCACTTAGGTGTTAGCTGGGTATTAGTAATGATATTGCTGTTCTTGTAGAAGTGTCATAAGGAACAACTGCCAGATTTTAAATAGCTTTACAACATCCTTCTGTGTGTATTATGTAAAGTCATGATCTCTATAGGTAATCATTTAACAATGAGGATGGTCAGACACTGGCATAAGTTGCCCAGAGAGTTCGTGAAGTCTCTGACTGTGGAGATACTCAAAGCTTGACTGACAGAGTCCTGGACTGCTCGCTCTAGCTGACCTTGCCTGAGCAGGGGGCTGGGCTTTGGTGATCTAAAGAGGTCTCTTCCAGCCTCAATGACTCTGTCTTTCTGTGAACGAAAGTCAACTGTGTGGGTGGGTTTTAGTTGTTTTCCTTTTTAAATAAATAGTTTATTTCCTCTGGGGAGTTAGGAGTGTTTTTAAGAGACCTGTGCTTATGGAAGTGTTGGTTAAGATTGTTTTCACCAAGATTCTCCCTCAAAGTAGAATTCCTTTCTGAGAACTGGTTGTGTTTGAAAGCACTTCATTACACAACACATGCAGCCCTTTATGTATTCAAATTTGTTTATGTGAGCTATGAAAACAGAGCAAGTCTTGTATCTTTTGAGTCCATCCCATTATGGAAGAGAGGTGTTTTCTGTTGAAGATGAATAGTGCTTTCGTTCTGTCCAAATCTGGGGAAGAAGCCACCCATGAAGCTTTTAAAGGATAGACTAACCTGTGTGTAACTGAGGACACAACAGGAGAAGGCAAATGGAAAACCTATCTGTGCTGGGTTCTGTGGTGTGTTTGGTGTGGTTGGTGAGGAGTAAACGACGTAAGTTGAATGTAGAAACCAGAATTGGAACTTTTAAGAAAGTTTTTGAGAAGAGAAATAGAATAACATAATTTAAAGGACAAATCATTTTATAGAATCATAAAATAGTTGGGGTTGGAAAGGACCTTTAAAGGTCATCTAGTCCAATACCCCTGCAATGAGCAGGGACATCTTTAACTAGATGAGGTTGCTCAGAGCCCTGTCTGACCTGACCTTCAATATTCCCAGGGATGGGGCATCTGCCACCTCTCTGGGAAACCTGTTCCGGTGTTTCCCCACCCATAAAAAATTCTTCCTTTTATCTAGTCTAAATCTACACTCTTTTTAGTTTAAAACCATTACTCCTTGTCCTATTACAACAGGCCCTGCTAAAAAGTTTGTCACCATCTTTCTCACAAGCCCTCTTTAAGTACTGAAAGGCCACGATAAGTTCTCCCTGGATCCTTCTCTTCTCCAGGTTGAACAGCCCCAGCTCTCTCAGCCTGTCCTCATAGGAGGTGCTCCAGCCCTTTGATCATCTTGGTAGCCCTCCTCTGGACCCATTCCAACAGGTCCATGTCCTTCTTATGTTAAGGGCCGCAAAGCTGGACACAGTACTCCGGGTGGGGTCTCAACACAGTGGAGTAGAGTGGCAGAATCACCTCCCTCAATCTGCTGCTTTTGATGCAGCCCGGGGATGCGGTTGGCTTTCAGGGCTGCAAGTGCACATGGTCAGCTCGTGTCCAGCTTTTCACCCACCAGTACCCCCAAGTCCTTCTCGGCAGGGCTCATCTCAATCCCTTCAGCCCACCAGCCTGTATTGATACTGGGGGTTGCCCAGACCCAGGTGCAGGACCCTGCACTTGGCCTTGTTGAACCTTATGAGGTTCACAGGAGGCCATTTCTCAAGCCTGTTCAACATCCCTCTGGATGGCAGCACATCCCTCAGGTGTGTCAATGAAACTATTGTTAGGAGTAACAGACTTTCTGAAATGTATTGGAAAATTTGTCAGTCTAATTTTTCTTAATTTTTAAATATTTATTGGGAGTGTTAAGTAACTTGCATTTTTCACACTGTAAGGTAATGAAATATAAGGGAAGCTCAAACCTTAATCAAAGTTAGTAACCCACTGAGCAAGGGAAGAAACTCAATTTACAAAATTTACAAAGAGATTATTTTATGATTAATGCTTTAAACATGGCTGTTTCAAAATGTGACTGCTGTCTAGTAAAGCAGAGGATGGGGCTAAAACTATTAAAAGAAATGCAATATTTTAGTGTTCTAAAGTAGTGAAATCATCAAAGGGCTGCTACTTAGTAACAGTGACGTCTTCGACTGTCAGCGTTATTCATGAGATAATATATGTAGCACGATGCAGTGTGTGAAATGTGTTCTTAATAATTAGAAATCACCTGTGGAGGTGTGTAAAACAGTAGTTAAGTAGCTAGCATTATAAATTCCTAAAACCCACACGCGTTCTTAGATGGAATAGATGAGAGAAAGTGAAGCCTTTATGTGGATTTTGTGTTGAGGAAAGGATATAAGATTTTGAGCTAGGGGCAGAGGTTTGCTTTTAAAAGTAATATGAGCTGCCCTTTGGGGGACTGTATGCTCTTATCGGCACATGGAGTGCGCAGCAGCAGCAGCAGAGGTAGCTGGGATTGTCTGAAGGGCAAGCAAGCTGCAAGGGATTCTTTAAAATGAGAATGGTGAGAGAGGGAAGCAAGTTCAGGTGTCTGTGCTCCAGTTGGAGGCAGGGTTGATCTGACAACCTTGGTAGTACAACATGAGTGAATGGCACTGAGAGATGCAAAGGAAAAAGGGGCAGGCTATTTTTAATACGCAGCTCTCAGAGAGAGGTAGAGGGCAGTTTTAGCATGGCAACATTACTGTGCTGCTCCCACAGACTTAATTTCTAGTGGGAATCTTCCCTTCTCACCTCTTTATCATTAAGTGTGAGGGTCCAATAGAAAATGTGTTTTGACTTCTATTGAGTTGATACCCTCTAGAACAAAAATATTTTGTTTTCTTTTTATATCATTCTGTTCCTGCTCTCATTTCTCTTATTCCTGTTTCTGCATGTTTTAGTTCCCATTATTTCTGTTCATCCTGTGCCATACCGTGCTGCTCTCTTTTTCTGTTAACTTTCTGTGAAGCTTGAGCTTTCTGTCATGCATCTTCTGATGTAGCTCCTAATCAAGATTTACCCTTATTGTCAGGGCTAGGTATCTTGATTTTTGGACTTGTAAGTGCTGCCAGGATGGAAGTATTAGGAATTATGCTTGTCTGGGAGTCAAATTGTTTGCAGACAGATTGATCTCCTCCTCTGGCTTTTCTTTTGCCATGTTTCCCTCTTCTCAGGTTCTTATCTGCCTCTTGCCTTATGCTTCCTTCATCAGCTGTATGGCTGTTGCTTTTTGGTCTTTCATGAGCAACACTGGCAGTTTAGGAAAAGCAAATCATATGACTGATTTTTCCATTGCTTGGAAAAGAAACAGTCAGGGAGAACAGCATAGAAAGGTCAGGCAAAATTCTCTGGCTGCTTAGAAAGGGAAGGCTACAGGGAGGTGGTCTTCTAAACGCATCTTTCTTTCTTCACAGTCTCTTGCAAGACAAAAGCAGATGTACTGTTGCTAGTAATGCCACATTTTTCTGGGATAAGAAGTCTAGGTACAGTTGGTCTTGATCACTTCTTGTGGGGACTTTGTAGCGGGGGCTGCACATGTGTCTTGGACTTCATTAGTACCGTAACATAACTCTGGTTGTATAATCTGTTATGGATTTAATGTGCTATAGGTGCTGATACTCCTGGCTTCATCCAGCAGAAAGCATCTTGTGTCTGGCAGAGCCACTGTGGAACTGGAGCCAGTAAAGTCCATTTTCCCTTCACTGCTGTTCCTCAAAAGTATGGGTCTGCTTGGGTTAAGGGGGAGCAAGTTTGACTTGTATGGCCGTCAATATTGTGTCTCTTGGTGCATCCTGAAGTACTGTGGATCTTAGACCCTTTTTGTCTGGGATAAAAGTTGGTTATATTTGCATGTGTTTAATTCTTGTGGTGCTTTTATCCCAAGACATGATTTTTAACATCTAAAAAGCATAGATATATATAGGGACTGGCAGAGCACAAGAAGAGGCAAAAATAATGTAAGAAGTGAGCTTCAACAAGTCATATAGCTTCAAAGTAAATCAAAGCATCAGGGGAGTCAAGGTGTTAGTGTATTTTTTTAATGGGGTAAAGGAGGATGGGCATTATCCCTTACTGTCTCTTCCCTCAAAAAAAGCACTTGTCCTGTTTAACATTTATCAAGGATGTGGGGGAGGCAATGGGGTGTGCCCAAGTTGCAGATGACACCCAACTGGGCAGCAGTCAATTGGCTGAAGGCTGCTCATTCAGGGGGACCTATATAGGCTGGATAATTGGGCCAGCAGTAACCCTTTGAAATTCAACAAGGAGAAACATAAAGTCCTATATTAGGAATTACTGAATTCAGTAGCCCTTTTTCCTCTTTTCCTGTGCTTGTTCCCCCTGTCTTCCTTGCTGCCGTCCCCTAAATATTACACAAGGCTTGTACAGTCCTACATGCTCTTCCCTACCATTCCATAATGAGTCCCCTAGCTCTGTAAGCATTAGTCCCCCGTGGTGGGCAAGGTTGTCTGGGTTCTGTGGACCTTCACTGGAGATTTTCAAGAGTCAACTGGATAATGCCTTGAGCAGCCTAGTTCTACCTCGTAGCTGACCCTGTTTTCAGCAAGAGGTTGAACTAGAGAGCTCCTGAGGTCCTTTCTAACCTGACATCCAGTTATTCTAAAAGTTTCTGCTGAACTGTAAGTAAATAAATTCCGAGTTCTTTGTTGCATCATAACTTGCTACTGACAATCTGTATTTTAAATCTGCATATTGCAGTCTTGTTCTGCCTATTGATGATACTTAAGTTATTTGATAGACTAGCAAAATACCTCCATTTCTGAATCACTCCTTTCTCAAATCTAACAGGTTGTTTAATACTTGCCATTATTAGTGAATTCCTTGGTCTGTGTTGAAGTTTGTTGGCTTTGTTTGTGCTTTTTTTTTTTTTTAATAGACCACTAACATTAGAAACTAGAGTTGGTCTTGATACTCTGTTAAAGGTGATTTTACTAAATCAGTCTTAGGAAATTCTCGATGTGGACAAATTGAAAAAAAAAAACAAAACAGTTATGCTGTTTTTTTATAAATGGTAGTTAAAATGTGCCAGTATGGCATATTATTGTGTGCTGGATTTTTTTTCAGAGAATCAAACATGTATTAGTGGTTCTTCAGATATGAGCTGTAAGGCAAATACCGTTCTAGGGCTTCTAAACCAGGACTTCTTACATTTTAACTACATGATTAAATTCAGGTATCTGTGTGCAGTGAATGAGCACAGTAAGGTGAAAATAGAAATACTGGTTTTGTAAGTTAGCTTTTAAAAACTGCTGGAGATAGTCTGCTTTCATAGCTGACTCTGGCCTTTTTGAGAGGGGGGAAATTCCTGATTGAACAATCTTTGTATTCCTAAATAGACGTTGGCTACCTTACACAGTAGAGATTTAAAACTACAGTGGTCTGCATCCTGGATGAGTGTCAGAGCAATACTGTTGGACTAAGATCAGTGATGTTGTAAGCCAAGTACTTGGAAAACATCCAGGTCTGGATACCAGTGTTGTGTACCAGTGGGAATCTGGAATGAGAAGTCTTGGGGACACACGTACTTTTGCAATTACGTTCACTCGCTGACGCATGAGGGCTGGGGCTGTGCTATGGATTAGGTGCAATAGCACGAAACATTCACATAGTTAAGACTTCCAGCACCAAGACAGCTTCTGCATACTTTAGCTGTTGTTTAGCCATAGTTCTGTTGGTTGAGAGCATAAAAAGCCCTTAAGATTTGTATTTTTTTCATTAAAAGTTGATGGTGATTCTTAGACGACTGTTAAGGGTGTAGCAACTGAATTGACATACCACCTTGAAACACTAACGTGCAATTTGTAAGCTTGCACGCTTTCGTGGTTAGCATGGCCTAAGTAGCACCCAGGAAGATCAGAATGACAAATGTAAATGGATGTGAATTTGCTCTTTCCAGGATGTACAAGATCACAGTACTATATTATTCTGTTTGTATGTTCACATAAGTCAGTGTGTCTGTGGCGTGACTTCCTCAGAACAGCTGTTTCTTCTGTCAAAGCTAATGCAGCTCAAAATTTCATCATGATGTTTACAGTTTCAGCAACAAACTTTTTAGTGATCACTCCCTTCTCAATCTAAGGGAGTAATATATCCTCATCTAATGTCATCACACTGTGACAAAGGATTAAAGCAATCATTTCAATAATTATATATTGGCTGTACAGGGTTTTACTTGAAATTCCAAAAGAAAAGAATAGTGTAAGATCCATGTTTTGACATTTATCAGGACTGTAAAAGTTACTTATTAGGTTCTTTTATAAGACCACAGAGATTGTTTCCTGCTGGCTACTTAAAGTATAGAGACAAAGATCAGCAGTGTCTTTTTTTTTGTTTGTTTGTTTGTTTTTTTAAATTATGCTCTTGATAAAGTTCTAGCTTTCTGCCCTCTACTGAGCACAGCTACACATCCAGCTATCCTAACATGCAGACGGGCATCTGACTTTTGAAGATGTGTGTTGCTTTCTGAGATCTCCCTCGTTTTGATTTGATGGAAACCATAAACTACTTCAGAGCTTCATAACAGTAGGATTAAGTCCACCAGCTTTTTTTCAGAGGGGAAAATGTCAGATTTTTATTTATCTTGGCAAAAGTAAGGTTTTGCTTTAGAGAGACAGCCCATTCTATGTTTCTGATCTTGTCTCCGTCACTGTGCTTGAACATTTTAAGGCTTGGTGGGAATCATTGCAGTAATCATTTTCTGTTAAAGGTGTCTCCCTTTTATTTTATTTTTTTTTTTTGTCCTTTCTGTTTCAGATTTAGCCTTGGAATCTAATCCATCTGATCATCCCAGAGCAAGCACAATTTTCCTGAGCAAGTCTCAAACAGATGGTAAGCTAAGTTTTTTCCAATTTAAAAAAAAAAGGCAGGAGAAAACCTGGAAAAATAACTACCTATTTTAATTATACAACTCAAGAACACTTAAATTGCTTTAACTCTTTCAAAGCATAGGCATTAATAATTTGCATGTTTACACAGAAATGGGTTTGTAGGCTGTTTCACTTAACACTTAAAATCACTTGTTCTACTAAACACTTAAATATCAGGAGATTTCAGAGTCTGGATCCTAGTAGTCTGAAGGAGCAAGGCTTTCTTCACTAGTGTAATCCAAGCTTCAAGCAGTGGTAGGGGTTTTTTATGACCAAGGGCTGTTTTTAATATTGCTTTAAATCTTAAAAAAACAAACAACAAAAAAAAATACTACTGAAGGACAGTTTTCTGTAAGGAATAATAAGCCTATAGCCTATAAGTCTATATCAATTACTTTTGAATACATTGCTTTAAACAGTTTGAATAGTTTTGGTAGCATAATTATTCTTGAATCTTGGTTTTAATTACATGGGTGTATTGAGATTTTCAGTTTCTTTGCAGATCCCTTGTTTACTGAAGTCAATTTTGAACAATTACTATAACTTGTGCATTTCAAAATGCTATCCAAAAGTGAAAGCATTTCCGTATTGCACAAATAAAAAAGAAAAAAGAATTCTGACAACAGTAAATTTTTAAGTTGCAATTAAAAAGAAGTTTGACACGTTCTTTTAAAAATGCTTCTGTTTTTTTTATAGTCGGTTCTTGTTTGAAGTGCTGTTTTTTCTAGGACAGTGTTGCACTTGAGATTAGATGTGTTGATGGAAAGCTGCAGTGCATCTTCTACCTTGGCATAGCTTTGCCACAGAAAAGTAGAATTATTTTGACAGATCTCTCAGTTGCAGTCCTGCTATTTAGAGTCTTACAGCAAGTAGTAAAATTGTCAGTTGTATCAGCTTCGCAATGCTTAGATAATCTGTGTGTAGTGGAAACAAGTACTAGCATGATCATGACTTTCCAGAAGAGGTGATACCAAAGAAATGAAGACTGCTTCAAACAGACTGAGGATCCTGCACATTTCAAACACCTCTTGGATGAGCGCTGCTTAAGTTGCAGTTAGCAAGTTGATATAGTTCTTCAATGTTGTGGTGCAGCTTCACTGCACAGCCTTTCAGGCTTGCTGCAAGTAACATTCAAACTACATGAACATCCATGTTAGGGGTAGTATTGCTTTTAAACGTGATTTGGTATTCTTCAAATGTAGTGTATGGAAATGTATACACTTGTGTCCGTATAGAAAGATGGTCTGCTAGGTGAGATAACTATTCTCTGACGTTTGTATTAGTTGGATGAATTGATTTTTACAGGGTAATTTTATGGGCAAGTCAGGCAGAAGAATTTATTTTCTAATTTCACTGGATCTTCTTTAGGTAACCTTTCATAGAACTAGTAGAATTAATATCCCATAAGTTCTCTCTCACTGAAATGTTATCAGGATTATGAATTTTGATTCATGCAAAAAGACAAATTTTGGGTATACTCTTCCAATTGTTAATTTTTTCTAAATATGTAAGAGAACATGTCCTGCTAACAAGTGGCAATGATCTGGTCAAAATTTTGGAGAAGTCATCTGTCCAGGCTGGTCACATTTGTATAGCTTTCTGCATGTATGCAACTCTCATCTCCTTTAACAGCACTGTTTTACTACTGCTGTTACAGCTGGAACTTAAACCTTACAATTTTTTTTGAAAGGCTAACGCAGTTTAAAATGATCAAATAACATGGTTGCAGTTTCATGATAAATAGGCATAGTTTGTACCAGCATCTTCTGTATAATGAAATACCTTTTTACCTTCTGCTGTGAATAGGAGAGACAACACATATATAATGCCGGGCACCTTCCTCCTTGTGTGTCTTTGGCAGGTTCAGTGTGTGATGTTTTTACATCTGTTTGCTAAGCAGTTGCTGTTGGGTGTTGGACATTGTCTACTGGAACTACCTGAAATCACCAGTTTTTCACGATGCATAGCATCTTTTCAAAGCTGAGACATTTTTCCCTTAGTGCAATGGGTTGAAGTAGTTCCTAAATGTACCTGTGGATAGTTGGAACTAGTGTATAGTTTACTAGCGTGATAAAATTCAGCATTTTTTCCTCAAACTACTTTTCCAGACATCTAAAGTCAAATTTGAAACTTTTAATACTCATGTACTTCAGAAGACTAGGTTAATAGAATGACTTTATTGAACATAAATTGGGATTGTATTTTAGAAACCTTTCAGTTCACATTCTTTCTCCCTCTTTCTATAGTGCGAGAGAAGAGGAAGAGTAACCACATCAATCATGTAAGTAAAACAAATTCTTAGTGAGCTATATGGATAATATTAGCATATTGGGACAAAGACAAATTTGAGGAACAACTATATTAGTTCTAGGGATATAGTCTTACACATGTTCCAGATCCTCCTTAGCAAGATAAAACTGAATTATCTTTGCCTGTCTTTAAAAAATAAATGAACAGGCACAGTGTCACAGAGCATAGGATGGCTGATGTCAAAAAAATAAGAATAGATTTTTTTGTTGTATCAGTCTGGAGCGTTTCAGAACAGTAAAGGAGAAAATATAAGTTAAACTGCCTACATTGTTTTTTTTTTAAGCAGCAATAAAACTGGAATAACTTCTCTGCCAAGATGACAAGTCTTAAATGACTTGCATTACTACAGGGCTTACTGTAAGAAATATATCCAGCATGAAAAGAGAATTATAAACAAACATTATAATCAACATGATAAATAATCCATTAGTTTTAAATCTGAAAATATGCTCTAAACTTCTTCCACAAGTATTAGTTGGTTTTGACACTTCACTTAACCAAAAAAAAAAGCATACAAAAAAGATGCAATCTCATTAATAAGTGGATAAAAAATTATTAACTAGTAAAGCTGAGAATGGAAGTTATTAACACAAATTTTTAAAAATACTGTCTAGCAGAATGGTCTACTGATAAGTTATTGGTAAGATAATGATATTTCAAGTCTGTTGTTTTTAGTGTTTTTTATGGGGGTGGTTCTTTTTTTTTTTTCCTTCTTTTCTTCCTTTTTCATTTACAGTTCCAGCTTTAGTCTGCCAGCACCAAGGCGAAGTGTAATTGGATTGTTTTTACTGGCAAATTTCAGCTAGAAAGGGAGATATTTCCAGGCAGCCACTGAGTTGTGAAGGGTGCCAACATTTTCAGATTTTCAGACAAAGGCATTTAAAAAGAATCTGGCAGAAACTAATGAATCTTGAATTGCTTGATTAAAACTTCTCCCTCAATTATGATGTCCTAGGTCTAGTGCAAGGCATTCTCTCAAAACGCTCAGAGAAGTCTGACTTACTGTCAGATTTCTTACACTATAAAATCTAAAGGATCAGGATAGATGATGGAACATATTGCTAGCTCTAAATAGTAACAGTCAGGGTAATAATATTACTTTATTTCCAGATTCCAGACACTAAACAAGACATGAGTGAAGTGAGCAATGTCAGGAAGAGGTTTATTTTTTTCTAAAATACAATAAGACAAATGCAAAACTGTCTTTACAGGGAATGATAGTGGATAACCAGAAAATGTAAAGGCATAGGATAGAAAAGAAGGGAGAAAATTATTACGGAGTCCCAGGGAAATCTAATAATGTACATCGGAGAGGGAAGACTGAGACCTGAACTGGCAAGAATGGAATGGAGGAAAACAGAAAATTTGAGGACTTGCTGCTTTAGCTGCAGCTATTTCTGCTGAGAATTACTTACATAAAAACATCATGTTGTATATCACAAGGGGTGATTTATAAACCTGTCTTGCACAAAGGGAACTCAGGAACTTGATGGCTGTAGGGTAGCTTACATAGCAAGAGCAATCATCTACAAAGACCTCTGCAGTAATTACTTGAGATGTAAAGCCAGTATTTAGTGTGGTAAACCAAAGCTTAAAGAATCCCCCTTCTTGAATGTATTTATCTTTTTTTTTTGTTTTTTTCCTCTTTCCCCCAACCCCCTAAGGTTTCTCCTGGGCAGCTTACGAAAAAGTACAGCTCATGCTCAACAATATTTATAGATGACAGCACCGTCAGTCAACCTAACCTTAGAAGCACAATAAAGTGGTAAGAACCATTTGTCATCAACAAGGGGCTTAGTAGCACTGCAAGGTTTATTTGGGATTTTGTGGAGGTCTTGTCTGTTCTAAAGCCAGTTGCACTCTTGAATGAGAGAAGCTCAGCACTGCTTATTCAGGTTGGGCATGGAAGGGGTATAGAGGTCTGGTTAATTATGACTGCTAAAGTGAGGTGTTTGGGCTTGGTTTTTGGTTTTGGTTTTTTTTGAGTTACAGAGCTAATGTACTGTTGTATTACAAAGTAGTTATCGTTGTGCACTTGAGAATCTGGGGCAGTACAGAAGTGTGTCAGCATTTTCAGTTTAAATGTGTGTGTTGGGGGTGAGGAGCTCGATCTTCATGCTGAAAGCTCGATCTGGGAAAATGGGTTTTGTATAGAGTTGCAGGAAAAGTTTGTAGGACTGTGTTTGCTTCTTGCCAGCGGTATTAGTCTGCCCTCTAGTTGTGGATAAAAGTATGTTGCTGGCTTTGGTTTTAGTTGTAGCCTTTTTTAATTTTTCTTTGTATATTTGTTATTTCAAGTAAGTGAGTTTGATAATCATTTAGTCTTCTTGATTCTCCAGTGGAAATGGCTGTTTGACCTGTTGTTCTGAGTACCACAGAGACAGTTCTTTATGCAAAGACGATACCAACTGAGAATTGAGAAGAGTGTTTCACTGTGCTTGAAGGGAAAGTAAGGCAAAGTAGATTCAGGCCCAGAAGGCTTTACTGTTTTAACACTTAGTAGACTTTGGAAATAGACATCTAAGTTGATTTGTCACTTTCAAATTTGGTTTCAAACAGAGGTATCTAGCATGCTGCTCCTCCTTTTCTAGGGGAAAAAAACCCTAAAAGATGGTGCTTGTGCCATTTTGTGGTGTACAGCTTGCAACAGATCAGAGCTTCTTCAATAAATGTCACTTAATCAGGCAATGAAGGTGTGTGTTTAAAATGCATTATAATATTTATTTTGTGATACAAATATCTGTACAATGAATATAAAAGTAGTTTGGCTAGCAAATTTGGTTTGGTCAGTTTCTGTTCAGGCAGGTAAACATCAGAAATGAGGCACAGAATACTCAAGAATGTAAGAACAAGCAAATACATAATGGATTCTGAGCATTTTGCCCTGAACAACAGCTTGTACAGTGGAATAGTGTGCACAGAATGTGCTTTGTTAAGTCTTTTCTTTTTTTTCTTTCTCTTTTTTAGTGTAACATTAGCAATATTCTACCATATAAAGAACAGGTGAGTGAACTTTTTTTTTTCTGAAATATAACGATTTTCTTTTTGAGTTGGGGATATGGTCTTGGTCACTTCAGTAACAGCTAGTATAATTTAAAGGAGTTTAAAAATCTGTCACTTTATGTTGTATCTGCTTCCTCTTTGTAGCCCCTCTTGAGCTGACATGGAAGGGTCAGTACCCATCCAATGGCATATGCTTCATCAAGAATGAAGCATAAAAAGTTGAAACAGAGGGATTGAGGAAAATACACTTAGCTCACCACAAATCAGCCTTTGGACTTTGTTTAGCTTTTCCTGAATTCAGAGGTGCAGATTACTTTTGATGGGTGAATGAACACTCTGTCACCTGTACAAATAACCCATGTCATTATAGCTAGTTACAGCATCGGCTTCAAAATTACAGCTGCCTTTTTAAAATAAATGCTATTAGTGAGACTGTTTCACATTTTAAGGGAGAACTGTACTAAGCATAATATAAGAATATGGGTAGCTATTAATTATTTAGCTGCTTGAATGTTAAGGTGTAAGGTCTCATTATTAAATGCTTTGCAAAAATACAGTATAACTTTATATCATATTCTAGGAAAAGCTGAACTATAAAATATGTCCCTTTATCCTCTTTAATGAATAATACTTTTTAGTGGAGCATATAATTGCCAATTAACTGTTGTTGCTGAAACAGTTTTTTTTACTTTGTAGAGATTCTGACAGATCATTGGATATTTTTGATGAAAAATCTCATCCTCTCACAGTAAGTGTAACTTTTTGATCCTCTGAATGTGTATCATTGTATGTATTTTTAAGGTCTTGATTTGTATTGTGTAAGTCATAAAAATGTCTTTGTACCAGGTCACGAGCAAATTGATCTTAAATTGTATCTTTATATATAAAACAGGCAGTGTCCTCTGCCTGTGCAGAGTCCAGTGCAGGCAGTGTCCTCTGGACTTCTGATATCAGCTAGATCACAAACAGAACCCAGCCTCTCTGAATGTTGTGAAGTATGTTTGGTTTTCTGTGCTTTGTCTGAATATAAATAAAAAGCAAGCATATGCTTATTCTTGCATGTTTTGTATCAGAACTTTCTTGTCTGACTCCTTTCTTCCCCACAGTAACACTACTTTAATTAAAAGTCTTTCCTATTTATGTAGAAGTACATGATTAGTAGATACGTGCCTAACCTTTTAAATGACTGCAAACAAGAGAACATAGTAAGTGAAGCATCACACAAAGTAGGAGACAGTGAGTCTGGTCTTTGAAAAAGCTGAAAGGCAAAATTTTAAAGCAGATATGCTTAATGTTGCCTGCAGTAACAGCTAGGAGCATTCAGCATGTGATTCTAACATGACTGCTCCTGGTACACCTTTTTAGACAATCTTTAAGATGCAAAACCTCGTAGTACAGGCAAGCTCAAGAGTGGAGCTTGTGCTTTTTATGTCCAGTTTGAGCACTACTAGCTTAGTGACTGTCCTACAGAACCACTTCCTTTGTTTTTCATTTGAAATCAGTTTAGCAAAACTCTAATGGCTTTAGAAATTCAGTTTGCTCTGGGCCTTACCTGAGTGAATGCAGCTTAATCTCTCTCACAGATTTGGTTTATTAATAAACAGCTTTTAATAAACAATTAAATATTATAAGTTTGTTAAAGTTTCATCCCTAAGCGACCCATTGTGCTAGGAATTGTACACTTGAATAAATACAACTCTTTCCTCAGTAAAAATAATGAACTATTCAGGAGAATAGATATATAGAAGACTTCTTGTACGGACTGTGGCGCTTCAAGAGGAAAGTCTGGTCCAAAACTGTTTTAACTGCCTGAATCTGTTGTCTCACATTGAAAATTATTTATATAAGATGAACTCCACTTCATTAGACAATTTATTTTCTTTATTTTGCAAACTGATATCATTTGATCGTTTCATATGGCTTACCTCCTATTCAATGAGTATGAAAAGAGGAAAATCACTGTGTCCTTTAGGGAACGCTTAAAGGTCTCTTTTATCTTACCGCAGTATATAGGCAGAAATACAGTAGTGGCTCTATGTCATACTTCTGAGGGGAAAGATTCAAATGGCTTGTTAGGTTCTATAGCAATGAGGTTTTGGCCTGGTACCCACAGTTGCTTTAAAAAGGTTAACTACCTTGGAGAAATCTCTGAGCACCTTGTCCCCTAAAGATTCAATCACAAGGAGCCCAAATCTAGGATCTATTGACCCTTGTAGCAGAAGTAAATACTTCAAGTTACTAGCATCACAGGGCTTAGTCACAAACAGCAGTCTCAGTCCTTTCTTCCTCAGTTCGAGTAAACAGAAAGGCACTTCCAGATGTGCTTTTGTACTGCTCATAGCACAGGAAATATGCTAGGGGGATTCTGCTCATGTTATTCCTTATGTTGCATGCTCACCTTGAGGAGGTAACCTCCATTGGTTAGTGGTGTATTTGGAGGCTGTGTGGAGAGTACAAAGTTAGAGTAGAATAGACTGTTTCCCTTGGAAGGGACCTACAGTGATCATCTAGTCCAACTGCCTGACCAATTCAGGGCTGACCAAGTTAAAGCATGATGTTAAGGGCATTGTCCAAATGCCTCTTAAACACTTACAGGCTTGGGGCATTGACCATCTCTCTAGGAAGCCTCTTCCGGTGTTTGACCACCCTCTCGGTAAAGAAATGCTTCCTAATGTCCAGTCTAAACCTCCCCTGGCACAGCTTTGAATCATTTCCACACGTCCTGTCACTGGATACTAAGGAGAAGAGCTGAGCACTTCCCTCTCCACTTCCACTCCTCAGGAAGCTGCAGAGAGCAATGAGGTGGCCCCTCAGCCTCCTCTTCTCCAAACTAGACAAGGCTAAAGTCCTTAGCTCCTCCTCACAGGACATTCCTGTCAGCACTTTCACCAGCTTTGTTGCCCTCCTCTGGATGCAGTCAAGGACCTTCACATCCTTCTTAAATTGTGGGGCCCAGAACTGCACACAGACCTCCAGGTGAGGCCACACCAATGCTGAATACAGTGGGACAGTCACCTCTTTTGACCAGCTGATTATGCTGTGTTGGATGCAGTTTGCCCTCTTGGCTGCCAGGGCACACTGCTGACTTGTACTGAGCCTGCAAGTTAACTTACCTCTTCATTTTCAAGTTAACTTACCTCTTCGTTTTACTTGACACTTCTACCTGGCTATTTTAAACTACAAAACCACATGAAAATGCTTGCTGCTTTTCTTACCTTATGACTGTTTGTTTAATGTCAAGCAGGTATGCTCTCCTCATCTGGTATCTTAACCATGCTATAGGTCTAACTTGGTCTGTAGATAGAAACCTATTCAGTATCACTCTTGTAGAACCAGTGGGTAAAGTTGGAGCTCTTGAAGTTTCAGAAGCTCCAGAAAGAGTGCTGAATATCAGAATGGCTGGGGGGACGGGTCGATTTCCTAAACACTCATTTTAGGATTGCTTTTACAGACTTTATTTCTAAGTTTTTCACCCCTGTATTTAGAGATAGTTTAGCATCGTGTCAAAGCTAAATCTCGCTGTTCATTAGCTTTGTTGTCTTTCTGGAATATCTCAAGAACAGTCCTATGAATATAGCATAAGTTACCATCCAGTTCTGTCTGACAGAATTATTGACGTGTTCTTCAGCTCTTCCTCAGCTGGAAGGGGAATCTTGTGAAGTCTCTTAATTTTGCCTTTTGAAGAGCCAGTGCTTCCTTGGTGTGTATATATCTGTGATTTTTCTTGCAGGGAGAAACCTTTTGGGTTTTTTTAATCTTTTTTTAGTCTGTAAAATGTTCCATGGACAATTGTTAGCACCTGTAATAATGATCGTAGTTTGTTCTTTTTCTCATTAGCCTTACAGATCAAAAAAGCGTTCAAAGATACCAGCTCAGGCTATTGTGTTTTGCTTGGAATATTCATAATATTTCAAGGCTGCTTGCTGCTTTCAGTGTATGATTTTGTTGTGTCTCTGTGACAGGAAAGAGTTGTATACACTTCTACTCAGTGAGAAGAAACAACCATGTGTGGCTGTTCTTTAAAGCCAGTATTAAGAAAGACAGATTTTCAGTAATATAGAGAAATTTCTTTCAGCGGGAAGAAGTTCCAGATGACTACTACAAGCATGACCCTGATCACAAGCACATCTACCGGTTTGTTCGAACGCTTTTCAGTGCTGCACAGCTGACAGCTGAATGTGCAATAGTGACACTGGTAAGAGATGCCTGATTACTGAAACTTGAGCTTTTGGAAGCTCCCTCCCTTCAGTGAGTGAGCTGGGCTGAACTGACATTTAAATAGTTACACTATCTCATGAAACCTTGTTAATAATGAAGATGCTGTACAAGTAAGTTCATTACTGAAGATTTCTAAGTACTCACAGAAGTGGTTAAACTAAAAAGGATCTTACCTTTTCTATATATGACTATGTAATGCTTAACCACTTGTCCAATCAAATATTGTTTGTTTCAAAATATATAACTTGCTGAAGAAGCTTGAGAATAGTTGGGACATCGTAAACAGTGTGGTATAATAAGACACAAAGACATCTTTTATTTCAGTTGTGTAGAGGGAAAAGTGAAAGTTTGGAGTTAATGTTAACCAGAACAGTGCAAATAACATCACCTAAGAGATTGAGGATCAATACTGTACGAACTCCAGGAGATGAACTTTCTCATTATTATGTCCTTCAATCGCTACCACCTTTTTATCAGATTTTTTTTTTTATTTATTAAACCAAAGAGGCTATAACTTTTTTCCCCAGGTGGCATGCAGGTACTTGGAACTTAAGAACAATAGTAAGAAAATGATCTCATTACAGTTTGTTGTTTGATTTCAGAAAGCAAGATGGATATAAAAAATTGACGATGATACTGATGACCTTATTATAGACACACACGCACATGCATATACATATATGTATATGAAGGGAAAGAAAAAAAACCACAACCTATATAATTGCTGCAGTAGACAATCTCTTAACTGCACTTTGTTGCATACTAGACTTCAGTCTTTGTTGTGGCTTCAGTCTGAAGGAGAACAGAAGAGAACTGTCACCAAAAAACAATGTGGCAATTAGGCAATCTCAGCTTGAAGGACTCCCTTTAATAAGGAAATAAGTAATTTAAAGGCCAGATAGCTAGAGCTATTGAAATGCTGAAAGTAGTTTGAGGTTTTTGCTTTTCCAAAGCCATGCAAGCGACTTTGACAGAACATGATAGCTAACCCCGGGCAGTCTAGCCAGCTGAACTATTTACAAAAAAAAACAGAAATGGAGTTTTTAAAGTGGATTTTACCACTAGATGGCTCTGCTATTATAGGAACAGCTTTAGTCCACTTGAAGGCTATAAGCAAAGGATGGGAAGAAAGTGTGGGGAGACCCTAGTAATAAAGATTGATCCTGCCCTTCCTTAGACCTGCCCTAGACCCTTACAACAGCTTCCTGCACGCATTGTTTTTATTGGAGGTTTCATTAGGACCTTGGACTTAGTTTAGGGAATAGAATTAGTATGTGGATTATTATAGGAGTGTGAAATTGAAGAAGACTTTTAAGGAAGGGACTGATTCAGCATCTTTGGGCTGATTTGAGATTACACAGGAGGAATGAGTAAAAGAGTAAGACCTCTTTGGACTTGGGTATCTTTCACTAAGCAGTTGGTGATGTAGATGAAAGTGGAGGATAACATTGTAGGTAAAGGACTGAAGTCTGCTCTTTACAGGATGAAGTAGAAATAGCACTATCACAGCTTTCATTGTGGAAAGATGGCAATTAATGCATCTTCGTCCCACAACTAGAGATCACAGTGCAGGCTTTAGCACTTCCTGTTAAGCTACAAGTGCTGAAACTTAAATGTGATGAAAGGGTAGTGTGATGTTGAGTGATTTACTATTCTAGATGGACCCTAAAGAGGACCCGTCAGGGACTGCGTGACTTTGACAGAAAGAACTCTAGCAGTGTCTCCCTGAAACAGCAGTGCTCATTGCTCTGAACTGATTCTTCGGTATACAACTTTATTGTATACCTTGGTGGTCCAGTTTTTGTGTTATAATAGAATGGAACCTGTAGCTCCTGAAAGTTTAGATTATAAAGTGTAAGTAGTATTCTCACTAATATGTATTTTGACACACTTTGATGGTAAAGGGATAAAATAGTTGTATTGGACTGGCATACTTGCTGCTCAGAACTCAGCTCCAGATCTGAACTACACATGTAAAACTTTTTTTTTTTTCCTTTTTATAGGTTTACTTGGAAAGGCTCTTAACCTATGCAGAGATTGACATATGCCCTAGTAACTGGAAGAGGATAGTCCTAGGAGCTATTCTGCTGGCTTCTAAAGTCTGGGATGATCAGGCTGTGTGGAATGTGGATTATTGCCAAATATTGAAGGACATAACTGTTGAGGACATGTAAGTTGCAAGGTTTGGCTAATCTTCAGCAGTGGGTGTTTTGGATGGCTTATGGTTTTGGGTGGGCTTGGTTTTTTTTAATGGCAATTTTTGTGATCATACTGAAAAAAAAAGTCTGTCTCTGGTGCTATGATATTATGTACATGATGTATATCTGATGTTCAGCCTCATTCCCTTTTTTAACCTAGGAAACTTTGGATAAACCTGCTTTGAGACAAATCTGTATTAGTATTTTTAGTGACTTGGATGAGTAATTTAGAAGTTAGTTTTCTTTACCATCTTACCCCAGTCATGAACCATGGGGACTGGCTGCTTGTTTCCACAGATTTTTTTTTTTTTTTTTTTTTTGGCATTGGTGTACCTGTAAAGTACCTAATTTATAGCCTTATCAAAAGTATTTTGGGGAAGGAAAAAAAAGTTAACTAAACTTGTTCCCTGCCTTTTCTGGTTTAGAATTTGAAAAATTGCAAGGTAAGCCATAACTTGTGACTTAGGTGT
Source organism: Numenius arquata (assembly GCF_964106895.1). Classification (NCBI taxonomy): domain Eukaryota; kingdom Metazoa; phylum Chordata; class Aves; order Charadriiformes; family Scolopacidae; genus Numenius; species Numenius arquata. Next base: position 29,967,232 of record NC_133578.1, read on the forward strand.
CTGCTCTTGTATCCAGCTAAGGCCTAAATGTCTCAAGATCTGAATTTGTAGCCACTGCTGCTGGCAGACAGATGTCACTTGTGTTGGCATCTGTGGTTTACCTGTGTTACATCCAGCTTCTGCTACAGCTCCTCCTCTTTGGGTGAGTTCTTAGACTTGCCTACAGTGCTGAGAATAAAATCCTCTATCTCACTACTACTTGTTTATGTAAGGCTGTTCCTTGTATATATTCTTCTCTCGGATGTAGATTTCAGTTTTTCAGAAATTTTGAATTAGCTGTCTTTTCTTGGTGCACTTGGCTCCAAGTCCTACAATTTCTGCAGTTCCAGAGGATGTTCCTCCTTGTGACTCCAGGCACATACTATGGGCCAGAAGCGTGTTTATGTAAAGTGGATTTGGCCCATTAGATATTCTGTTAAATTCCTTATGACAAAGTTCTGTCTCTGAGAGCCTTGAGATGTCAACCTTATTGTTTTAATTCCACTCGCCAGCTTGTTCCCCTATTTTCCTTATTATCACAGTGCTAGAATATCAGGCTTTCTGGCCTTAATAAACTTCATGACATGATTTCTGTGCGTTTGAGTTTTATCACACTGCTGTGCTGTAATTGAGCATGTGTCCAGGCCTGTGTAGTAACAGTCAATTCTAGTATAGGAGCAGACGGAGGTGGTGGAGGTTTGCACACAGCACCGGGAGGCTACCTCTATGAGAGTCTGTTCTTGCCACAAACTCTCTTCCCTGGATTCAGCCTAAAGCTAATGTTTAAAGTACAGTAAGTAATTATTTATCTGGGACTCTTTAGGAGGAGTAATATCCCATTTTCTTCCTCTTAGGTGGGGGGCAGCATTTCTAAAATGGGGGAGTTATCTGCACCAAAACAGGTTTTGTTATTCAAGTTATATCACCTCGCAAACAGCAACAACAAACATAGTACCTTGTTTTATACCTACCCCTTGCCTGGGAGTTCTTTGTCTTCAAATGCAGAGCTGTGCTAGCCCTGCTTTCAGGAAGGCATAATTAGTGATTTTATACAATGTACATCTTCACTCAACCTGGCTCAGAGTGCTCATCTATCTGAGGAACATACTTGAAGCGTTGCTGCAAATAACTCTGAGATGGCTGAAGTGGGGTCAGGGATGCTAGGAGTGCTGGAGTATACATCTTGCTCTTTTTGATGTCTCTTCTTCTAGCCCTATTTGGGACAAATCAAATTGATAGCACTGAAAATATCTGTAACAAGCAGGATGTTTATTCTCTATTGCCGATGCTGGGTCTCCTGAAATTGTCAGTACTTATATTTTCAAAGCAGTGATGGTGGTAAGGAAAATAGACTGAATTTAGGCTTATTTTTTTTCTCCAATTTGAAGATGGGATTTTTGGAATCCCGTCTCATTTGAAATGACTTAGACCTTTGAATTTAGGTATGGACAGAAACTGTACAACCCCTTTCTGACAGTGGCCCAGGGGTGTCCATCTCAGGCCCCGCACTGCTGCAACTTGGCAGGCTTCACTGCTCCTGGTTTGGATAACATCACCATAATCAAGACCATAGAAAACTGCTTAAAATACTCAGCAAAACTGAGTTTTAAGTTTATAAGTCTACTTTCAATTAATAGTTGGTACTATAGTTAATTGTCAGCTTTAGTAATTCCAATGTTTTTTTTTTAACTGGTCACTTGATGGTGAGTATCAGGCATTCTGAATACAAGCATTACTGAGAGAAAACAATTGGCAAAGGATTTCAGGCATGGTTGCATTCAAACGTTGGAGATGGCTGGTGATGCTGCCAAAAAATCCATCCAAAACCCCAGCAGCTCCCCAGCTAAAGATTGCTTGGCAGGACTTTACCAGGTATTGCTCCTGGGGTGGACCATTCCTGTGCAGTAAAGGCCTGTCTACGAGGACCGGTGGCAAGCTTTGTCAACTTTCTGTGATTTTTCCTCTTGGCTCTGTGTATCTAGAATAACCTGATAGGTACTCTTGTTGAGCCACTGCAAGCCAAGTATGGGAGTTACACCACTCTGGAACTGGGCAAAAGAGTTTATATCTTATCTGGTTTAATTCACCCAATTTGCAAATCGGTGTGTGTGTGCATATATGTGTATGTGTACAAGTCAAACACCTCTTCCAAAGGCAGCTTAGGTGCACCTTGTCCCCATCAAACACTTTCTCCTTAAAGACCCTCATTTGGCAGCCCCACCTCACAACTCTGTTAGCAGTGTGAGCTGTGTGGCTCTCGCAGAAACTGCTTGTGGGTTAAAGTTTGTTAAGGATACGCGATCCAGGCCTCATGACTAGCAGATGACTTCATTTGCCTTAGACTCTTCCTACTCAACATAGGTTAAGTGTTCATATTATTTTTTCTATCACAAGCACTTTCTTATTTGACCAAGGTGAGGTGGACTTTTTATTGAAAGGGTGTTTTCTTTTGTTTTTTTGGGGGTGTTTTGCTTTACTTATTTCTAACAGGGAAAAAAATCAAAGGAAATTATACTGATATTTGGAAATCATCCTTTGTCAAAACTTGCTTGCTTTGATAAGAGTGAATCCATAATCACTGAAAAATTAACTGTGCAGCTGCTAATCTTGTTATGATTGCTTGTAAGGGGACACATGCTGTTCGTTCTTTTGGCTACATATATTTGTAAATAAGGCACAGAAAACACATTGGCATTATCCTTTCCCAGGTTTTAAACCACTGTTAATAGACTTGTTAATCCAATGAAGAATTGTATTTTTACACAATTAAAATGTATTAGCGTAGTGAGTACAAAAGGGGCAGTGAAGAGCATTTATTCACAGGGTAAATCAAGCTCTGATCAGCTGATCATCAAAACATTATCTGATTTACATTTCTATAGGCTTATGACCATATGAACAGGAAATTAATTTTGGCACTAGGTTCAATGATACTCAAGTCCACTATGCTAGAAACAAGCACAAAGCTGCTATTCATATTGAGACCTGCCATCCAATACAGGACACAACCTGAATGATTCTTTTATTTATTTCCCTCCCTCTGATAGGTAAAACATCCGTTTTAAAAGCTCCCAAAAAGCAGGAACAGCCTTGGCACTGAATTTGTGCAACTTGTCGTCTGGTGTATTCACAGTTGGCCTATGCAGCTGCTAAATTCTGTTGAGACAGGTCTGCTACCAGTAGGAGCAATCGTTAAGTTAGTGTTGAACTGAATTGCTTGGTTTGGGTACCACCAGTTTCTTTTAGGTTAATTTGTGGAACATAGTTTTTCCTCTGTAGAACGTCTTTGACTTAGCTAACCACGGTACAGTAGCTGAAGTGGCCTTTTTCATGTCGTGGTGCTCTCCCCACTTTCCTCCAAATATTCTGCCCAGTGGAAATAGACGAGTGAGTAAAAACTGGACAATGCCCTTTGACATAGTACTTTGTTATCCTGCCTAATGCTATTGAGGAGAAAATTCCTTCTCCCACCTAATGCTGCTTATTTATTTATTTATTGGAGATGAATCCATGTTGCTTCAAGAGGCTTTTTTCTGTGAGATAATAGCAGCAGCTCTTCATAGATCCATTTGTTGCCGTGGTGATCTGCCTACTCCTTTTGTTAGTCTGCCTCTACTTCAATAAACCCCCTTCCTGTTATCAGCCTGGTGAAAATGTCTGCAAGTTCTTCAGAGCTAATAAACAGCATACATCATTCCTTTCATCTGATCACTATAGTGTGGGGCCGTACGAGAGTGAGAATGGTGCATGAATTGTACAGCTGCACTAATGGAACTCTGAAGAATGAACCTCCCCAGTCAGCCGAGCGAGTGCACGACAGGGCACTACCTTTCTCTCCAAGCCGGAGGTGCCAGGACTCAAAAGCTGCACCTTGTTTTGAGCACTAGTGAATGACCTGTCTCTCGAAACTAATAATGCAGAGCTCTCGATGACTATTTCAAAGTTGCTGGTTTTAAAAACAAGCTTGAGGTCTCTTCAGTGTTTTCAGCCAGCTAAAACAGTCTCTTTTTCTTTTGTCTTCTGTCCCTTACACCTCCTAGGAACGAGATGGAAAGGCACTTCTTGGAGCTACTGCAGTTTAATATCAATGTTCCTGCCAGTGTTTACGCCAAATACTACTTCGACCTTCGCTCCCTAGCAGATGACAATAACCTGAGCTTTCTGCTGGAGCCTCTCAGTAAAGAGAGAGCACAGAAACTGGAGGTAATGGTCTGAGATTGGCTGAGCAGGGGACTCTGTCTGTATGTGTAGTAAGAGCATCTGTTGCTAATCATGTTAAGTGGCAGTTAGAAAAACTAAAAAGCTTTTAGATTAGTGTATTACAGGCTAATTTAACCCCTTTATAACTACAGTTAGTGCTTCTAAAACCATGCCTAGGCTAAGCTAGTATTCTGAGGAAAAGAAGGGACAGGGATTACGGAAGTCTAGCAGATTGCAAAATAAAATGGATGTTATTTTGGGAACCGTAGCTCAGCTAGGCTACTTAAGATTGAAAGGATTAGTGTCATATGTAATGGATTGTCTGTCCTTCCCTGGTCACAGTCTGTGTTCCAAGCACCTAGAGACAGTCACACACAGACCTTTCTAAATACTACCAGCTGAAGGTTTCCCACTGCATCCCACTGCACAGCTGCTTTTAGATTTAGAGGGAGCACTCTTACTGCTCTCATGGCTTAATAAATCATTTGTCTGGGGACAGCTGCAGAAATAATATGTTTCTTTTCACAACCTCTAGAACCTCACCTTTCCAAAGAAATGATGCTTTAAGATAAACTTTTGGAATAGCTGCTTCTTAGGAGTCCTTCAGAATGTCCAGAGGAGTGTAAATACTACTGGCCTTTTCTGCTTGATGGGAAAGGCTGCCTTTCTGTGAGTCCCTGCAGCCACCTTTGGTATGAAAGCTCATTTTAAAACTTGAACTTTTGCAGAGTCAGTCATCTTAGTTGTTGGAGATATGTAAGACATTTTGAAAATATCTAAATTACCTGGGTTCCCCGGCAAAATGTCTTGTTCTTTCATCTGTCCAGATTTAATTGATGACTCTGCATGTTGTTTTGTTGACCTTTCAACAAAGACATTACTGCAGGCCCTGTGTACACTGATACCATAGCCCCTTTCAAAGAGGGGTGTGCTACGGTATTCTTGGCTTATATTGTTCTATTGTCCATTCCCCATAATTCTGCCAAGTGCCAGGTTTTTTATTTTGTCCCAGAAGTGGCTGAACTTTGGGGATAAGTGTGATCCCTCCTGGTCCTTTAGAATGATAAGTATGATATGCCTACAAATTCACATATTTAAAGTTAAGCAGTGCAATTCTTCTGCTTTGTCTCACCCTTGTTACTTGTACTTTAAGCTAACACTGTCACTAATTGTAAATGTGGTTGTAAGGCAGTTCATATTCCACATGAAATTGTTTACTGAACTGCTCAGTGCCCAGGCATAAGTGGATGATTTACAGATTGTGGGCCTGTTTTGTTTCTTCTTTGCTAGCATTTTGGGGCTTGGTATTTAAAACCAGAGTAATTTGCAGTACAGTATGTGATTTGCCATAATGCATTTACTAATGCATGTATATAGAACATTTTGATTTTTAGTTCTAAAACATCATAAATACTTAAACCATTTGCTAAAATTTTTAATTCTACCTTTCAGTTAGAAGCACACGAGCAGTTGATAGGAGCCTGTGTGAAGCAGTGAATTAGTATTCCAGAGATTGAAAACTGATTTACACCATATGGGTGACTGGGGCTAAATATGTCAACACAGGTTGCTTTTATGATTGATGTGTTACCATTAAAACAGGATGGAGAGTCTGTCTGGTCTTGCACCAGGAGCTCATGCAGCCAGTGGCTCAAAGAATGCCACTCTTGAGCCAAATGTATGCCTCCAGAAGGTCAGCAGAAATAAATGTAAATAATTATTTTAAAATACACTTAGAAGTTTCTTCGTGCTCAGAGTGGTTTTCACCTTTTGAACTTCCAAAACACTGGGCTGCGCTGAATGGGTGCAGCCTTAAAGGGAAGTGTAGGCTTGTAGCTGATCACAGGACTCTGAAAGATCATCTGGTGATAGGTGGTAAATTATTAGTGGAAGTGAATGTTCAGGACTGAAATTCAGCCTTTTTTAACCAGTACCCTTATTTATTTGCATTGATAATGCCTGAAGGCTCCAATCAGAAGTAGGCCTTGCAGAGGAGGGGACAGTGTTTTCTGGACAATCATGTGTTACTAGGATTTAAATAATTAGGCTTGTTACTAGAATAGCTGCACCAGAATAAAGGCTGCTTGACTAGCTAGATAAGCAGAGCAGAGGCAAGCGAGTAAATGGGTGGAAAAGCAGTTAAATACTGTTTGTCCACATGTGCTGATATTTAATAGATCTATTAAAGTGCCGTGGCTATTGCCATGCCATCCAGCACTGGGCTGCCCTCCCTTCTCAGTCCTCTTCAGGAACCTGATCATGTGAGTGATCCCAGGAAGAGTGTGGTGGGGGAGAGGGTGTAAAGAAGGTAAAGGCAAAATGGACATCCTAGTAGAACTTCACTTCCTAGGCTCATCTGCAGCCAGCAGAAACCTCTTCAGTTTGAATCTTTTTTCTCATAGAAACAGCTGTGGGCATTTTTGTACTGTTAAAAAATTTTGTGCCGCTGCATATACCCGACCTAGCTACTGGGTGCAATTTTGAACATAACTTCTACAGATGCGTAAGTCTGAAATGGATCCAAGTTTTCCATTGGACAGTGAGACTGGAAAAATAATGAAGATAGGGTTCTTGTTAGCATGGGGACAGACCCCTTTATTTTCTCTCCAAAGTAGTTCTTATTTACTGTCATTCTAGGTAAAAAAGCTCGTAGCATCACTGCTACAGAGTGCCTGCTCTGTTGATATTACACTTGTAAAAGCTTCCTTGAAATGTTCGAACTTTTCTAATGTGTGCTTCTCATTTTGTATCTGAACATGGTATCCAGGCTATCTCCCGGCTGTGTGAAGACAAATACAAAGACTTGTCAAAAGCTGCTATGAGACGATCTTTCAGTGCTGATAACTTAGTTGGTATCCGCCGTTCTAATGCCATCCTCTCCTGAGGAGAGAGCAAGGTGCAGCACCATGAACCAGCATCCATATGAATCGGAGGAATACCACCACTCCATGCACACAAGCCAGCGGTGATGGTGTCTTCCACAAGAGGAGGAGAGGAGGCTAAACTAGCCAAGGGAGCCCAGAGCTTGAGGAGCATACTTGGTGCAAGAGACAAGACCTTTGTCAAATCAACTCTCTCCTCCTTCTAATGTATCCACAGGTGCAAAAACAAACTTCTCTCCTTCTCTCCCCCACAGATGTTTGCTTACTATGTAGGCCTATAGCTGTGAACTCTTGAGGTTTTTAATAATAAGTAGTTTTAAATTTTAGAATTTAAACACTAACCACATGACTATAGTTACAATGTTCTTCCCTCCTCTCTCCTGTCATCCAGAGTCTCGCTGCATTTGTATTTCAGGTCGATGCAGTGTTAACAAACAAAAGCAAAAACAAAACATGGGACTCTTAAAGTATAAAGCCACTCTGGAGCTGAAAACAGTAGCATAGACATGTGTTGACAGCTTTTCCCTGGTTTGGCTACTAAAAGCTGCTATTATTGGTGATCTGTTCATAAGCAAGAAGCTGCCCAGCAGGAAGGAATTCCAACTCTGCACCCACAACTTCACTCCAGTAGAGATTGTCAAAAGACTTTGAATGTTTTGACTGGGGGCAGAGATATGGTTCTATGTATCATTAAAATGTATAGGGTCCATGCTGCATTTCTTGTGAATTATGGTGCTTCTCTCATTTTCTAATACTTATATTGCTCTGGAAGAGACGCCATCTGTGTATTTTTCTGAGGCATTGAATGAGAAAGTTGGTCTGGAAACATCATCACCATCCCAAACAGTGTAGCAACCCAGTGGTGAATGGCGTGTGTGCAGCACTGCTTCTCTGAGTTCTACTGCAGATCTCTTGTGCTATATACAGTGGAGTTCCTAAAGCTCATATTGTGCATCCATCTGGCTCTCCTTGGGTTTTTGTTTCCTGGGAGGGATTTACGTTCATAATGAGACAGTAATGAGTTTGAGAATCCTGGACTACCTGACAAGGTAGATTGAAAAATATTGTGTTCAATTGAGAATTATCAAAAAGCTTTCTAAAAAACCCATTTTTTAATTTTACCTTTTTTTTCTGCCAAGTGAATTTTATCTTGTGCAACTGCTCTATAGGCTTGGGTTTTGTTCTTTCTGAGACTTTGGAATGGAGCTTATTTTCAGGCTCTGAAACTGAACTCTAAACAGGATAAGTATTATTAGACTCTTCCTGTTACAAGTCTTTGTAGTATCTTCCCTTCTTGGATCCAAATAGATTCTAGGCGGTTTGTCCTAGGAGCAGATCTCCCTCTGAATGGCACGGATTTTGTGCACTTCCTCTTCCAGCCAAGGTCCAGAAACTTACACTGAACAGCAAGTCCATATGCCTTTGCGAGTGGGGCTGTCTGAGTGTAATCATCGGTTTGGCTGCACTCAGCTGTTAAAATGATGCATATAGCCTTTTGCGGTATGCAAATATGCCAGCCCCTGGCTCCCAAATCCATGGAACTTGGCACTTCAGGTATTGATCACAATTCAATTTTGAAAATAACGCTACATCTTCAGGTGGTTTTTCCTTTCTCATGTTTGTATTAAAAGAAAAGCTAATAAACTCTATTTTAATTAAAGTTAAAGGTGAATTGTGTGTTCTGTACAGCTGTCTGATACCATTCCCCCTCACAAGTATTCGGTGCTGTGCAGCTTCTCCCAAGTATGAAAGAAGAAACCAAAAAGAAAGAAAAAACCCAGTGGTGTGCATTAATCCATTCCCCCTTCATTGTATCAGAGTGACCTGAGAATGTCTGTGCAGCCGGCAGCAGAGGTCATCCGGCAACTGTGAGCGGCTTGGTCAGCAGCGTGGGGCAGGGCCCGGGACGCCTGCTTCGGCTAAAGGTGTGGTAGATTCTTGCATAGCTGCCCGGCTATTCCCACATGTCCTTTGGATTTAGAATTTGACTCAGGCCGGTCAAATAAACACTCACTGATAGCTTCTTTGCACTTAAATGGCCTTTAAGTAGGGCCAGTCTCTCTGAAGGTGATCTGATGGTTTTTAAGTCCTCCCTTGAGGAGCATTAAATTGGAAGATACAGGTGACCAACTCCTGGATTGACTTGTGACCTGATTGCTAAAGAGCTTTCCTTTCCTTAAGGCTGCCAGGTGCCTTCAACTTTGTGGGATGGGTCTGGATGCACTTTGCTGCGGGCTGGTACACGGCCTCTGCCAATGCAGCCGTTCAGCTGCGGGGCTCTGCAGAAACTCGGCAGTCATTCACCTTTTCTGCCAAATGCCATGGAGGCTCTTCCTGCTGATGTGGGTGGCAGGTGAAGGACAACTGAGGCTGATGGCTGCTTCTGCCATACATCCTGCAGGAGACAGCCACGCCAAACTTAATTGTGCCTTGAACCTTATCTGACTTTAGGTTTACTGTAGCATAGCCCAGAGCACATTGTCAATAGGATTTTGATCTGTTCAGTTGCTGCTAAACAGGGCTCAATGACAACTCAGCTTCTTAAGAGAGGGAAAAATAGCAATTCCATTTAGCATTTAACATTCTGGTCCCCCTAAAAGAGTTAGATTCTGGAAAACACAGCTAGTGGATTTCTTAGGTAAACAATAAAAAGTAAAGCATACATCATCCCTTTTGAAGGGATGAGCAGTGATAGTGTTTCAGAAGGAGTTACATTTGGGTGGTTCTGCTGGAAGATAAACGGGGTGGGGGAGGTGCCCTGTGACTTTTGCTATTCTTTATATGTTGGCAGCTCTTTTCTTAAAAAGGCAAAAGAAAAATTGCAATCATAGTTAGACTACTGGAATTGCAGAGATGGTTACCTATCGCTGCTCCCAGGGAAGAACAACCAGCTACAGGATCAAGGTACCTTGTTTCTCTTAACCCAACAGCTGAATAATATTTAATCTACGTTGAGGTGGCCTCTGCCTGCATTTGGCGTCAGGGCAGCGCTCCCCATCTGGCAGCCAGTACTGTTTGCAGAGACAACAGTTATGTTATGGCCCGGCAAGAATAATGTGAGCCCCAAGGGGAGCAGTGTCTTAGCAGTCAGCAGGGGCAGGAAGTCAGGGATGTGTTTGTGGGCTACGTGATGCCCTTGGGCTTCAGCAGCCCTTCCCCTCTGTGTACAGGGACTGTGTATTTTGTTTCTAAGGGAATTTTATGAGCACTACTTCAGTGTGGGTTTGCCAGTTCAGAGGACAGGCACTTCAGGGATGGAATAAATGTCAAGACCATCGCTTCTGGGTAAGAGTATAGGCGTCAAGCATAGCCTGAGCAAGCAGAAGAGGAGGACAGAAGAGCAATTGAGGCAAGAGCTTGCCCAGAGGGTTGGCAGGCGTGCGTGGGGCAGGGTGAGCTGCCCTGTTCAGAGCTCAGCACCGGCCGGGCTGCTGCCCCCGTCCTGCGCTGGTGTTTCCCACAGCACAACAGTGCAGTGGTGTTACATAGGACTGATGTTCCATAACGTTATCTGGGAAAACTGCACTCGCACCAAATAAGTTGTTTGACAATATACAGTGAATTACAAAGTGCTGCCAAAGTGACTGGAGTGCACTTATGAATGCCCCCCCCCCCCCATCCTCCCATCAACTGACTGGCTTGGGACAGAGCATTTAACTGGCTGAACATGGGCTTGTTTGTCATAGGATTAGAAAAGTCTCAGGCTGCCTTTGTGAACAAGGGTTGTTTGGTGGTTGTTGTTGGTTTTTTTTAGGTAAAACAACCACTTTGGCTTCTGCTCTGTGATATTAAAACCTATTTGAGAAGCCACAGGTCCTGTGCTGTCAGACAGTGTCATTCCCCATGCCACCCAGCCTGAAACTGCACCGCTCAACCCCTCAGGAAGCCCCAGTGACTGCCTCGAGGGTGGCCTAAGCTGACCAAATGGGACAGGGAGAGGATGGGAGTGACACAGCAGTGCATCAGGCTGGGCTGCGTGTGACCATGTGTGTCCTCACAGGAACAAGATCCTGCAGGTGCTTCACAAACAGCTGCCTGCAGTAACGGCCCTTCCCTTGCTTCAAAAGAGTGGCTCGAGGTAGGCAGTGGGTGGCAGCTCTGCCAAACTCCTATTTACTGAGGTGCTGAGGACATGGCGGCTTCCTGGCAGGCAAGGATGACAACAAGGCTGCCAGCAAGGTGCTGGAGTTGCTTCCAGAGGCAGGCAGCAAGTGTCTGCAGCGCCTCAGTCAGAACCTCATGCTGAGATGGTGCATGTCCCCTCCACACCCCAAAACAGTTGCCCCTGACAGTAGCTTTGCCTGTACTTGAGCATGGGAGGGGGCAGATCGGTGAGGAATCGGGTGACTCAGTCTCTGCGGCTGACGGTTTATCCCTGAGTGCTGGAATGCTGCTTCCAGGTAAGAGATCCTATCTACTGGGACCTGGTGTGTGCCTACACACCTAACTAGATAGCACAGTCCTGCACCATTAGTCACCAGGGAGCCAGCCTTAACCCCTTGCTGTCCTTGCTGAAGTGCTCCTCCCAGCGCCAGCAAGCGCACAGCAGATGGCAACAGGGACACTCAAAACAGGCGTGCAGCATCCCTCTCAGCTAAGAGCTGTCATCTGCTTGGCCTGACAAGTATCAAAGGGCACCTCTTCAGGGCCTGATCTCAGTGCAAGGCGAGGGACTGATACTGTACAAACTGCAGAACGCCAATAAAAGTTGATAGTTAACCCTCCTCTACCAGCCAGGACTGACCTTGGTCTGGCAAGGAAACGTGCTGTCGGCAAGGTCATGGCCACCAGCCGGGGTGGCAGCCCCTGAGGATTAAACCCAGACCAGTGCAGAACTGGGCTGCTGCACCCAGGCTGGGACGCCATGGCGGCCCAGGGCACGGGTCCGTGACATCCCCTATGCCCAGGGCAGCGCTGCGTGGGGTTTGGGCACAGAGGACATGCTATTCCTGTGTAGTTGCCTCACCAGACCCCCATGATCCCGAGTGATAAGAGCCCAGCACAGCCCTCCAGCACATGCCTCCCTGCCCCCAGCCCCCGCCCCCAGTTAAGTTTTTATGGTAATTAATATTCCATCAGAAGCAAAGAAAACAACACACACTTTTTTTTTTGGCCTCATAAATAACTAATTTCAATACTTCTCTTTGAATAAAATTTCTTCAGCTTTTTCGCAAAATATAGTACAGTTATTTAAACAACGTTTAACAGCATCAGTAACGGAAGAGGCAAAAAACCCTCATGTAAATTGGCTACAGCATACAGGGCACACGGCAACGGCGCCTTTCCCCCGCCTGCCACTTGTTGCTGAGAAGCCAGGCTCAGACACAAGTTGATTGTATTAACCTACCGTTAGATCAAAGCTGAAAATGCTCTTGCATTTTTCAATAGGCAACAGTTTCTATCTGATCTTGGATTTCTTTTTTTTTTTTTTAAAAAAAAAAAAAGCTTTACACAGCCAGTTGCACTTTGGAAAAAAAAACAAACACCAAAACCAACAAAACACCACCTTTTACATGGTCTTGTTCATTGTATTGCATGATGTGTGTTTAGCTGTATCTACAAAAGGCACTATAGAAAGAGAGGAGTCCGGCGAGGCGTGGATTGGAGCAGGCTGGAGTCATTTAATGCCCTGGATTACAACACGAGACTACCCACAGCGTCTCTGCGCCTGACCTGCCTCGCTGCTGAGAACACACCTGTCCCAAACCCGTATCAAAGGTCGCTACGGCTTCTGTATGTACAAACCAGGCTATAATACAACTATTTACAGTTTGTAACACAACATGGTGCAATTCTGTCCACAATGGAGGACTGCAACACGCCGGAGGGAGCGAGCCCTCTGTCGCAAGAGTGCTGATATGTGCGGCTGAGCAGTCCCTGCCGAGCCCCGAGCCCTCCGTCCCTGCACCGCCGGCTCCTCTGGCCAGAACGCCCCAGAGACACTCATGCGGTACCTTGGCAGTGCCTTTATCAGTAAATGTGCCACTCGAGTGTCCCCCCTCACTTCCCAGGCTTTGGTTTTAAAACGAGGCGGAAACCTTCTTGACTGAAGTGGTCCAAGGGTGTTGAGAGCAACCTCGGATCCTTCCAGTCCGGTGGGAGCAAAGCCAGCAGTTGTTCTCCAGTGCTCGAGCAGCCAGGTCACGGTGCCACGCTTGAAGGAAGGCAAAAAGGACTCGAGTAATGGCTGGGTGGTTACATACGTGATCACCACTTAGGGCAGGGGAAAAAAACAAAACAAAACAAAACAAAATGGGTACTTTCACAAGCAGGCTGAAGCCAGAGGCAGCCACCTCTCACCAGCTGTGCCCCATCCCATGCAGCAGTCGGAGCCCCTCACCCTGGCTGCGGTCAATGAAGCTGACAACAGGTTCCCCCCCACCATCACTCTACTCGTTGAAACCCAGCTGTCACCACCACTTAATGCCAGGCACCGGTTCTGTCAGTGCTCTGTTGCTGCCTGACCTGGGGAAGCGAAAAAGGCTTGGGAAGCTGGAGGAAAGGGAGTGCAAGCGCTCTGCTGTTTTCCTGCATTAACTGCTCACTCTCGAACCCGGCACTGTCTCCGACACAGGTGCAGCCTTGAAAAAAGCAGCAAGAAGTGCTGAAACCAGCTGGCTGGAAAACCCAGCGGCTGCCTGGCTCAGAAACACACACACACCCCCCACACACACACTGCCCACTGCTGTAGAAACCCAACTACCCTTTTAGAGCTGGTTGTGCCACGCTCGGCCGCTGCACTCTGTGCCACAGCCGGCAGGGATGCCTGCCTCCCCCCAGGTAACCCGCTTGGAGCATCGACCCCTTCCCAGAGCACTTGGCAGCCCAGGAAGAGGCTGCTCTCGGTGCCAGAGCCAGCAGTGCCCTGGGCTCCTTGCGAAGCCAGTGCTGGGACGGCAGCCTTGTCACCCACGCAGTCCCTCAGCTCTCCGGGGAGAGCTGCTCGAGCTGGCTGCCCGTTGCAGAGCAGCGGGTTGAACCCGGCAGTCCGTGCCCCACAGCTGAGCCCCACTGGCCCCAGCCCCTGCCCGGCCCCAAGCCCCCTGCCCGGGAAGAGCTAACACGCACTTGCCCAGGGGAGAAGGGACCCCTGGGGTTGCCAGGTCCCCACCTGCACTGCAGACAGCTGGGACCCTGTCCCTGCCCACCTCGGGGGCTGAGTGGCAATTCCTCTCCTCAGCCCCCTCCTCCTGCACCGCCACCACCCGCAAAGCCCCCGGCCTGTGCGGTTCCCTCCCTCCTGCTCAGTGTGCTGCTGCCCGAGCGGGGAGCAGCGGCAGCATCGTCCCCCAGGACCCCCATCCCTCTCCTCTGCAACACAAAGCTGTGCCCGAGCACTCCGGGGGCCCTGGGGGTACTGTCCCGCTCTGCCCAGAGGGCCCGGGCACAGCACAGCAGGGAGGCAGCCTGCCCATGCCAGCTCTCCCTGGCCCCCTCCCAGCCCCCTGGGCTCTGGCAAGCGGCTGGGTGCCAGTGCCTGCGCATCACCGGGGCTTCAGAGACCACCACCTTCCCTGCCTGCTGCAGCTCTGCCTTTCACCCCAGCATCACCAAGACCTGCCCAGGGGCTCGTTGTGGGACACAAATCAGTGCTCAAGGGTTGCCTGCCACCTGACTGGCCTGCAGCCAGCAGCATCCCAGGACCTAAAACAGGGCATGGGACCCCAAATGAGGCATACATGGCCATGCCAAGCTCCAGGCCTCCCTGTCCCTCTGCCCCCACATCACTGGCAGCACCTCTTCCTGCCCTGCCTGGGGCTGCATCTGCTCCATGCCCTGTGGGCACACACGCTTGGTCCCGGGCAGCACTGCCATGATGGGGCTGAGGATGCCAGAGGTGGCCCAGCTGCCACCCCCCCCTTTAGTGGCCTGGGGTCTTTGCAACCCTCTCCTCCCTGTGGCTGGGGTCACCGAGGCTCCCTCCGGTCACACGTGGGACAGTGGGACCTGCTTGTGGTAGGAGGCCATGCTGGGCAGCACCGTCCTGCCCGCCAGCGCCGGGCTGGCCTCACCGTACACGGAGGCGCCCGCCGGCTTCCTGGCCTGGCAGCAGCGAGCTGTGAAGCGCCTCCAGGACTCGAGCGTCTTGCCAGACCAGATCCAGACGCCGGAGGTGATGCCCACCACAAGGCACATGAAGTACTTGAGCATGAAGACGGCATAGTCAGGCTTAGGGCGGTGGGGGTCCCCTGGGCAGGAGCAGTTCTGTGCCCGCTCCCACGCCTCCCGGTTGTGCTGCTCGTAGATGTAGCAGGCAATGACGATGGTGGCAGGTACGGTGTAGAGCACAGTGAAGATGCCGATGCGGATCATCAGCTTCTCCAGCTTGTCAGTCTTGGTGCCACCCTGCTTGATCACACTGCGGATGCGAAAGAGCGAGACGAAGCCGGCCAGCAGGAAGAGGCTGCCGGTGAAGAGATAAACCACCAGCGGTGCCAGCACGAAGCCCCGCAGGTTCTCCAGGCTCTGGTTGCCCACATAGCAAACCCCAGCCACCGGGTCACCGTCCACGGAGCTGAGTGCCAGTACAGCGATGGATTTGGCGCTGGGGATAAGCCAGGCAGCCAGGTGGAAGTACTGTGCGTAGCTAGCGATGGCCTCGTTGCCCCACTTCATGCCGGCTGCCAGGAACCAGGTGAGGGACAGGATGACCCACCAGATAGAGCTGGCCATGCCGAAGAAGTAGAGGAGAAGGAAAACCACAGTGCAGAGGGCAGGACCCGTGGTCTCATAGTGGATGTGGTGGTGCTCCGGGTTGCAAGCCACGTTGGCATGCCCTGCCACCAGCCGCACGATGTAGCCCACAGAGACGAAGAGGTAGCAAGCAGAGAGGAAGATGATGGGGCGCTCGGGGTACTTGAAGCGTTCCATGTCGATGAGGAAGGTGGCCACGGTGGTGGAGGTGGAGAGAAAGCAGAGAATGGACCAGAGGCCGATCCAGAAGGTGGCGAAGGTCTTCTCATCCTGGGTAAAGTAGGGCTGGTAGCAGGGGATGGCGCAGTTGGGTACTTGCCCGGTCCTGATGCGGTTGTACAGCGGATGGGACTCCTTGGAGATGGGGATCAGGGGCGCTTTGCACTTGCAAGTCCGGCTGCAGTCCGGCCCCGAGGGGCGCTGCCCGCCGAGGGGCGTCAGGTTTTTGGCCGTGTCCTTGGCCGGGCGCGTGGGCTTCCCGAAGAAAGGCGGCAGGGTGGTGGCTTCCGTGTGGTTGTAACCCATGCAGAGCACCTCGGTGTCCCCCAGCACCGGCAGGCTGTCGCAGCTCATCCTCTCGGGCCAGGCGAAGCCGTACTGCTGCATGATGGGCGAGCAGCCGGCCTTGGCCCGCTCGCAGACGGAGCGGCAGGGGGGCAGCGGCTTGGTGTAGTCGGGCAGGCAGATGGGGGTGTACATGCTGCAGAGGAAGAAGCGCAGGTCCGGGGAGCACTGGATCTCCACCAGCGGCCAGAACTGGTGCACCTCCAGCCCGGCCTCGTCCTGCGTGTCGTGGTTGAACTGGTTGGGCATGTAGGTGAGGTTGTAGCCGATGCCCTTGCACATCGGCACCGTGATCTCCTGGCACACCAGCGCCTTGGAGGCGGCGCGCCCCGCCGCCGGCAGCCCCAGCAGCAGCGGCAGCCCCAGCAGCAGCGGCACCGGCAGCCCCCGGCCGCCCATCGCCGCCGCGCGTCCTACCGCCGCATGCCCCGGCCACCTGCCGCCGCCGCCACCGCCGCCGCCGCTGCCGCCGGGCCGGGAGCGGGACCCGCCGGGGCCGCCAGTGCCGCCGCCGCCGCCACCTGCGCTCTGGGGCGGGCGGGCGCCCCCGCTCCGCGCCGCGCCCGCGCCACGCCCCGCGCCACGCCCCTCCCCGCCCCGGGAACGCCCCCGCCGCCGCTGGCCCCGCCCCCGCCGGGGCTCCCACCGGCCGCCCCCGCCCGGGGTACCGAGTCCCCCCGAGGCGCCCCGCCGGGACGCTGAGCTGCCCGCGGTCCCCCGCCGCGCCGGGCGCCGGCCCCCCCCCCGACTGGCCCCGGCTGTTGGGGGCGTCCTGGCGGACCCCCGCCCGCCGGCGCTCGGAGACCCGCGGCCCGGCCCGGAGGAGGGCGGCGAAGTGAGAAGGTGGCGGTGCTGCCAAACCGCTGACCGCCCCGCATCCGCCCCCGGCTCCTTGTCTGCCGCAGGGATCCCAACTCCTTGCACACCGAGGCCCTCCCGGGACACCCCCCCCGCCAGCCCGCCCCGCGGGAACCGTGGACGCCGCCCGCCCCGTCCCGGCTTCCCCTCGTCGGCGTGAAGGGCCAAGCGGGACGGCGGGGGGCAGCCTCTGCGGTGCTGCTGCCGCTTCGCTTCCTCCTCCTCGGGCCCTTCAGCCCCTCTCCCGAGGAAGGGGCCGGGGCCTCACCCCGCCGTAACGGGATGGGGGAGAAACCCGAGGGGGGAAGGCGTGCGGGGGCCCTGCCCTGTGTTTGCCGTGCTCCGGCAGTCGTACATCAGCCCGGGTACGAGGGTCACGGCGGCACCTCCTGCCGCCCCCCGCTCCCCGGCTGCCCAGGAGGGCAGCGCTCCCGCCTCCCGGAAAGCCGCGCCTCGGCGGGGAAGGGAAACCGGCCCCGGCGGCCGGGCGCAGGCAGCTGCGCTACCGTGTTCCCGGCACCGGGCTGCCGGCAGGCTCGCCGCTCCGCCTCCCTCCCGGCCGCCGGAGGTGCTTCACGAGCGGCTGTCCTCCTCCCGGAGGCAGCAAGCCTGGGAACGAAGCCGGCGCTTTCGAGACCCTCTTCCCGGGGTGGAGGTCCCTTCCCCAGCGCTGTGGGAAACGGGGCTCCGGCCAGAGCTACGGCGGTGGCCCTGCTCAGCTGCCTGACATCAGGAATTTCAATCTGTGCACTGGCAAACACCTAATCTACCATCCCGGTCTGCAGTAGCTTCCACTGCTCCTGAAGCCCACCACACATCCAGGGCACGCAGGGGAACAGACCTGCTTCAGAAGCCAGATTTGGGGATCCCAGGCTGCACCCGCAATGGCAGCGCCCTTATTCTGGCCAAGGAGGAAGGCAGCTCCCAAGCCCTTGCAGAGGAGCATCTGACTCCTCCTCAGTGGATGTGGATGGAAGGGCAATCTGGACCAAAGTACTCCCGCCAAGCAGTAGATCTGCTAGTCAGGGCATACCCACAGCGCAGCACAGACAGGCACAGCTCACATTCAGGACAGTACCCAAAATCTCACGCACCCAAAATACCCCCAGCTGCATCCAGAGCCCAGAAAGCGAAGACTCAAAGCATGACTTAGCTCCTGCCTTCCTCCCAGAGGTAAAATCTGGCTTGCCCATCGCTCTGGCCAGTGGCTCTTGTGCGGAGCGCTGACTGCTGCTACCACACCCCAAAGTCCTCAGGGATCCTGAGGGACCAGACACCCTCATTGCCACCTCCAAAATCCTCTGTGTCTACAAGTCTACCCAGCTTAGGCGTGCGTATCATTTGGCACTGTCAACCTTACCAAGTGCTAATCAAACTTAACAACTTCTCTTTTAAAAAAAAAAAAAAAAGCCCAAGTCCCCATGCCTCCCTTCGCTTTACGCTGGAAGTTTTGCCTGTAATAAAGCTATATGGAAGAGAATTACAAGTCACGTGTTCCTTTGGAACACAGTGGCATACCCCTGTAGCAGGAGTCATAACTTTTAATTCTCCCCAACAATGAGTTTCTGTGAACGAGCAGCTCAGCAGAAAGCAATCACAGGCAGTTTCATTATGGCTTTCAGTTGATTATCCAAATTATAGCTGTGAGCAGAGGGCAGCCTTTTTATTATCATCATTGCTGCACAATTAGAAAATGCTGATGAAGCTCCACAAAAGCAGAAATTCTCTTTTTTGCTGGTATTTTTCATTTTTATAAGCGTTCCCTGGGGCAGTATCTTGGTTTGATTCGACACGCAATGGGGAACAGGTACATAGGAGGGAAGGGAGAAGAAAAGAAGGGGGAAATGGGGCAGCTCTTCATTGCAGTTAATCTATCTACCCTTGTAGCCTGGTTCAGGTTTCGCCACTCCTCCAGATGTATCTAATTCTTAGAGCCTGGCTGTAAATAATGCTGTATTTGCTACACTGGGGACACATAAAATCCAATTAAGAGCCAGGTAGACATCTGTTGGCTTGCTCTGTGCTTCTGTTTCCTTTTTGTTTTTTATGAATACGTAGCAGAGCAAACAGAACAGGATTAAATATGGTGTAAGTGCAAGTACAGTTGATAGGCTTGTTATTCATCTCTACAGTACAGTATGAGAGTACAGTGCTTTATGTGCACCCACCACCATTAGTGACGGAAGCTGGGCCTGTACAAAGCCTACCGTGCCAAACCCTGGAGACAAAAGAGAAAGTGTTTCCCGCCCCTAAGAACTCGCTGTTGTTAAAAAAACTCTACAAATTATTAGGAAATCGCTTTACCTTTAATCCATGTGCAGAGGTATTCGTGAAGCTCTACCACGCTAGACGGGTCGGCTTGGGAGTCCAGCTTGTTCCTGCTTGTGGCTCCTGCCCAGAGGATACAGACATGGGCTGACAATATATGTGTCCTCACGGACATACCTTCCACCCACTGAGGCATCTTCGGCTGGGATGCAGCGGTTCCTGGTAGAAGCAGAAAGTAAAAAAGTGGTAAAAGTTTCTGTATTTGGTTCTTGCACTGCCGTATTGTCCACCTACACTGTTTACCTGGACAAACTGCCTTTGTGAAGGATACTGTGACTTTTAAAAGACTTTAGAAAAGGACTAAGTGAGCTGCCTTTGTGAAGCCTGGCTATTGCCCTGGCTCTTGTTAGAGAACTCAGCAGATTTTGCAAAGAGCTTTTCAGCCCAGGCTCTGGGCAGGGACAAAGCCGGGGAGCACTGATCTCCCTCTTGGCTTTGCCTGTACCAAAGCGGGGCAGGAACCTCCTGCCCCTCTTGTTGTAGGACCGGCACGCCATCCCGGGCCCTCGACCCTTCTTGCTTGGAGCAGCAAATCCCGGTTTTGTCCACAATGCTGACGAGTCTCCAGCTCCCAGGGAAGGAGTGGTGGAGGCCCAGTGCAGGCTCCTGGTGCCAGTGGGCAGCCTGCCAGTCACCCCAGCTGGAGGGGCTGTGCGAGGTTGAGCTAGCTCAGGCACTGTTCGAATTAGCAGTGACCCCTGATAATGAACTGCTTGGGTGAGGGGGTGCTGGGGACCACAGGGTGGTTTGCAGCAGCGCGAGAATGGCAAGGGCTGTGCTTCACTGCCGGCCGCGGGCTGCAGGGACGGACAGCCGTCACGTCTGGCATCATAATGCAGTCCCCAGCTGGCTCCAGCACACTACGCTGGCTCCGCGTACTCGTTCAAAAGGAGATCGATGCTTCTCCTCCACGCAGGACACGGTTGCACGCTGCACCGAGGCAGGGGTGCTTCTGCTTCCACCCCTGGCAAGGGTTTGTGTCACCACCTGAGAGTGACACGGCTGCGGGCTGCCAGCACTGCAAACCCCAGCACCAAGACCCACCTTCCATAACTGGACCCGGAGGGGGGTTTCTAAATAAGAGACCAAAGTCCCACAGGCCAGAGGGACCTGGCAGGCGGGGAGGCAGGGCAGCTCTGAGCCCTTTGCGAGCAGGCAGAGCAGAATGAGAATCACCGCCGGCATTTGCAGAGGGACCCTGGCACCCGAATCCTACCAGAGCACGGGGCAAACATTTCGTCATGTGCCCGAATGAGTTAAAAGTCATGGGCTGGGGAAAGGAATTCAGATTTAAATCACTCAAACGTTTTTCACTGTGGACGTTTTCTTGAAATTTCCTTGAAAATCCCAACCTACATCAATGCTGTTTGGTTTTATATACACTTTTACAGTTACGCACCTGAACATATTGCAGGGAAACAAAACCGTGTCAAACTGTAGTCATATTCCAAAAGCTACATGGAACTAGACAACTTCTGAGTGAATTAATGCAAAACTTGATTTCTAACAATGACACAGACTTTAACAACACCTGACACAAGGGCCGCAGTTGTAAAGCGCGACCGGAAGTTCAGATAAATAAGACTAAAGTAAAATCAGGAAGAGGGGCTGCATTTGAACCTCATCTTGCCAGATTCATCAATTATTACTTAACAATATTTGCAGATATAAGTGCAGATAAAAGGTACATAATTGGTTTCCACTGGTCTCCCTGGGGACTGGGACCCCTTTCTGCGAGGCAGGGTTGGCACACCAAAGAGGGGTTCCTGTCCCGAGGTGCCACCACCACAGCGCACAGAAGGCAGAGGCAGGATCAGGGCCCTGGTGCAGGAAGGTCAGTGGGCATGAGGAAGGGTCCCTGCCATGTCCCAGCCTGGCCACCGGCTCCAAAGCCACGGCTGATTTTCAAATCTCCTTGCTGCAATTCTCACAGTGCTGAGATAAGGAGGAGGCAGTGAACCTTTCATTTTATTTTCTTGGGGGGGAGGGCATACTGCAGCCTGAAACTTTTCAGATATGTAGTTTTTGAAACACAACACGTTGTGCTTTTTTTTCTTTTTTTTTTTTTTCAAATGAGCCCTTGAAAAGAAAACAGTCCCCATAGTGAAGTTGACATGATAAATTAGTATGGCCCTGGCAAAGCCCTCGCTCTTCATTGGGCAAATACTTATTTATGGACTTTCAAATTGTGGCTTATGTAACAACAGAGTGAGTGACTTTCAAAAAACCTCCAGTCAGACCTGATAGAGCCTAATGGGTCCTTCAGAGCAATTAGGATTTATTGTGTTAGCATCTATTGTGTATAAAGACCATTTTTAAAACATGTGTTATTTACCCAGAAGGCAGTAATGACTGTTTAAATACACAGTTAGGTCGTTTCTGAAATGCTTGCTGCTCTATACATTGCAAAGAAGTTACTCCAAGTATTTTGCAGAGTTAAATACTTTGCTCCTCTGGGATTTCCAAGCCAGGTGCTTGTACCGCACATACATTTGTATGCTTATAGGTAAGTGAATTGCACTCTCAAGAAAGCTGCCAAATGAGCAGCCTTGAAGCATGAAATCTGAGATTTTTTTTCTTGACCAAGGGGCCAGTGCTCACCACTCCAGTGGTCTGAGCAGCTCAGGCCATTTCCCAGCTGAGAGCACAGGGCATTTCCCACAAACCACCTGAGTCTGATCTGAATGTCCAGCAAAGACAACCTTAACAGCCATGAAGCTGTGGTTTCCACCATGGCACATCTCACCCTCTATGTGCATGTGAGGTGGGACCATCACTGCTTCCCTGTAACCTACTGGGGGGCTGGCATGCAAAAATACAAGTGTTGCCTTCTGACCACTGGTGCAGATTTGAGAAGCCTAACCCCTGGCCAGGCTCCTCAGCAGGCGTGAAGGAGCATGGCTTCACTGCCCAGCAAAGATCAGTGCTGGCTTACACCAGCTTTGACTCCGATGACACGAGTAAAACCATACCCCAACTTATATATGAGAGCTATCAAATGCCTCTATGAAATAATATAATCTAGTTACTGCTTACGTTATCTTCAGACCAATGCTGTTTGGATCAATGCCATCTCTAAATAGGTATTTCTTTTTTCTGCCCTCTCCTTTGCTGTGAGACTTTCAGGGTGAAACCGCTCAAAGAAGTTCAGCTTTGGCACAATGTTTTCCCTGACCTGCCTCAGGTCACAGCCTTTGGAATCTTGTTTCTATTTGCTTGTTTTACACTGAAATTAAAATAGTATCTGTTGCTGTACTTTACTTCCAGGGACAAAAGTACTAAGCAGTTTTGTAATCCAGCAAAGAGAGAGAGAGGTTAGAGGAACCTCTGGCTGAAAATGTTGTAGCAAATACTTTGGAGTTAGGATGCAAGTTCGTAGTGGCCAATGTGCAAAGTCCTCTGGAGAAAACACTCAAGCAGCCCGGACTGAAGCTGGCTGAAACTTGCAATTTCTGTTTTGTGAAAAATTCCAACATTAAAAAAACAACGTAAAACACACCAGTTTGCCAAACAGGGCAAGCTGCCCGCACTTCTGAGAAGTCCTGCAGCATCAGGAAAAGCTAGGAGGTTTCCTGTCGCACCGTGGAGAAGTCCTAGAAGCCTCCTGCCCAGGGAGGCCTTGGGAGCACAGGATGGGGGAGGTCCTGGGACGGGGGACACGGAAATCCTGGGGTGCCAGTACCTTGCTGGGAAACCATGAATTCAGCCAGGATACAGCCCGGTGAGCACTTGTCCCTTCGGTCGTGCCTGGCTCTCAGAGAAAGCCGGTCAATCAAAACAAAAATGTTTCCAAGAAACTTTCTCTCTGTGCTGAACTGGCACTTTACAAAGAAACCGCTATCGGTATGAACATCTGCGGTGATGGGTGGTCTCTCCTGGCCTTAAAATTCTATGAATTGGTGAAAAACATATGATAACAACTGTTGCTGTTATGAGTGACTTTAGTTTCTGTTCAGAATAGTTCAAGTTCAGTCTGGCCTTTCCTGAAAATACAAAGTTTCATGCAATCAAAGTAGGTTTCAAACCCATAAGCTGCTTTGACTCTATTTCTTCACTAACCTCTCAAGATGCTATGATCAAGATTTTCCAGATGCAGCGATTCTGGACCCTCTTGAGGCAACCTTAAGGGATCTTTATTTCCAGAAATTGTTACAGACCTGTCCTCTGGAAATTGGACTCCTTTACAACATGCCACCATTGCCAAGTCAAGACCAGAGCTAATCAAAAACCACACAGCAGTTGAAAGCTTTATCCTGCATGTGTCCTCATCTATAGTACCGTGGAAGGAGAAGGTTCACATGCCACACACACGTGCTGTTTTCAGGTTTTCATGAACCAGTAAGTGTCAAGGCCCGAAACAATGTCCTCTCCCCGACCTTTCAAGCATTCTTGCTAAGACCAGGCACTTCAGATTCTCCATATCTGCTTTTGACATCCCTGAAGTGCTTGACACAGGGCTGGAGGAATATTCGGAGCTAAGGCTTAGTGAGTCATGTCATTCACATCAAATGAACCAAATTATGTTGAAATACAGTTTTAAATCCCTGCACAATCAACATTTATTGGACATAAGTAAAAAGAGACAGAAACAGATGAAAAGGCAATTAGCACTAGCTGGAACTATACACGTTTTGATTACTTCCTTCTGCACGTCATTCACGGGATAATATAATACTCAGGTCAAAGTGATTTTGGAAAGCATGTTACTCACAACCTTCACTTTGAGGCATTAGTTAGATGTGAAGAATTAACACGTGCAAGTGATCCACAGAGCTCAATCTTAAACAGCAGCAGCTTTATCAGGCACTACTGTTACAGAATTGGAGCAGATCAAGAGATTTGCTGGGCAAAAGAAGGAATCAATTCTCTAAATGCTGCACCTCACTGCCATGTGCAGCACCATCAAGCACACAATGATGTTACCCTCCTTGGGATGGTGTCCTGGTGATGCAAGAAAGTGCCCCAAAATATTTTCAATCCTTCCACAAGTGCTAGCACAGGGTTGCCAGAAATCTTTGATGACCAGGTCGTGCAGTCCTCTCACAAGCTCTTTTTACCAAACTGATACAATCAAACCGATTTCATATAAGCAAGAAGCTGACAAAAAAAGTAGCACAACTGACACAAAAAGGTATCTACAAAGGTGGGGTTCACGCAGGCCAGCACCTCCCTTATGGCATCAAAACAGTGGAGTAGCTTGGTTGAGCTTTTTGCTCAGAGAAGTCTGTCCCACTGCAGCAGGTTTCACTCTCTGTATGTATTTCCCTTATGCTGGTGAAATTAACTGTTCCACAATTTGGGACGAGGGAGCAGCAAAGCCCTTCTCCATGCCTCCTGCAGGCTGGCACTGCCAGCCCCCCAGCAGATACACCGTCATGAGGCAGACAGGACCCCACCGGCTGCACTCAGAGAAATTACTGTGCAAGCTTCCACCATGCAGCTTCATTATTTGCCCCTCACTGTGCTAGGTGCCAAAGGTACCTGCAGTACAAACAGCTCTCAGGCTGAGCAGCCAAGGAACACAAAACACAGGAGAAAGGACAGGTAATTCTCCCTGCTTTTGCAGATAGAAAAGGTCTGTGATTTGCCCTTATGGCCACAGAGAGCTGGGAAATCAACCCTTCAGTCATGAGCTGGAAAAAGACCATTCTGGCTCCTGCTGCAGACGCTGCTCTCTGTTTCTGTTCCACTAGAGCACATCAGGCTGACAACCTCCGGTGCTACGCTGCAGGGATGCGAGGCTGCGCCTCTGTTCAGCCAGGGCTGGGCTGATTGTCCTGGAGACAAAAATCGCTTTCTGGTAGAGGGACAGTCTGGAGGGGAAGGAGGCTGATTCCTTACCTGGGCCAGCCAGGCTGCATCCCAACAGGACTAGACATCCCTCTTTGGGAGAGGAAGAGAGAGGGCAAGGTGAGAATACGACGTAATCCTTTCAGCTAAGACTCCGCCAGGGATGCTGCTAATTAGCAGAGAGAGGACGTGTTGTGGCTGGTGAGAGACAGACACGTTCTGTGTTGCGAGACAGTGCCTTCAACCAGCTCTATCTGTGAGACACGTACACTGTCAGCTCCCTGATCGTGTTTGCATTGCGGGAGCCATCCCAGCAACACCAGCTGAGTCCTTGATGCCCGCTGTGCTGCCTTCAGCCTCGTGTGAAACCCGTGATGGGATTTTGGACAGACCAAAAGTCTTGGTCGTGAATCTTATTTTCGCTGTTCTAATGCAATTAAACCCATTTTGCATAGACATAGAAAGTGGCTGTGGCTTCCAGGTCATGGAAAAAGACTGGTAGCTGGAGCAGCAACTGCATTTCCTAAGCTTGCTTGGGTGTCTTAGAGAGAGGATAGTGCTGTACCTGTAGCTAGCAGGTATTTTCAGTCTCTACCAGAAGATAGACAGCAGTCTAGAGCTGTACACATGTATGTGTGGGTGTATCACTTCCATGCACAGCAGTTTGGAAAGGTTTCCAGCAGATACTACTAAATTTGGTCAGTTAGCGTCTGGTCTAATCTATACTGAGCTGAATCTGCAAGAGCCCAGTTTAAGTTTGTGGGATTGTGTGTGGTTATGGTTGAGATCAGGACCCATTCCAGCAGGAGAGCCAAAACACTCACCCATTATCTGAGAAGAGCCAGCAGACTAACCACCAGGCCCTGCAACTTTCTTCCAAAGATTTTATTTCGATTCCCTGACAACACAGAAGGAACGATTCATAATTTTGTGTCTCTGTGTACTTTCTATTTCGGCCAAGATGCCCTGAATTTCTCCTCAATGCTAAGATGCCCTGAACTGCTCCTCAATACTTAAGCACATTTCTGTAAGGTCAGACCTGCCTTACGGATCTTTTAACCTGGCATATTCCCGAGACACAGCTAACTCTGTTGGGCACAGAAGCTTCTGACTAAACCTAGTATGAGCAGTTCAGGAGCTGAGGCTGGTAACAGCAACAAGGTGATCTCCACGGAAATAGAGATTAAACATATTCAGCTGCACCCTAACGCAGAGACCCAAGACAAGCCCAAGCTGTGCTGGGCCAAAATGTGCTTTAAGAAATTCTGTAGGTACCAGTGAAGGCCTTAGCGTGACTGAGAGCTGGCACAGGAGGGAGGGGAAAGAGGTGGATGCAAGTGGTGTTTGCACTGTGCAGAATTCCGCGGAGAAGGGAGGGCAAGGTCTGGTCTTCAGCCTGAGCAGATTCCTCCCCGCTGCTAAGGTGATGGAGTTGCTGTGGGGCATTTTCCTAAACAGATCGTGAAAACCTGTGCAGGTGATGATTTTATGAGCAAAGAGGGAAACAACAGAAGCAGAGGAGAACAACAGCAGTGACCTCCAAGGCTCTGCTGTGGGAAGAGGGACAGGCCAGGGACAAACACAGCCCAGCCGCAAGGAGTGTGGTGCCAGGCTGCAGAGAGGGACGGGGCTGGTTTAAAGGTCCTGATCCCAAACCCATGGCCCCGTGCCCTGCGTCTGGCTGCAGACTACCTCCTGTAATGGGCTACCAGCTTTAGAGAACGAAATCCAATTTACCTGCCACAAAAAAGGAGCCAGACGAGGCCTCCCCCGAGCGTGGTGGGTAAGGGAGGGCTGCCAATTCCCATCCCCGAGCTGCTCCCCTCCCGGCCGGATCCCGAGGGAAGGGGGAAGGGGCAGCCGTGGCAGTAAGTGCAGGAACAATTCACTGGAGAGCCACGGCGCTCTTTGCGGTTTGCCCACTAATTACTATTAAGCCCTGGTTGCTTTTTGTGTTCCAAGGGGCGTCTTCAATGTGGCACTGCTTCTTGGGCCTTTCATGCGGCTGGGCTCACCCCTGAATAGCAGAATTCTCCCCCCTCTCCTTCCCCCCCCCCCGCCTTGCTACCTCTCTCTCTCTCCCTTTTTCTTTTCCCCCTTTTGCTTTTCTGATAGTATTTTCTGTCTATGTTGTGTAAGGCCCTAAATGAATCTTGACTGCCCCTACGGCCGACTGGAGACGCACAAAAGCGGCCCATTCCAGTGGCCACAGCGCCATTGTGTGCCCTAACAATGCACTAATTGGCGGCGACAATTGTGCGGCCGGGGAGGAAGAGGGGGCCGGGGGGGGGAGGACGGACGCATGGGTCTTTTCCAATCAGTGAGGCAGGTCAATAAAAAGAAGAGAAGGAGTGTGAGGAGTGAGACACGCTCTGCTCGGCGTCTCCCCTGCCAGTCCCACGCAGTTTGCTCCTGAGTCCCCCCCAAATTCCTACAGGGAAGGGTAAAGCGAGTAATTTTAACGGTGGCTATGCAGAGCAAGAGATGTGCAAACTAAAAGGGTCATCTCGATGTCCCAGGCTGTCTCACCACCCCAGAGGCTGAAGAGCTCATGTGATGAGGACACCACTGAGATATTCATGGGAAAAGATCACACACAAAGCCAAGGGGATGCTGGTGCCACAGCGCTCTGCTCGGGGTACACATGTGAGAGAGTGCTCCCTTCTGACTGAACTGAGCTTAAAATCCACTGTTTTTTGGAGAAGGACAGTGGGGTGCAAGGACAGGGTGTCCTACAGTGCTCTGCTGGGGTAGGCGGTGGTTCTGTGGAGTAGGAGCCTTGTGGTGCTGTTGGGAGTAGGGGAACAAACCTGGGCCACATCTTCAGCACCAGCTGAGTTGAGAACTGGAGGAATGAAAGGGACATCAGGTGCCGCGGGACTGAAGCTGTTTAATGTAACTGTGACATCTCCCCGGACTCAGAGGGAAGGACCAACCCAGTCCCACACTGAGATCCAGCTGGAATGAGCCCATGGACTCTGAGAGCTGTCCCCCAATGTGAAGTCAGCCCTGGAGTTTGGAGGCTGATGTATCCATCCAGTGAGGGACAGACTTCAGCTCTACTTATTAGCTTTTAAGGTAAAAGCTGGGATAGGAGATGGCACGAGCAATGCTTCTGAGCAAGAAGTATGGAAGGCTCATCTAGTTGCCTGGGCTCAAAATTAATTTAGACAGCTGAGAGATGCGGCATCACATGCTGAAGTGCTCAACACCTACCACCTGTTTTCCAAACAGCCCGTATTACCTGTATCAGAGAACAGTGAAGACCAGCAGGTGTGGAGCACTCTGGTTCCTGACAGGGAAAGCAAGGCAAGCTGGGCTGGCAGTAACACTCAGGTTTACGAAGGGCTCAAAAATGTCCCTTCTCAACAGACGTGCTTCTCTTTTTTCAAGCTGGCTGATTTTTGAGAAGTGTTGAGCAGAACAGGGTCAGGGAAGCAGTTAACTCTCCCACCCCTCGCAGGGCAGCTGTGGGACTGCTGTAGCGGGGGAACACTTCTGCTAAACGCTTTGATGGAAAAGAATTACCTCCTGCATCTGGAAAGAAGCAGGAAAACACCTTCCCATGCAGTGGCATCTGACCGGGGAACAACTACATAGGAACCACCTCTAGTGGAAGAGCAATACTTTTCTGCAGCACAACTAACAGGTCTCATCTACCAGCATGGCATGAAGAAGAAATATTGCCATAACCTCATAAAGAGCAGAGACAATGAGCAGGGAGGACAAACTGGAACTGCAGACCCAGGGACAGGCAGGCCCTGTGCCTGGATCTACACTCCCTGGTGCTCTGACTGATTGGGACTGGCATTTCAGTTTGGTCCACTACATATAAACACTGAGTTCAGCTGCAAAGTCTGGTCCTGCAGCCAAAATGTTGAGGGGAAGCCTACTGTGAGCCCAATGTGAGAAGTGGAGCTGCAACAGCCTAGAGCTGAAAGTGTGCCAAGTCCAGGGTACGCTGTGCAGAAACCCTGAGACACTGGACTCTTGCCCTTTTCACCTCATGGGCACCCTAAGCACAGTATTTTTCTTAGTATCACCTCTCGGGTTTTAAGGGTCCTTGTCAGCGTGTTTATGAAACACCAGAGGACAATTCAGTTTGGATATGTCCCTGCTCCCGGGAGGAACCCTCATCTCTCTCCAGTGATTGCAAGGTGGAGTTGTCAGCTGTGTTAGGCTCCTACAATTTGGTGATGGCAATATCCTCCCCGAGACAAAATCACTAGTTACCCGCTCTAAACACAGTAAACGTGCCACTTCTGCGCGCCCTCCCCTAGCAGGCCTCCACATGGCTCCTGCCGACAGCTATGGAAACATTCCCATGGATTACCATGGGTGCTGGAGGAGGGCCTTATATAGTGAGACTTCTCTGCCTCCCCTTTGCCCTAAGCCCTTCACAGAAGTACTTTATTGTTTTATGACAGCATGATAACACTTGACATAAATCTCTAAGCACAGCTAACAATGTCAATACTGTGTAAATACCTACAGTAGAGACCCATATTTTTTTATACTTTCGCCCTCTTTTACCTGCTATCACCCAGGGTTAACTCTGTGCTAGGTGCACATGCATTTTACAAGCAATCTGCCGATTTTGTATACTGCCATAGCTCATGTCTCTAAACACCGAGAGCCCAGCTCTGGTTATTTCACTAACGGCAGCTTTCATTGGAGTCAGCAGAGCCTGTATCTGCTTAAAGGATCGATCACGCTGTTAAATCAGAGACGAGTGCTCTCCAGAAGTGCAGAGACCAAGTCAGAACAGGACATTTTGCAATATGTACACAACAAACAACATCCACCAGTGTCACAAGCAATTGCGTGCCGATGTCTGATGACAGAATAGTGCGTGCTGGGGTTTCAGTTCTTCCACCCCGACCTTGCTCCCGCAGGAGTCTGTACCCCCTGCTCTCAGAAATCAGTGGGACTGCTTGCAGGGAAAGGCACAATTCAGTGGGGAGACACTCACCAGGTTCTATGACTTAGTCGCTGTCAGCTTTAGGTACCTGCCTGCAGCGTCAGTCACAATGAGATTAATTTATAACCTTTAGTGCTGTGAAAGCACTTTGTACTGAACTGCTCCATGCACACTGATTGCATTCTATTACTTTCTTACACAGATTCAGTAACTTGCACTTTCTTATTTTTAAACAATACTCAACTTTACTAACAATTCCTTCTTATTCACATCTAAATACATCATCTTGTACCTATATGATAAACACCTGGGAACTTTCAAGTCAATGAAAGTTCAGCCCTTAACACAAGCTCTTATCTGACTTCTCTTCCTTTCCAGATGAGCCTCACAACTTCATTTTTAATATCTGAGACTAATGCCTCAAACTCAATTATAGAAAATCAAAAGTCACTTAGTATAAACAGCAGACTGACTTTTTAGCATGTTTACAGCCTCAATGCCAAGTTTTATATTTGTCTACACTTAAAATGGTTGGAATTTACTTCTGCTTGCCTTGGAGACTTTGTCTGGTTTTACTTGTGACAGCTGATTATCTGAGATGCTTTTCACCACCCTCTCACAGCGGTAGCACTCAGGCCTCTAGATGGGACCACTATTTTGGAGAGTATTTAGTTAAACAAGAACTATTTTAAAAAGACAGTCCAGAGCTATGTACACACACTCCCAGAGTATTTTTGTTTGCCCTCAGTGTGCCTTTCACTGAAAAGGTATGGTAAGCCTCAGACCTGGAAGGTCCCTCTCTGTTCCTAATGAAAGAAGGAGGAAGGTAGCTCCATTTGGGTTAATCTTTTACTATACTGTCATCGGGATTGTATCATACACGTTACAGAAAAGTTGAAAGAAAAAAAACCCCTTTTGTTTCCTTTAGCCTGGAAACAGTTCTGGACAAGGAGCTTGTACCATTTGATTTATTTTAGACAGTGTCCTCAGGACTTCATAAACTTGTGGACACCATCACTTAATTCCTAGAAGAGCTGCATTTCAGTTCTGCCACCTTTTAGAAAACCAGTCAACTTCCCATATTAAACCAAATAGTCTTCACTTTGGTCTAAGAGATAGAAAAGTAACTTTTTAAAAAATGAACTGTCCTGACCTTTGGAGCTTGGCTTGGCGTGCTCAGGTGATATGAACCATAATACGACTCATGGGACTTGGCCACAGGAGACGATCAACTCTCCTGGCTTAACCTATGGTAAAGCATTTAACATGGAACGAGAACATGAAAGAACAAAATCCAAAAGACTGGCTGTTGGACTTAAGGGGTTATAAGATTTGCCCATGATCTAATATTCCCAAACACGTAAGCTTACATGGTTATGAGACACTGGCTTGAGGAGTATCAACCATGAAGCGAGCAAGGTGCGTGCATACTCCATGGGTGCCAGTCTGTCCCTCTTGCTCTCCATCAGAGAGAAATGCCGCTTTGCTACTGTTTCCCGAGGGACCTGGAGGGCAGGCCGCAATTCACGGTCTGACCGGTATTTTCTGTGGCCTGCTGTGTTAAAGGCTATCTGATAAATTAACACAAATGGTTAACAGAACAACCCCAAAAGCCATTCTTTTGAAGGTGCACGTGCAGGAGTTAAGAGCAGGGCTGCCAATGTCAGGTTTCACTGGGAGAGTTACGTTTCACTGGAGGACACAGCTTTCACGTAATGACAATGCACAAAAGGGAGAAAAATCCCACCGCTTTAGCTCCTGACTGAAACCAAAAGAAATGTTGCTTGAAACTCCAGCCCGAAGTTGCCCATGACAGCTACTGGAGCCTGTCCCTTCAGCAGCTCATTTCAGTGACAGTACATAGGCTGTAACGGAGTGCAACAGAGAGGCTGGGAGGAGGAGAAGAAGCCATGTAAGTACAGCCACAGGAGGACAGAAAATAAAGAAACCAACCAAAGTGCTCCTCCCAGGGCTCCCTAGACCCCATGGTCTTTGCTTTGTGTTGATGTTTTTTCCCCACCGTCTCTTACAGGGTGCAGTGAGAAGGGGAGGTGGCAGTGAAAGGGGAAGGAGATGTCGTAACGGAATTTGCTCACCTTGTAAAGCAAACAAGGAGGAAGAGAAGGTCTTGCACATGGATTTTTTTGTGCAGCTTGTGTGGTCCCGGGTCAAACATTAACTCCTTGCTTGTAGCTGATTTCATCACAGGCATGAAGTCCAAAGGTTCCTGCAGTACAGAGGATTGACATTCCTGGTGGACTTCTGGTCTTTCTGAGAAGGGGCAGGAGGACAGTGAGGGAGGGGATATATCCTTCTCTTCGAAGGCCATGAGAGCATGGGGCTAGATGTGGATTTCTCTGGGGACCCTCAGGCAGGGGTTTTAGGCCCATTAGCTCTACCATAGGTCAGTGCTGCAATGCTTACTCACCAAATCCCATGGCTCCAGAGAGCCACAGAAGCTCCTCAGCTGGTGCACCGGAAGAAGCAGCCCAGAAGAGCAGGAATCATGCCTGCTCCTACATCCACTGGTTGAAGAGCCCTTACAACGTGGGAAAATCCAGTCCTCCCAGCCCTACAGTGGTCCCTTCAGTCCAGCTGGGAGATGTCTCCCTTACTTAGGATTCAAGGCCCTTAGCCTGGACCCCTCTGGCACCTCCATGTGACAGCCACGCAGTGGGGAGCTGCCTCCCTGTGCCTTCCAAGAGCTCCTTAGCCAAAAATGCCCAACAACAACAGCTCCCAATAAGCCCCCTGG
Organism: Numenius arquata; assembly: GCF_964106895.1. Taxonomy (NCBI): domain Eukaryota; kingdom Metazoa; phylum Chordata; class Aves; order Charadriiformes; family Scolopacidae; genus Numenius; species Numenius arquata. Next base: position 30,000,203 of record NC_133578.1, read on the forward strand.
GAGCTGCTGGTGGTCAAGCATTTGTGGCTTTCAAAAAACACTTAAGAGATTTTACTGAGAATCCAAACCCACAAAGCCTGGTGCAGTCAATGCCAGTATTTCCAGAGACCTCCCGGCTCAGACCCAGGAACAGTAAATATCATAATTTGCTTAGATTTGGAAGATTTTCACCAGCAAATGAGCATTTTTCCTACCCACAGTGCAGTACCCACCAGAAAGCAAATTAAAAAGAATGAGTAACTTTTTTTTTTAGTGTTTATTGAGAATTGCCTTTATACACGAGGGACTGGTGCTCTGATGCTGTCACAAGTGAACCCAAATAAACCCTGCTCAAGTGTCAACAAGCAATTCAACTCACTGAATTTAAATTATAACATTATTACACATCAATAATAAATTAAGTCTATTGCCTAGTAGTTGCAGATAATTTAAAAAAATCCTTGTCAAAAGTAAAAAAAAAACCCAAAACAAACACAAGAACAAAGAAACACACGTAGTGTTGCTGCCAATAAGTTAACAGAGTAGCACACACAGGTAATGGTTTTCCAAAAACTCAGGGTGCACTGCCAGTGGTGCTAAAACCCATTGGAAGTGCTGCGGGTGAGCTGGTGCTCCATTGGGAAGGGAAGCGGGGGCTGCCAGGGACAGAACCAGCTGCTGCACCCTGCTGCTCACACCCGGCTTCCCCCAGCCTCCAGCTGCCCCAGTTGATTTGGAAGCCGCCTTTATCGCTTAAAACCCTTCAAACGCATGTTTTGCTCATGAATTCTTACTTTTACTTAGCTCAAGTATAGAAGGGACTGGCATAAGCTAACCTGATATCACAGGCATCAATGCCATTAAATATCAGCCTGAAAACACACTTTAGTTTAAGCAAGATTGACTTTGTAGACAAGCACATAAGCAAAACTGAAACAAATCCTTTTTCCACCAAAACAAAACTGTGTACTCAAGGATTTATATTGGTTTAACATGTGGATTACACGTGAATAAATAAATAATTGAGCCACTGACACTTTTGCCCACAAGTGGCATCTCTGTGATTTGGATTAGTGGCCACCCTAAGGAATTTGGACAAAACTGGCATTTTAAGATATGACCCAAGCCAGGTCGTGCACACCAAGGCTTTCAAGTAAAGAAGGACTTTGCACATTATCATCTGGGCTGTCTCCTCACTACACTGCTAAAATGCAGCGACAGCACTGCTACTGTCAAACATGGACTTAAAAGATCACAGTCAGTACGGACACTTGCCCAGGGCTAACACATGCTGGAAGAGCTAGCCACGTACTTCAGCAAATAATGCTAAAATTGAAGCAGGTTAACCCTCTCTCTAAGGTAATGCTGACCAAACCCTCACCAGGTCAGCCTTCAGGGAACCAGGCTGCGATAAAATTAGCCTTGAGGAAATGCCTTCACTCCCATAGCCCTGGGCCTGGCTGTGCCAGGCAGGTAGGGAGTGCCATATGGGAGTCCCTTGCCACGCAGCACGGGCTGGCCAGTGGCTCCAGGAGGCACGAGACCTGATCCTGTTTTAATGCCCAGTACTTGCCATTATTATATATGTACAGCTCCTGAAGGTCTCACATAAGCACAACCACATTCCTGGCTGAAAAGAAGCCCAGCTAGTCTCCAAAATATAGGTAAGAAAAAACAATGCTATCTCCATGCTGTCCTTTCTCCTATTTCCCTCTCAAAGCACAGATAGTAAACAAATTTTATGGGCACACTCCTAGCAAGATGGAAACTGCCATGAGCAAGGGTTTCGAGCTCCAGTGCCAAACACACTGCATCACGGCAGAGCATTCCTGACAAAATTCTTCGCTTTTGAAAATTTAAGGCACCAAATTGAGCAAAAGTGAGGGGTTTCCATGCAGCTTGGTGTCTTCAGAGCTGGCATATGCAGCCTGTAAAGCTCACTTCATGAGGGCAGAACAAGCAAAGTGATTTACTCAGCTGCCCCTGCAAAAGAGCATGCGCAGCCACGGGAGTTTGAGCCTACAAGTTAATCGAACAGCAGATTCAACCAGGAAATCCAAAACAGGAAGATAGACGCTAATATACAGTACTGTAAGGCACTCCTACTAGGAAGGGAAAATTGGAAGGCGAATTACGAAGGAGAGAATGATCAGACATGACTGGTTCAAAAGCAACTGAATGAGCTACGAAGCTCAAAGTCTCGCTGTAGGCTCAGCACTGTGAGCAAAGACAGGGACAGAGACAGCGAGAGGCAGAGGGGACTGGCTTGCAGCTGAGCAGCAGAAAGAAAAGGAGAGGAGATTATGATGATTATTCAGTTACATGTCTTTTATACAGATCAACAGTCGGCTGCAATCCAGGCTGTGACCTGGGGAAGCCCAGGAAACTCGGTGGCTTCTGTTGCTGCAGGGAAAAAGCAAAATACAACAGTGCACCTTCCCCATTTCATTGTAAACAGACATCCTCTGCTTTTTTTTTTTTTTTTTTAAAAAAAGAGTCTTTCAGGACATTATCATCAATCCATTATAATACACACAGTATCCTGATACTAAGAGAAACCTTGACAAGAAGAGGTTTAGAGGTACCTTGATGACTCACTCCTAGCAGGGCCATCAGAGCCCGTGGAGCATTGTGAGAAACTCAAGCTCCTCACCAACAAGTACCTTCCCTCACTTATATAGGAAATCCTCACAACTGCCAATTCCTATCATCCCAGCAACGAGCTCATATCGGTATGTGCCAGGCAGGATATTGTGTCACATCACAAAACCATCATTTTTCATCACCTAAGACAGACAAAGAAAAGCAAGAGAAAGATTTCTACACAAAAGATCCAAATGTCTCTTTTTACAGGTTGATAATATTAAAAAAAAAAAAAAAAAAAAAAAAGCTGTGGTTTGCATCCCCTAGGTAGGTCCTTCTCCTCATTAAAGAAAAGCTAGAGGGTCAGGGTTAATAGGAAAAGAGACTTGAATAAGGATCTCTACAGTGTCCTAGATTAAAATAATCTCAGACTAACTAAACTGAGATGAGACGTTTCTAAGTAGTCGTAGAGGATCAGGCTATAGCCCACTGCAGGGAAGCAGCCTATTTCTATGATGATTACAAGTTCTGTACAAGCAAAAGCAGTAACTGGATCTACAGATCAATTCCTCCTCCATCAGCTATGAAAGCATCTTCTCTGTGAAGGAGACAAACAGCATGTTTTATTCTTGATTCACAATGAAATGCTATGGTTCAAATTTATTTCATGCATGGGTGGGACGAGACTAGAAGTACTAACATGTCATTTCACCTGTGCATGTGGGGGGAGAGAGTTGTGGAATCTGGAAAGACCCCAGGTACTTTTCCAGCTGATGCCCACCCAGAAGCCTGCAGAGCAGAGGCCCATGGAGGCTGCGGGCTACAGAATGGGGAAAGAGCAGCAGTGGGGACCAGCACGTAGCACTGTCAGCACAGCAGAGACAACCATGCAAGGGGTACAGCGCTGTCTGGAACCCAAACTACCTACAGAACCCCAGGCTGAGTCTCCTGCTAGCAGATGGCTCTTGCAGGGAAACTGAGTTGGGTCTTTTGAGAGTTAGCAATGTGAGCAGTACTTTCAGTTTATTCTTTTGCCTTGCAGTCCTGAAAAAAGAATACGGCTTGTTCCTACTGCATCGGCACCTTCTGAGGGCAGGATCAAGCCTTTCATTATGCTTATGAAAGGCAGTAATAGAAGACTTTATTTTATCTGTTCATATGGAATAACTTTTTTTGGATAGGAGCTAGGCAACCCTGAGAAGAAAGCATTTTCCACATTACGTTCTGCTCCTATAGCTACTGCGAGAAGCTATATTACTTTTCCAAAGTAGAAAGGAATATGTATCCATTTTAGAAACTGGCTTGTTTACAACAACAATGGATTTTAAAGAAATGAATTTGATACGTACTGTACAGTATCCTTTAACATAAAGCTTTGGGCACTGCCAGCATATCATAACAATACGCTTTTGCTCTTTGCCGTTAGTAATGGCAGTGGTTCCGGACCCATGACTAATCCCAACAGTTCTGCCGACACCATACTCTTTTCCTGTAAATCTCAGTTAGCAAAGAAACCATCTGTAATACTTGTACAAATCCAGAGTTACTCTAATGCTGCCTATGTTGTTATTCCAGAATTCAACTAGAATATCTGTGCACCCACATGACTGGTACTTTGGAGACGTCCGTCAAAGTAACTAATAGTTTGCAATGTCTGAACCTTGATTCCTTGACTCCATAGGGTTTTTGACACTGCACACAAGCAGCCTTCTCTAAACCAAGCAGGACACGAACCAGTGCTGTAAAGTATCTTAAATACCAGAGCATGATGACACGAAAAACACCACCTTTTTTTTCTTTAATGACTCACCATTACGTCTAGAGCTAATTCAAAAAACTACCTGCCAGATTCTGACAGTTTCAGAGCTACTGGCTTTGCCACAGGACTAGTTGTAGTGACACATGCTGAAAAACACAGGAGCGTACTGTTTATTCAGCCAGCACCACAGCAGTTCCTGTTTGCATGACTAATTCCACAATACTTCCCCAGTGTTTGCATTTGTGAACACGCAGGGAATTCTTCACCTGGGAATGGACTTGCAAGGAACATTGTATCTTTAAGGATGATAGCCAAAAGCAACTCATTTCACATGAGGAACAGTGCGCTGAGACAGAGACATCCCTGTGTAGAGGAAGTATTAATTTTAGTGACAAAGGTGCATGATTCACCAGGTTTATTAAATATGGGAATCCCTATACTACTTTGCCAAGAACATGGAAAAACCCTCACTTCCTTCCAAAGAATCCCACTGCGAGAAGAACTTCTGGAAGAGAAAGGCACTGGTTGTCTAATGTATACAGATATAAACATGCTTCTATATATATAGTAGTTGCACTCAAATTTGAGAAAGCTCAGATTCAGCTACTTTCTTTGAGTGGAGGCTGGAAAAGGTAACCACTTACGCTCCAGGATAAGGCAATTCATTGTAGCATTCTACCTTTGTATGTAAGCATGATGTGCCCTGTTCTTTTATTTAAAATACTTCAAGGTGCTTCAACGATCAAGAGTGCTTTCTGCCTTGAATACAACAGCCTGCAGATTATATAGGAAGCAAAGATCAGTATTCTGCATTTTCACAAACCTATGTGAGAAGGGAGGAAAAAATACACATGCATGTGACTGGCTTTTTTCTTCTGAAACCATATTTGCTTTCTGTATATAGATGTGTACATACACGTGAATGCTTTCGTAGGTATGTAATACACACATTACTGCAGGGTCTGGAGAAAGAGTTAAGAATGTGGATTGGAGGGAAGAGGATCTCTAAGTGCTCACCGGAGGTGAAGCCAAAATGAGTTAAACATACTGCCAGTGATGACACATATCTCCCCAGTTACATCTATCACATACTCCCCTTTCATAATATATGTAATTTAACATGTTTAATACTTCCCTGTCTTCCAGGTGTGTGGGGCAGAACCATACCTCAAGGAACTTCACTGTCCACCACTGAAATCCCTTAGAGCTCGCAGAGAACGCAGGACACAAATTGCACACGAGCACAGCAAACTGGCTTTTCACAATTTTGGAGGTGATTTCTAACTAATGTGGGCAAGACCACTTTCCTGACTATCAGTCTAACAGGTCCAGGTTAGAGAAACACTTAAAGTAAACTTCACAAAATAAAAACAAAACCACTTAAAATGCCTTTAAAAGTAAGACTAGCAGGAGGTCAGAACCAACATCATGTTACTGGAGATGAGGATGTGGCCTTACACAGATCAGGAATAACCAGAGTAAAACTCAATGAGCTTAGGTGACAGAGCTTGACCGATATACCCAGCCTGAACAAAAACAGTAGCAAGTCCCCTGCTTATCTGCATATGGAATAGTTCACTGGGGTGGTTATAAATATATAAACATAGCTGAAGGAATTATCCTGCTTCTTACGTTTGCAAGCACCCTCAATAATGTTTGATGGGAGATACTTTTCTTTCCTCAGGGAGGAATGACATGTAAATGCACCAATCCTTTAAAAATAGCTCTCTGGAAACATGAGAAAATGGAACCACGTGTCCGTATCAGAAGGAGCAGGTGGGTTTAAAATCATTCCCGCCCTATTGTGTTCTGTGAAACACCTCACCAGAACCTCTCCCAAGGCTAATAATAAATAAACGATACACATAAATAAGTAGATGATTCATCGATTCTAAATGAACAACATAAAAAATAATGTGGTCATGGCAGCAAATATTTTCTGCCTTAAGCAAAAAGTCTTCTCCAGAGGTGGAAAAGAAAAAGTTGGGTGCTTAATTAGCTAGACCTAAAGCATTTCAAGTAAACCACATTTTGTATGAGAGCTAGCGGCTGGACTTCCAATGCAAAATGCAGTTTAGCCATTGGTATTTTAAAGCCAACAAGGCTTTACGGCCACTTTGGCAGCTGCTATTCACAGATGAAGAAGGTCAGATATTATTTTGCAAGATTTCTGCCTGGCTAAGCTGAGAAGTCGCTTGAGCTGGCAGCTGGGAAAGGGATTCTCTTCAGGCTGGCCACCACCTTACAGAACTCATGTGTTCTGATACGACAACTCAAACATGTTGCAAGACTCTTCGAAGTTTTCGTCCATATTCAGTCGCCTCCAGAAGGATTTCTGCTTCTTCTGCAATTCTTTACGCACACACCTGGGGCACGGTACAGCCTTCTCTTTGCACTCCGAGTGGAAGACAGCACCACAGCTTTCACACCTGCAAAGACAAATTAGTGTCAAAATAGAATGACAAAATAGGACAAGAGTGTGCAATGGACTTTACATGGATTGTGAGCAGTAGATATTCCTTCAAACAGTTCTGGTAACTCAAAGAGTGCTATGTTTCAAAAGAGCGGAGCTGTAAAAGACACTGGGTTGCCAACACCTCTGCTGGTGTAAAGCTCCTCAGGACCACTAAAACTGACTTGCATTCACTTGCAGTTGCTGAGAATCTGTCCCAGCACTTCTGCTTCACAGACATAAATTTTTAGAAGGATTAATACTTATCTTCTTATTAACTAGTATTCAAGTCTATCACAGAATAGACATCGATTTTGTTTTATGAAAGAAAAGTTTGCTGCTTTGGTTTGTAAAGTAAGAGTAACAACATTCATTTCCATTAAGATACATTTCAGCATTTGCAGCAGTCAAGATACAACGTGTTCCTCACTGAAGTTCCAGTGGTCAGCTTGTTATGGAAGGAGTAAAGTACATTCCACTTCAACAGCAGGAGAAGTTGTTCCACAAAGTAAAAAATGAAACAGAAGTAGGTAATATTTTCTGTTCTGTGTCCTGTGGAAGATCAGACTAGATCACCAAAATTATCACTTCTGGCATTCAAAGCTGTGCTATGCCGTTCTCAAATGTGATATTATGAGTTCAAACAAACTGCTCAAACAAGATGACTGGACTACTTTTGGGGCACTCTGAGGCAATAGATGCAACATCACAGTAGATCAAGCCCCAGTTCCAGATGGCTGTGGAGCACTGAAACATGGTGATCACGGAGATCTACAACTAAACAGCTGGACATTGTCAGCCTTTCAATGCAAATAACTATCTGTAGTGATAAGTCACCACAGCTTTGTAACCAAATGACAAAATAAAGGGATGACAGTATCAGAGGTACAAAGTCTTAGATTCCAGTTAGATAATCAAATCATGAAATCAACAAAACACCAAACTTCAGAGCAATTTTGAAATACGAGGGGCGCTGGTCACCCTGGTGATTCTGTGGGAAGTCTTGAAATGCCTCACACTTTTCCTTTCTCACAGCTATTATAGTCAAATGACTGTATGAGATCCAAGTGTCCATTGTTACATCTTTAGTGGGGTTTCTGTTTGTTTGCTTTGAGCTTTTTTTGTTGTGTTGGTTTTGTTTGGGTTTGTTTTTTTTTTCCCTTAGAAATAAGGGTCTTGTCTTCAAGTCTGTGAAGAAAAATCGAAAACATGAAGAAACAAACCCCAAGCACAGAGAAGCCACAAGCCAAACTGTAGTACTGAGAGAAGTCCATGAGCTAACACAACCTGATAGCTACATTACCTGCATCTGCATCTCACCTGTAAGTTTTAAAAAACTGTTCCTGATTTGGCCGCACTTTAAGTTTTATGCGTGGGTCCAAACATGGTCTAAATTTTAGTAACTGCAAAGCTTTGAGAAGACTGTGCAGAGGCTTACAGAGGCACATTGCTAGCTAGCACAAACTGATAAAACTCAAATAACAAGTAAGAAAAGGAAAGTTAAAGAAGCTAAGTATAATGTTGCATATCTACTAACTAATATGCTCTCTTGCAGTAAAACTTGACTGTCATATTTCTAAGTCCAGCTGCTGAGTCTAAATCTTGTTTTAAATCAAGAAACTGGTTCACACAGAGATATATATCATTTCTGTGCTCAGAGAGTGTGTGTTATGGCCCTGATCCAGTGAAGCACATAAACACATGCTTAGGACTCATATCCCAGTGATTTCCTTGGGATTACTGATCTGCCTACAATTAGGCATGTGCTTACATGCTCCGCTGGATTGGGAGCTCCACGAACAGACACGCTAATGGATGAGGGAGAGACAGAAAGGACAGCAGTGTCTTTAAAACTTTACATCATTCTCAACTGACACTAATGGTGATTTTATCAAGCTAATTCTCCCTTGTTAGTCAGCAATTTACAGTGCCCTGGAAGTTGCTAGAGGGTAATGATTGATGAGGAGTGTAATTTTGCGCTCTCACATTGCCACTCCCTATGCTCGCTCAGTATTTCTCCACAGTATGCATGGAGGTGACAAAACTTATAAAAAAATTGCTGCTGAAATGGATGGAGCGGGATGAGAGAGGAGCCAGCACATCTGCTCTCCCCAGTCAAAGGCCATCAGCAGAGGAAACAAAGATTGATGGTGTTTAAATTAATATGAATTCATTTTTCAGAAATAAGCTCGTTGGAAAAAATTAACAAACTTCTCTCATGTCGCTCAGAACCAAGAGAGAAGAAATGCCTGCACTGTTATTTATCAGAGCTGGCACAATAGCTGAAGCTCTGACTAGGCTCCCACACTGTCAGGCTCTAACCAGAGGCAGTGCAAAAAGACAGCCCCGCATCTCCAAGTCCACTGCACCAGCAGCCATCATGACCATCACTGGCCCATTCTGGTAGTGGCCACCATCGATCCACCCGACTGCTTCTCTGAAGACCAATTTTCTACTTTCTCTGGTGAAGGCTGATGCACTCCTAGCCCCAACTGTGGGGTGCAGATGACAACAAAACAGCAGCCTAGAAGAACAGCACTCTGAGTTGGAGAACAAAGCTGCTTCTTGCTCTCCGCGGGGACAGGTAGAGAGGATACCTGGGTCAGCCTTCACTGCATGCTGGTATCCCTCATTGCTAAAGACACTCAGTCACCAGGAAAGAGGGGGCAATGCTGTTCTTGGCCTGCCTTTGGGGAAACATGTTTTTGTAGTCTATAAAAGGCTCACTTAATAGTTCGCTACACTTAGATATCTCTTCCTTAAACCTTGTTGTTGTCATAGGTAATTCACAGTTCAGGTACTATTTCTGAATCCTGACCTCTTTGGCTAGAGGCCAAAAAATCCCTGCATCTTTTGTGAGACTCCATACACCATGGATAATACGCCGATGAGCCTGTAAAGCCATTCAGGTCTTTCGTGTTTCCTTCTTTAAAGAATGATATTGCGATACTGCACATTAACAGCCTCTTGCTATTTTTCAAACATTATTTAAAGAATTGGTGAACATTGCATGTTGTTTTCATACAGACTTTCAGCCTTCTAAGAAGCCATCTGAGATAGCTTCCTCTCTATTTGTTTTCTCTCTTTTTTTCCTCTCTTAACTGACTCAATTTCTGTTGAGACTACAGAGGATGTTTTAATTTTTACAATGTTTTACTTGTTTGAACACCAGAGTAACAAAAATACAGAGAATTATTCAATCCTCTAAATATTTTCAATTGCACTGAAAAGTGTACAAGAGAAAGGGCAAAGCTCTCCACAGCCAGACATGCACTATAATACTCCTATTATTATCATAACTAGTTACAAAATAAATGCCTTTCTACATTAAAAGCATAAAATCCTTCCTTGTATGCTGATGAAATGACAATGTTAGTATATCCCATTAAGTCTGGGCATTTAAAACATCTGCATATCAATATTTGGTAAACTGTAAATTCTGGCAAGTTGTTTTCATGCTTCCCACATGTATTTCATGGGCTTACAGCTTAATTAATTCTAGATTCCGCACAATCAATTGATTATACTCATATTTCCTCTCTGTGCTGCACCACCATTTAGGTGCTCATGGATAAAATCAGACGCCCAAAGAAGGCAGTGCAACACAGAGAGGCCTCAAAGACCTTCCACCTTAAGCAGACAAAATAAACCAGGGATGATCAACTGGTGGCCCAGGATGTCATCTGAAAGACAGTTTTATTTGTCTCCTAGAAACCTTACAGGTTGACAGACTGTCAAGACCATGTTGGGATGAAGCTGCTGGAACTAGCGAGGTTTATTAGGACAGCTTCAGTACCATGCATGTGCATTGCACCCGTCTGCCTTCCAAACACCAAGTGGGGAATCAAAGCAGCTTATGGTTATGCTGTTCATCCCTGAAATGAACAAACAGCAGATGACAGACATACAGCCATTCCCACCTCACAACTGGGAAACAAGAGGTGAACTGGCATGCTCAAGGTCAGCCAGGAGGTCTTGGAAGAGCTGAGAAGGGCAAAGAGCTCCCCAGTCTCACTGCAGTCCTGTATTCACCCACCGTCCCTCCTCTTGTAATTTATTTAATGTTAACTTTCATTTTTTCATTTAAAAAACCCACTTCCTCTGTACCAGACCTTGCACACATTTGCTCAAGTGAGTAATCCCTTAAAAGGAATTTCAGTAAGGATTTGAACCCTTCATTGACTAGCACTCTTCATGTTTTTTTCTTTCCCTTCATGCAGAGTAAAACCAAGATAAAACAGGGTTGTTCATTACGTTTTCTTTAGATGATGCTATACGTTCATCAAGCATCCAAAATACTAAGCCACCTGTAACTTGGCTAATAAAAATGCCCCAAGAGCAAACCACAGTAGCTGAAGTAAGCCTTGCCTAGAGATGCCAGCATGATCACTGTCCCACGCTATGCACGTGTGCCTGTCTGCAAGTACTTCTGAATTGCTCAGCTGTGAATATCACAGACGCGCCCTTCGAAACTCTCAGAGACTTTAGCTGAACACAAAGAAAAAGAAAATGGACTAGCCTGTGTTCACTTACAACACAAAAAAAGCCCCAAAGGCAATCAATGCCTGACACACACGTGCAGCAATATTATTACAGTTGCCTAGGAACCAACACAGGAGCCTGCCTAGGGAGGGACGCCCATGTAGTAAATGAATGGAAGAAAGTTGGCACTAACATGACATTGATTTGTCCCTGTAAGGAGCTTGTTAGGATAATGCCTTATATGACACACAGTCTTTACTAAACACAGGGTTTTGTTTTTTTTTCTAAAAACTGTTATTACTTCAGACTAGCTTTTGAAAAATTTGCCTCTCAAGAAGAAAAAAAAAAAGTCCAAACAAAACCAGAACAGACCCCACTATCCAGCCCCTCAAATTGTTACAAATGTCTGAAATTCCCTCTAAATGATTAATTCAGTGTTCAGGGAGCCAGCGGTGATTCAAAGCATAATCTTAGTTTTCCTTTCCATATACCTGCTCATCAGACGGGGGTTACCCTTGATATGGAGCAGAGCTTGAAGACACTCCTCATTTATAATGGCATGGCCGGGTCCTCGGCTGGTGCTGGAGGGCACAGGAACAGCGGAAATAACTGCAAATGTCAACCATCGGCCCACCTTGTGTGCTGGGGGAACTGATGCCAAGGGGGTTACAGGCAGCAGCTAGCAAGGGGTGTACAGCGACCAACAGCCTGCACTGGTGGGACTCACCAAGTAAAGCGCCTGTGGTTTGCACCTCTGGAACAGCTGCAGGGACCAGCCGAAACACAGCCTGATGCAGCATCTGTGACCAAGACCACCACTGTTGCTCTAGTAATGCCACCCCAGGATGGCCAAATGACAAGCTATGCAGTGTCCCTGCATGAAAACTGCCAGCCAGGATCTGCTCCCTTGTACCCAGCATGGGTTAGACTGAGCTGCTGGAGAAGCAGTTCGGGCAGGGGAAGAACATGAATGAATAAGACCCTGCCCTGGCTCTGCTGCCCAGGGCTTGCCCCTGGGGTGCCTCCTTGTCTGTGCTGCCTCTTGCCCTTTGTCCTGTCATGCCGGCACCCGCTGCCAAGGTCAACTGCATCCAACAAGTGTGCAAAGTGGTCAGAGATATTAAACCTCACAAATGAGGGGAAAAGTGGGCAGCTCATTGGAGGGGAGAGAAAACCACCCGTGCTCTACTGGTGGGGAGAAGCCTCAGCATCAATTCCTCCACTGCTAAGCCCAGAGAAATTGCAGAATGGGCCTTCATTTTGGATGCTCATGGAAAAAATTGTTACAGGCTGGGGCTGAACAAGAAGCAGAGCTTGACTTAATCACCTGCTATCCTCCCGGGATAGTTGTGTACACAGGCTGAGTTGCCGCACTGGAGCATGGCAGCAGGGTCAAGCAGGAGCAAAGGGATCATGCAGCTCCTAGACCCCTCTTTGCAGACCTCTGACGCTCCTGATTAAGGAGGGAATCGTGCCCTCAGTTTCCCCCCAGCTGTGGCTGCAGGGATTTACGCTACGCTTACCTACATATACTTCCATACTTGCATCCAGCAGGAGAACTAAGGACTGACTGCTGACCTCAGTACTGCGCTCCGCAAGTTGTCTAAGTTCAGAGATGCCAAGCCAAGTAACATGGCCTGTATACAGCAGTTCATAAGAAATCACTGAAGGGACACTAAAATCAGGATTAAAACATTTAACCTGAAACTCACATGATTACACTTTAGTCAGTGGAGCCAAATTACTTTGGAAATGGGGAAAAGCCCTACATACAGTAGATCCACTACCTGCAAACCACTAGAGAGACTGAGATGCCACAGAGATTAAAGTGTTTACATCGCTTACAGATATATCCTCTGCCTCTGCTAGCTGCCATGCCATGAACTGGACCTAGCCCCTTTACCTCCCCTATTATTAATGAACTGTATTCACAAAGTGGTGGTTGAAGACCTAGAAGCAAAGAGTCAGGGCAATACTAGTAACAGTAATATTAACATACTGTCCTCAACTGTTATAATTTGACTGCATGATTCTACTATTTTGCTTTTTTCTCTAAGTCTGGAAATCCTGTGATTAAGCCAGGATTTATGCTTTCAATAAAAGAGAAAGGCAAAGTCACCTGGACTTCGTAGCTCTACCATAATGCTGAAGACATGCCTATCTGGACACAAGATAGAAAAAAGGAACTTAACATTTAAAAAAATAAAGTAAGTATATAAACAACAAAATTATTAAGGTAACCTTAGAATTTCTGAGCACTTAAGAGTTGGCAGTGTTGGCTTTCATGGGCTAAAATGCAACTGACAAGCTCTTGTCTGATCTACAAGGAACTGTATCTGTGAGATGAAGAAGTCTGTCTTAAAAAGGGAATTTGCATGAGGAAGGAGAAGGAAGAATTAAAAGGTCTTGATTGGCAACTTGGAAATATCTAGAGTGAGGAAGACGGCACAGGAGGCAAGCTGCAAAATAAGAAGTGGAAGAGAAATGGCTGACGTTCGGCCATTGGGGAAGAGCACAAGGCAGCACTGCAGAGACCTTCCTACTTGAAATAAACATCTGCCTTTACACTGAACATTCTAGTTAAAAACACTCTGACATGAGGCAGGTAAAACCGACCTCTAAGGCTAACTCAGCTCCAAAATACAGTGCTTGATGAAAAAAACCCAGTATATTTTATCTCTTTCTTTTTATGTGTTCTAGATAACATTACTGCACAACTCTGCACAGATAAAAACCAGAAGACCTAGGCCAGAAGATTTTGACCAGTTTTGACAGATTCAGTTGAAATTAAATTATCAAGAGAACTTAGCATCTACTTAAGTGCCTAAGTTTCTTTAAAGAAAGTGCTGAGCATATCACTTCATGGTGCTTTGAATCAACTATCAACATCCGATAAGCTAAGCTCTTTCAAAAATTAGGTACTAAACTACTAACACAGCTCAGGGGAACCGGGCTTGGGGAAAGGCTGTCTAGCATAAAACAAACTAATCAAAGCAAGAGGGAAAATTATGTACTTTGAGTGATGCCTTTGACCTGTGCCAAGGTATTTCCTGGAAATGCTCTATACTACGTATTTCAGTCTGTCCACCTAATATCTATCTTTAACGTTCTCCCAAATGCTTAAAGCTGTTTTTGTCCGGTGACAAAACCATCCATAACACGGTGATCTGTAACCTTGCAAAGACTTAGGCATGCACATGAAGTTAAGCACAGCCTCAGAGCCTTTGGTAAGACTTCTCACTACGTGTAAAGTTAAGTACATTCATAGGTCTTATCAGGATGGTGGCCAAAGATTATAGAGGCATCCAAGCTGGCTGATATAGTCAAGCCTGTTCCGTGGCACGTCTATTTTAAACTTGGGTCTTCTGGTTTGTATCTTAAAAGGTCTCTACATGTCTTAACTGATCTGCAGAACAAATTAACTTCGCAAAGTAAAACAGTTTAGCCTTGATAAATGAATACGAACACAAAAGAGCAACTCTCCATGGCTCGCATACATCTAGAGAAACCACATAAAAGGCAAGGAATTGACTAAATAGTTCTTAACCAAGCAAGTAGCTTTACTAGCTAAACACAACAAATTGCCTGTGAAAGTAGTCAGTAGGATGCTGACACACAGGCAAGACCAAAACTTTATTAACTGGGTAGCATACAATAATCTTAACCATAACTATAATTACTTAATTATCTAATTGGACAGAAAATTCTTTTTAATGAATAATTCTATTCCCATTCCAATGGTATTTTTCTCAGTATTCCTTAAGATTTAAAACTTGTTAAAAATTATTCTTGGTTATAAAACAAATATGGCCACGTATTATAGACAACAGTACCATTATATAGGCATCTTCTTTTCACTTCTGCTTTTTAATTTATTTTTTTTTATTTTAGGGGAAAGAAACAAAAACTTTTCACCAAGTTAATGAAGAACAAGGGGTATTAGAAGAAATTGAGGGGCAGTGCCTGGCTGCTACAAATGGGCAAGGATAGCTCAAACAAACCAATTTATAACCAGGGATATTTAAACTCATTTCACAACACTTCTAAAATGAAATTAGTGATATAATAGGACAATTTTATACTTTTATCTGCGAAATTTAAGCCCAGGGCAAATTTAGTCCAAGAAATAAAACAGGAGGTAGATGCTCAGGTTGCTTAAGTTGCCACAGCTCCAGCAAAAGCAGAGCTGTGAGAGTTTACATTAGCTGGCAATTTGCTCCAAGAAATGTGCAATTAACTCAGGAGGTTTTAAATATAGTTCTCATGATTTAAAGGCCCTCAAAAAGATGCTGAAATTGTGAAATTTAGAAAGAACCCTGACGAACTGTTACATAAATATGGGTAAGACAGAAAAGAAGAAAATGAGAGGGACAGAGGAATCAAACTGACTGGAAGAGGCATCCAAAAGGATGGGACAATTTTTAAGAAATTGTTTAACTACTGAATCACAGCTTTCATTAAGCTCTGTGGAGAATGGCCACCTCCCAAGAAAAGCCACAGAAAGGAAGTATCATTAGAAAGCTTATGACTTTGTGAGCCCACCCTTACATTCAAGGCAGCAAACTGTTGCGCTGTATTGTTGAGCAGGATGTAAAGAGCCTGCCAAGCACAGCCCACAGACCCGCTAATTAACTGAACTGATTGTGTTTGTTTTGGAACCGTTTGCCAACAAAGGAATGTGTCGTGCTGATTAGTGAGAGAAGGGTATGTAATATATGTGTATTCAAACCCTGAGGAGTGCATAACCCAGTTATTCACTCTGTTTGCTCAAGGACTGACAAAAATGACTCTCAAGCAAATAACCTGACCAAAGAGAAAACTCCAGCCCTCAAGAGGGGCCCTCCTTTTCTCTTAGCTGTATCTGTCTAAAGAAGACCCATCCTTCATAAATTCCTACTGAAGACTGCTCCAGAAACTGCTGAGAATATTTTGGAGAGAAACACTCCCTCCACCTCAAAGCTGACCTAAGAGACCACGAAGATGGAAAGGCAACAGCCAGCTGACACCCACCTTGGAATCGTAATGGCCTCTCTGACAGCTGTCATTCTTCTCTCTAAAGAGCGAGAAAGGTCAGGGGGGTAGCCAGAAAAACAAATGCCTTCTCAACACCGACACACACAACACACACCAAACAGACTTCACTTTTCAAACATTCAACAGGGAGGTGAAGTTTGCAAAAGCTGTCATGCACCCACCTTCAAGTATTTTTAACCTCACAGCCCAGTTTGCTGGTAGAATTAGTAGCATGCTCAAAAGTGAATGAGCAACATTCAAAAGCAAGAAGGAAAAACATGGTCTTCAGAGGTCTGCTGCTCTTCTTAACTCAGCAGCTACAGCCAGGGTACTTGGCAGTCTAGTACTGAGAACAAAACGTGAATACTATGCTGTAGACAGCCATTCCAGAAAACCAGGATGGAGAAAGGGAATCGTAGTCAATTCTCACTGCACGTTGTGGACTCAGAATTTTGGAACTAAATCAGAAGTCTGATCTGTTTACTCAGAGCTCTGTATGACACAACTAATGGGAAGCTGAAGACATGCCATCAGAAATGTCAGGTATAATCCCAAGCCTTCACGTGAACTTTTTGTGACTTGCCGTTCCATCTGCCACAGGTTATTCTGTACATCTACTTATTGCTAACTAGCCTCCTCACCTTACACCTGTCATTGCAGCGGTCAGCACACCTAACTCCGAAATCTCTCTCATCTGTAAGAGATGGAAGCAAACACAAGCCCCCTCTACCTGGCCTCCTCCCTCACTGCTTTGCAGCTGATGGAACAGTAAAACACACAAGCTCCTTTTGCTGACATGACTTGCCTCCAGCCTGAAGGTGGAAAAGAGCAAAAAAACCGTAACTGAAATAACGTGGCTAGTTTCACAGAGGTGCACGTGCACACGTGAGCAGTAATGAGAAAACTAACTAGGAAGGGAAATGGAAAATGCTGGGGATAAAAGCAAGGTTTAGTGATAAGGAGTACAAAAGGAGTAAGGAGAATGACCTCTGACAAAATAAGAAAGAGAAATACTGGAGAACTTTTCATGCTGATTGTGTTTTAATTAAAATCATTAACAAAGACTGCTGTCTTTGGCATGACATCAACCACGACTTCACATTTGTGAAACATGAACAAAAGTCCTTTCTGGCTTCTAATTCACATAAAACCAGGAGCTAGAGCAGCTTCCTTTGGCTTTCACTGAACTGCTGACAAATACTATTTGATTCCGGAAGGTTTAAAACTCTGTAATTGCAAGGTATGTCTGATCTCAGCTGAAGGGCGGGGGAACAATATACACTCAACAATGTTTTTGTGACCAAAAATTCCCCAGACAAATCAAATGCACAGACATTTCAAGTAAGCCTGTCTTCCCAGATGTTCTTACATGTTCTCATCAATCTTTCGGGAATATCTTCAATTGCCTTTTATACAGTCTCAATAGACATCTTATGTTTTATGTCATCTTAGTCTCTCTCTTTTTAACTCTGCCTATCTCACCATGCACCCTAGATACATTCTTTCTTGAAAACCATTTACAGAGCTCAGCTGCACACCTTGTTTAGCTTATGTCCACTGCTTTGTCAGTGCATTTTTTAGAATAAGAGTCTAGAAAAGAATGTGCAAACAGTCTTTGAAAGTCAGGTCAGGCTGAAAATCCCTGAAGAGTAGTCCTTGGTTACTTGTAATTTAACATCTTTGTGCACACAGGGGAATCATATTCATAATGAAGCCCTTTTAACAGGCTGGTCCTGATTGTTTCCAAAGGTGGCGCTTCATTATTTTTTTTTCCCTTCAGTGGAACACTGTGGAGAACAAATTAAAATGACTGTATTTGAAACAGCCAGAAAAGTACTTATCTATGGAGGAATGCTGTGCTGTCAGATATACTGTCTTTCTGTTGAGTTTAAAAAAAAAAAAAAAAAAAAAAAAATCTCCTTTATTCAAAATCCCAAGATATTTTTGAAAAAGAGTAGTAACGTTGCTGCGTTACCAAGTCTGCTCTGGTTTCCTCCGTTTTGCTTCTAGGTTTTCCATGCAACTCCTGTCCCTGATCTGGCTGTGATCACCCTGTGTGGTGCTACTGGAGACTTTTTCTTTTTGGAACGGCTGTTCTGAGACTTTAAAAGGGCTTTGGGAAGTAGTTCTTCCCATCTATTTCCAAGTCTGTGCATAGTGGCCTCCTCAGACCAGTAATATAGTGAAGCTGCCCAGATATGTGCATTAGTGGGATCCAGTCCCTAGTTATTTAAATTAGAGGTCACAAGACTGAGAATTCACAAGGATATGATACGTGAGTCAAATGTATGACTGACATTACAGTACCTGCTTGTAGAAATGTCCTCAAAGGGGTAAAGGATTTCTCCATTGTTGCAAATCTCACAGATGAAACCCTTTTGACTACAAAGGCTGCAGCTGTACACATGAGAGGTGGCAAACTTGATCACCTTCCCCAAGAAAGGAGCCAGCTTTCCTTCAATAACCTGAAATGAGTAGAAGACAACATTGAATGAACCCCCAGAAAAATGACTAGAACTCCCTGAAGAACTGAGACAGTATTTATTAATACAGACATGCAGCTAAGTGCTGCTGGTTAAAACAACAGTAAAGTTACTTCCCAACAATTATAGCTCCATGAAATCACAGGTGACAACAGTGGCCAATGAACTGGCAATGATCCAAAAGTAAAACCAAAGTTACTGTCTCTCTGTATGGCAGTAACACACAAAATTATTAGCCATTTTATGTAAAACAATGCATTCATATACCAAGGCACAAAAAAGTAGACAGGAAAAGAGGTTAAGGCTTCCATATTATCATCTGACTGACAGCTATGGATACTGCCTTACATTTATGATTTTCATTTCTTTTTAATTTTTATGCACAAATTGCAGTTTTGTCTTTGTTCCTGTTCCTCCAACGCACAAGGGGGTTTTTGCATATTTTTTGTGAACGGAACCCTGGCTTTCCTCCTTTAGTAAAGTTGTGTTTCATTGAAAACCATTAAAATACAATACTCCCCTCATTGCCAAAATGAATAAATTCTCAGACAAACTCTTGAATAGGAACTGTGTTTTTCTCCTTCAGTGTCCAGCTCTCAAATCAAGAAGTCCCTCACTGCCAGACAATCCTGCTAGACCATTAGAAGTGATTAGCACTCCCTGTGTTGGTGTGAAAAAACAGCCATGCAGTATAGATTAAACTGCTAGCCACAACACTCATCTAAATTTGTGACTTGGTGACAATGCCTCAATAAGGGGTGCTATTCAGGCAAAATACTTTCCATTCAGATCAAACTTCCAGAGACTTTAAGGAATTCTGCTGGTGTAGGCAATAATGAAGATGGAATAAGGCCCTAAGTGTATATTCTTCTCTCCTGGGCTTCCTGTGGTCTGAATGGCAGCCTGCCAGATTAGTGATAGAAATGTGTCACAGGATTTGATAGTGACCTCCTATAAAAAGGAAAAAGAATGCAATAATTGCTGATTGAAGGCTTGTACAAGGCTGTGTCCTGAAACTTGAGTGGGGAGATTTACACTTAAATGTGTGCCAAATTCAGTTCAGGCATCCCTTCCCTAAATACGGTAACACGCCACTTCTAATTTGGGTGTAGTGTAAATGAATCTAGAGAAAGCAAAGGTGAAGGCAGAGAAGAACAAGAGAGATTCTGGAAGCACGCCTTCCCTATGTAAAGTAGAAAGGAAATAAATTTGTCTTCCAGGCAACTTCCTGCCCACTAGCCGAGATAGCCACTACTAAAGAGTACATATGGAAAAGAAGGTGCGTAGGTAGCACTGATGCTGATGTCACTGAATGGCACAGGCTGAGATGTGCCCCCTCTTTGCTTTCAGCTCTCGCCTGCTAACAACATCTGCAACAACAGGAAGCGGCAATGTTATTGCTAGTACTGCAGATAGGACATCTGCTCATGTTAGAGGAAAAATGACGTTCCTATTGCATCCTGGTATAGGAAGATCCCCTTCAACCAGAATATAAACAATGCAGAGAAGCTGCTGCATGAAATCCGAAAATGAAGCCATAGACCAAGGTACCGATATTACTAACCTTCTAACAGATGGTCAGAAGTTAGTTTAGCTCCCTTAGGCTGGGTTTTGTTTTTCATTTTAAAGGAAGATTTTTTTTTTGCTTGCAGACTCTAGAGTTACAGAGGGTCTGAAAGCCAAACAAGTTGGGGGTCGGGGAAAGACACGGAAGCTGATTAGCATTCAACAAACAGGAGGAGAGAAACAGTGAAGCCACCCAGCTAGTGACATGGCTACAATCACCCTCCAAAAAGCCATTTAGCACTAACAGATGAAATATGCATACAAAGACAATAAATAAACCACAACACATACACATTTTCCAAACCTTTTTTATGCTACAGCAACCATCTCTCACAGGCCACAAAAGCTCAGCTTAAAATGCCAGGCTGAAGACAGAGCTGCAAACAAACTCTCTAAGGCTGTGCTAATGTCACTGTCAGCAAGGGCTTAAGAGCTAAATCTCTGAATTGATCATATCTTATATAATGTCATAAACAAAATTAACATAACCTATTACCTTCCTAAGCACCAGGGGTGAATTTAAGTCTATACAAGACACAAAAGGTTTCCTATGCTGAAGAGCTCGCAACCTAAGCAAGACAGATTGAGAGTGGGCAGCTGCCCCCAAGGAGCTAGTGTTATTTGTCCCTGTTTATTTATTTATTTGTATGGCTCGTTGTAGCACTGTAGAGGGTTTGCTTGTAACTCTGGCCACTGCAGACATACAATGAAGGTGATATCTTCAAAGAGCCATGCATGCCAATTTTGCAATGTGAATTACAGGCCATTTTACTGTATTATAGGAGGAAGACAAAATGCAACATCAAACTGATGTTATCACTATTTTTAGCATCTGTAAATTTTGTGTAATTTTGTTTCATCAGAGACCTCAGGGTTGTGCACAGGATATGACTTTTCCTTGCAGCCCTCTGTCATTCGTGTTTGTAGCTAATAAGAATAAAATCCTCATCTCCATTTACCCTGGCAAGCAAAAAGGAAGATTTCTACTTGCTGTCCCCAAGAGGAGTTTATGGTAACACTTTGTGGTAACACTAGTGAGTGCTTTATGGCTTAGGAAAAGGAGTGTAGGACATGCAGGTGTCAAAACTTCTCCCGCAACTAAGGACCTTCTTGTTACCGCTGGAGGCCCAGGGTCGGTCCATTTAGACAACCCAGAACCACAAAGGCAGAGTCACAGGATGTTCTCCTAGTTGATGCTGGAGTCTGATCTTGAGTTTCAAGGAAACACAAGCGATTAAAGAATAGAAGCATGTTAAACAAGTGCAATGCATTATCCAGATATCAGGGAAATTGGGGGGGTGGGGGACGGGGAGGAAGACCTCAAGAGGTCATCTTGGCAGAGACAGTAACATCTATGTCATTCTTTACAGCTGTTAAGCTGTTACTAAAGCCTTTCAGAGATGGAGACTCCACAGCCCCCATGCAGTCTAAGCCGGCACACATATATTCTCACTGCTGGAGTCACTCCTAAGCTTTGACCCGAACCTTTTTCTAAGGACATTTCAGTTTACAAAATAGAGAAACTGTGAAATCACACTACAAGCTGCAGAACAGTCCATCACATTTCATAAGAAATGTAGAAATTTAGCAGAAAACTAAGTTAAGAGTATGCCAAAGGATCAGAAACAAAAAATGTCACCATTGGCTTATCCCTATAACATAATACAGTCTCAACATGCATCTGTAAAGACTTAAAAATATATTCCTGCCTCTCAAAAAACAAAAGAGCATCAAGCTTAGAACAAATTAAAATTTTACTGAGTTCAGATTGTCTTCTACCTACTGCATACATGAAGCGCAAGGTATGTTTTCCAATCCAAATTCTTTGTAGTGCGAGCAATTGTTTCATTGTCCAAAATTAAGAGTGAAAGGTGACTGATGAGGGCACCCTGGTCATCAACTGATGGAGGGTGCAATGCAGCTTTCTCTTCCTAAACTGGTCAAGGAACCCATCCCACAAGGATTCTGGATATGGGGCCATGCTCTTACAGTTAGCTTACCACTGCTGCACCTGGAATGTATTAGGGTACACTGCTTGGTGACAAAGGGAGGAGAGTACTTGTGTTTGGAGGCCCAAAGCAAGTTGTGTCTCTGAATAGCCCCAGTGTTCAGATCAGAATCACTGTCCACCTCTGTGGATCTGGAAAAACACTTCTCTAAGCTACCACAGGTCAGAAAGCTGTGGCTTTACGTACTGCAGCTCCTAACTGCAGGAAGGAACATTAGGAACTGTATAAAAATACACACCCACATGTACACACATAAAATACAGGCCCTGCCCTCAAAGCACTTACAGTTTAAGCCAACAAAACAAACACTGCTTTTTACACTAACTGCCACATGTCTCTCACCCTAAATGAGACTCCAAACTGTGTTTTGGAGCTGCCTCCCTGTCCACGCTGCTGAGAGCATCCCTCTGGCCAGAGCAAGGCTGCAGGTGCCGGGGCTTCCAGGGAGAGGAGAAGCCAGGAGAAGCAGCGGGAGCAGCAACCCGCCCCGCTGCCCAGCCTCCTGCACCCGGCTCGGGAAATGAGGTGGCACTGGCAAGCAGGAGGGGAAGGCAGAGACTTGTCTGCAGCAGTGGGAGAAACTCAAGGGGTACACAGTATCCGAAAACATGCCAAAGGGGAGTTGGGACAAGTATTTTAGATGATTTCTAGAACAGAGGCTTTTCATACAAGTCAAAGTTATGAATAAAGGTAAACCTCCGTATATCTTTGTGCTACTGGTCAGCTGGGTAGCAGTATAAATCCAAAGAAAGAATTACGCCCCGTATAAGTGAGGTCACGGGAAATATGGGGACTGCTGAATGCCAGCAGACAAGCCAATGCTGGCAGCAGCTGTGAGAGCCCTGGGCGGTGGGAAGACACGATGGACATGCACTGGGTTAAGTTTTTCCTGATTCAGTAGGAAGACAGAGAAGATGACAGGCAGAAGGGGCTGTGGTACAAGTTGAAAACCCTTTGGATACATCACATTGATATGATCATGAGGGCAAAGTGTGATCAAAGTTTAACTCATTGTCAGGAGGGCTGCTGGTCCCCAAAGGTTTCCTGATCCTTCTATCCAAAGCCTGGAAGTTACTCATAGTTCCATCCTCTATCAAGGTGATGTTTTCAGAAACAAGTGGGCAGCCAGCTGGCTCCGGAGAGTAAGAACTGGAAAGGCCATAGACCACAGCATCCTCCGCAGGCAGAAAAATCCTCCTTGGTGGCCCACTATGCGCACAACAGGGCCGCTGCCCACAGACAACTTCCAAGAGCAGCACGTGTTGCCCAGGGGACCGTCACTGGTATCCCTGTGCCCTATCTCCACGACACATTTCTGAGCCCAGACGCTGCCCTGCAGAGGAGGAGAGGCAGTCCCCTCACCTCCAACACACACTGAGCTACAGCTCTGTCCTGACCCCATCCCTCATCCAAGCTCTCCAGGCCGAGCACAATGCTGGTAGAAGTCCACCTCTGAAGGACCCCACGCCCCAGCCCTAGCCTTGCCCCTAAACCTCCCGTGCAGCACAGTATAGGGGGTCCAAAACCCCAGCCCATTACACACAGCAGAGAGGAGCCAAGTCACTTTTCAGTCAACAAAGATTCCTTGTATGAGAACATACTTACCAGCATGAAAGAGGGTTGCACAAACTAGTCCCACTGGAGAGCAATATAGTGAGCACAGCCTTGCAATATACGTTTTCATATTAAAAAACAAACTAGAAAAGTGCCCAAGGTAACAGCGGCAGAACTTCTGTGGTGAGAGTTCTGACCCAGAGAGACGGTAACCTAGACTCATGGCTTGTAATAACTAAACAGATCAAAACCAAAAAAAATGCATGAAAAAAAACTAATACAAAATTAGAGTTTGTTCCAGTCCCTGACAGTTGTTCAAACTAGAAAAGACATAATAGAAGCCTCTGCCTGGGTGTCACTGAAAAGCAATCAAATATTGTTGAGACAAGCTAAGCATGGAAGTCCCCTCCAAACTCAGACTGTGTCACTCCAAAGAAGTAATATTACAAGAGCGTTAGGGGGAACTAGAGGGGGCGTGTGCGGAAACAGAAGGAGAAATGAGTCAGCTGTTATCTAGTATTGCTTCAAGTAACGCCTCCATAGCTTTCCATCCATGAATTAGCCCAGGTCCACAGAAATACCCAACCTTTGCATCATGCCACATAAATCAACACTAAAATCTATCAGACATGATGAGCTTTCTGGACAGGAGACAAAAAACCAGTACAGTTTTCAGATATTTCTCAGGGCAGTGAGTGTTTGTTTTAAGGGCAGGGGTCCTGTCAGCCATGCTAGCTAAGAAGTAAAAGGTAAGGAGTTAAGACCTCTGTCCCTGCAGGAGTCTACGTTGTGAATCTGAGTGAGGGTCATCAAATACCCTACTCTGTCTGTGCATTTTTACCAACTTCTAAAAGTGCAGCAGATGTTTACATAGCATGGAGATCACAAATACCTTTGATCACCTACATGAGGATTGTCAAGACAGGCAGTAAAGGGGATGCAGCTTGCTGAGCTTTCTGATACACTGTTCTGCTCCATGTGAGGAACTGCCAAGGTTAAGAAGTCCAAATTCTGAAAAGTGTCATGGTATGTTAAACCACATCAAGGGTTTCTGGATTAAAATAATTGTTAGATTGAATTTTCTAGTCTGAGTAATTTCCAACATATGATAATGAAAGTAAAATCAGTAGTAGTTTGGGTTTTTTTTTTCTTATATTAAGATACAAGATAATGGAGAATCCACAGATGAAGGATATTTTAACACAAGCTATCCAGAATCCAAGAGAAGGAAGAGAAATCTACCCACATCTGTATATTCTGCCAGTCTGACGTAAGGGATAGCCAACAACCACAGGCATCATGTACCAGCGCATCTAGGAAAACTGTCACTTCATTGTGGCTAAGTGATCAGGGAATAAACACTGTGAAGGGAGATAGAAATGTCTCCAACTCCCAAACTCTCACACCTGGACCTGTAATTTCCTCATGTACAGAAAGCACAGGAGAAAACCCTGGTTATTACCCTCATAGAGGAGTATCTGTTGCTAATGCTCTGCTTAAGAGCCCCACCACAAGGGTTTAATATTCCAAGTAAAGTGGTGAAAATACTGTAAAAACTTAGGTACAGTATCACTGCCACTGTGAGACAAGCTAAATTTGCCAAATGGCTTTATGACCCCACCCTTGTAAATCAGCTTGTTAATCATTATTGTCATAGAGGTGATAAAGTTGTTTTATAAGCCAACACTGAAGCAGTAACATTAACTACTTATGTAGGGGCTTGTGCATTTCTCTGCAGATAACATTTATTAGAAGGCACTCTCTTTAAAGACACAGGTTTGCCTCATAACCTTCTTCTGAAGCATGGAACAATCTGTTCCACTTCTTCCTCCAGCCTGATTTACATGTCAGACACAAGTGATGCCTGGAGGGGATGGGTTAAGTGATATGAAATCCCTAAAACACCTTGAACTACAGGTTCAAATCTCAACTGGATTGTCCCAGCCTCTCCTCTTGACAGAACAAAATTTATGATTATTTCTCAAGGCCAGACACACACACGGCTCTATCTGAGAGACAGACACAGACACAATTTGCCAGGAGGCACTGACGCAATGCAGAAGAGACATGAAAAGGCCAAGAGGCACTGAGAAAATAGAAGGGGTGGTAGACATGAAGCTCATTCACCATTCCCAATTATATACATTGAAGGAATAGAAAGTCCTTTAATTATTGGGATTACTGTCATAAGCAAGCCTGGCAGAAGGAAGCTATCTGAAGGAGCAGTCAACAATTGTGCACAGCTTCCCACCATCCTCCAAAGCCAAGGGTTCTGCCTCTTCTTGGTTGTTTTTTTTCTACGTCTCCAGAAACAGCTAGTCTAAATCAAGTCTTTTGCTAACAAGCTCAGAGGTAAGCTCCAGCTTTGTCTAGACTTCAGAGTAACACAGAGAATGGTGCTTCCTGGACTGAATGAAAGGGAAAATAAAATCTCCTTCTGAACAGATCGGTTTAGTTCATCACTGTGCTCAGTACCATCCACATTCCACTGGTGGAAGCTTTGTGGAGGAGGACTAAACACCAAGCAATCTTTCTTCACTTCCAGGACAGACAAGAAATATGCTTTTGAAAGAACTACCAATGACATAAGAAAATAGTTCTAGAAAAAACACCTCTAGAAACCTCCAGTTTATTCCCTACCCTGTGGCACTACAAACTGACAGATGACTGACTTGTTTAAAAACTTCTCACCACAGAGATTCCACAACTCTCCAGTGCCCAAAACAGCTGGGAAGTTTTTCCTAATGCCATCCCTTTTGCTGCAATTGACTGTTTCACACTCTACCTCCTATCTTTACATTGCACAATCTGTTTCAGAAAGCATTTTCTGACGCATTCTCTTCTCTGTCACATGTGATCCCTGTTGCAAGCAAGAGCAAGAGTAGACCAGGGTGCAGGAAAGTGACAACGGTTGCCTTATCTCTTTGCTAACTGCAGAACAAGCATGTATTTTCAGCATTCATTATGTGTGGAGATTGGGCATTAAAGCACAAAGGGTAAAACGGAACTTCTGTCCCGCAACAGACTTCTGCAGGGTTGGGATTTCTGCGATGAAAACATGGACTTGGAGACAAGCATGCTACAATATGCTTAGCTAAGGATAATGCAGGCTGCAGAAAAAGAAAGGGAAAACATATTCCCTGGCTGGGAAGTTCCTAGTCATTTATATCTAGTGAACAGACAATGGTCTCGGACTGCTAATTTCCTTGAGGATTTTTTCCCTTCCGTTTGCCAGATTCTTAACACCGCAAATTCTTGTTACGATTTCAATGCATAATTAATCTTTAGTTCAGAGGAAAGGGAAATGGAAGGAGGAAGGATGATCATGAGGTAAAAAAGCCCCGGGGAGGCCGATATCAGATCTCAGCTCTGCCCCATCTTTTGTGCAATATACTGGTCTGGTCAGCTTTCCTTGCTCCATTTTGACTCCCAGTCATCTCTTTCAGATTGCCTGCCTTGTTTATTTAAATTGCAAGTGACTTAAGGGAAGAATGATTTCTTAGTATTTGTGTGCAGTCACCACGCATTGCTGTAAAACAAATTTAAAAAAAAACCCACAGCAGTAACTTCAGGAGAGACTCATCTTTTGTTGCTACAACCATGCTATGGGCCACAATCCCGGCTCCTGACAGTTGCAGAGCATGTGATACCACCCCATCCTCTCTCTCCTCTTCCCTTACAGCTTTTGCAGGTCCCTGGCTGTCCCAAGGGCCTGTTCAGCTTGTGGTACAGGTGGCAGCAGGGTGGATGGGAGTGAGTGAGGCCATCCGCTGCTGACACCAGCAGAAAGTGCTGGCTCTGACACACATGACACCATTTTGCCATCGCTGGCCTTGACACAGACAAAGCAACATCATGCAGCCGCACACCGTGCTGTGCTAACTCATCACAGGGCAGAGAACATCCCGAAAGGAAACCTGGCAATAAACACTGCGAAGAACAAAAAAAAAAAACCAAAACAAAACAAAACCAAAAAAACCCCCACAAAACCAATGACCAAATAAATCAAACTAAAGCAGAAACAAGTGAGAAGTGGAATAAACAGAAATCACAACCTCCCTTTGGCTTCTTTGCACCAGGTGGTCCACAATGACGGCAGAGCCATTTGCTTTTCATGGCCCTTCCAAACCAGATAATCCAATATGTTGCACTTTTAATTTGCTATTAAAGTGATATTCCACAAATTAGCCACTAACTATAATAGGCACTGGGAAGAGGAAAACAAAACAAGGTCAAGAGCAAATGCTGCTAATCTGTGACAAGCAGATATAGGCAGGGAGCGAGGTGAAAATGGATTTTTACATTGGTTGGGGAAGAGGAACAAACTGGTGACAGTCCAAGTGAATTTATAGCAGGAGGCACAGGCATGACAAGGTCCCTCGAAGTCCTCCACAACTCCTCTCATGTTAGGGAAGAAAAGCCTGAAATTTCAGCAGGTCTCTTTGTGCAAGCCGACACAAGTGAGAAAGAGATGGAATTGTCTCAGTATAAACAACACGCCTGGAAATCACTTTTGCCAGCTCCCCAGCCAGCCCTGCAACAAGACTCCAGCCCTGCAGCTTTTGCCTTTGCCCTCACTGTGTTTCAGTCGTCTTTCCTTCTTTCTCCTTCCCCCAAGGTTTCCAGGCAGCTACATGTCAATTTTGTCACACCCCAAGTTCTCCTAATCTTGTTGCAAGGATGAATTATAGGTTGTTTTAAGAAACAGGTATTCAAGCAAAGGTTAAAGGCTGTTTTAATCAAACAAGGTTGAAAGAGTACCAGGAATTTGCCTGGTAGAGAACAGAAAGCACTTTCCTCTGCTTAAAAACATACGTGACTCTAAATACACACACAAGCAAATATGCATTCAGGCAGAGAGTATATATGTGCCTTTTTGTGCCTTTTGCCTTTTTTTTTTTTTTAAGATTAAGCAGGCAATTGCATGCAGAGATATTAACTGACTCTACATGCCCACTGGGTAAGACGTTATTTCATGAGTGACACCACAAAATTAGAAACTTTCCTGCCTTGCACAGGACTGGATCAGGGCACTTTAAGTAGGAGTCCTCTGAAGGATTTTAGAACAAGAAAGCAACATACCAAGAAAACGGCTAGGGTTACTCTGAAAAAAAACTCTGTGAGCACAAAGTACATTTTAAACAAAAAATTACATTAAAAAATTTCTTCTCTCATCCAAGCAGGTAGCCCTGAGACAGTATTTTTTTGCCTTCAGAAATTTGGTTTCTTGGGATGTTATTCCTTGAGATATGTCCAGCTGCCTCTCCTGAATAGACATTTTATGTGAAGTACAGCAATGAGGTTAGAGCCCAATCTTTCACACTGCTAACCCTGATCTCCAGTGTTGGGCCTTTCATTCTGCACAGCAAAAAAAGAATGGAAGAAACCTGGTTAGCACAAAGCACTAGAAAAGGGGTAGCTTATATTGCTACTGCCTCTTCCAGGGGCTGAAAAAATTAAAATATCTCTGAACATCTCAACTCAGAAGCTCCTGCAAGCCACTGGCACCACTGCTGGGTTGTTTTAAACAGTTTCATTCTAAAAAGCCACACTTACCCCAAGTGGCCTAGATTACATATTCACGTGGAAAAGCACCACATGTATTTAATAAGCCCTGTTGAAAACTCTGGTTTCAAGCAGTGCAAAAACCAGTTCTGCTATTAAAAATATCTATTAACAATTCTTACTGTATCTGCACACTTTGCCTCCGAGACTTTAACACACCTAACTCAGACGAGCTTGTCTTCCTGGCTGCCACTTTCCAAAATGCTCCTGACCAGATCTTCCCCCACGAGCCTGGCCAGTTCTGCCCTGTTCTCCGCCTGAGCACGAGCCATTCTGAATGACAGCAACTCTCTTCCCCAGCAGAGCTGCGGTAAAAAGCAAA
Organism: Numenius arquata; assembly: GCF_964106895.1. Taxonomy (NCBI): domain Eukaryota; kingdom Metazoa; phylum Chordata; class Aves; order Charadriiformes; family Scolopacidae; genus Numenius; species Numenius arquata. The sequence goes on from NC_133578.1 coordinate 30,029,970, forward strand.
CCCCAGTAAGATCATCACCATTACCACTAATTGTAAGCAGAGCTGTCAGCACTTTGGGGAATTACATACACACACCTGGAATATCAGCTAACCTGAAGTGTCCTGTTCTGCTGAAAGGCAACTCAGTGCTAGCAAACTCCAGGGAGTGACAGAAATGAGTGATAAAGGAGTGATAGCCACAGGAAAGTATACAAGCTGTTTAACTGGTATTTTGCTGTCAGACCTTTTAATATTTGAATACATGGAAATATATGGAAAATGGAAAAATACATGGAAATGTATATTGTGTGTTTTTCCCATCCTAGGACTATTTTCATATTCTCGTGTTAATACAGTTACCACAGCCATACAGGCACAGGTCATAAAGGAAGAACATAAAGGTGGCTATTAGCATTACGTCATTGTGGTCCAAGATGTATGTTTAAATAGTACAAGTTCAGAATTATCTAAGTGTTTCAAAATCTTCATGTATTTAAATTGTACAACTTAGTTAAAATAGGTCAGATGGACTATCCCTCCAAAGTGCTGGTTTCCATCTTTTGAAATTAAATGTGCTTAGGATGCCTATTTTAAACATACACATAGTAAAGTGGGACCCGTTTTACCTTAATTCCATTAGAAATTACTTGTCCTGCGTGTCAGAAAATGCCTGTAGCAGAGCTGGGAAAAGAGTCCAGACCTCACATGCCTTAGGATGAGAACTGGACCACCATACAATTGAACAGTGTGACGCCTCACCTCCCCACGCAACCGTTTGTTGCTGCCTACCTCATATCAAATATTTAAGAGCAGGGGCTGTACCTGACGTGCAAGTTAAAACCCACCACTGTTTTAAACCAGCTCTACTCTGAGCAACGTCTTCCAACCTGTGGCCAGCTGAATACCAGTAGTAGCGCACTGCAGGGCTTGCATCTCTGTCACAAGTGCTGTGTCAACCCTTGCTTGGGAGGCTGGGGATGTAAATTAAAGTTTTCACTACAGCAATGAACTTCAAACTGTGGCAGCTACAGCACAGATGCACCTGGCATTTTGCAGCCCTTGTTGAGCACAGTGAAATCCTGCAAATAACTGCAACAGGCAAATCTTCAGCAATCTCAGCATAGCCAGGCCTGCCACAAACCTAATTCTCCTCCTCGTTTGCCACCTCCTGCCCCTCAAGCAAAAAAAAGGGCTTGCCTAAACTTAAAAGGGTCTGCTGGTACAGCTACATGGGTAAACCTCTTCAGTAAATAAAAGTTTAAGCTGATAGAGTTTATATTGAATCACTGAATGAAACAAATGACAGCAAAAGACTTTCTCATTGATATAACTGAGTTTGCACTAATGCTTTTACAGGTATGGCTATATCTATTAAGAGTGCGGGGTTGGGGGATGTTTGTCATGCACCTATTCCAGTAACACCTCCAAAACTAGAGCAAGCCCAAAGTATGTTAGCCAAAGCCCATTTTGTCAATCAGTATAGCCACATGCACACTACTGGCTTTCACTAGCACAGGCATGTGGGTCAGACACCACATCCCATACTTTTTGTGCATGAATAAAAAAAAAACTGCTGGGCAAGGACACCACCACTGATGGGCTTGGAAGTCGTCAGGCTGTATGTTATAAATCTAAACTGAGCATTTCTCAGTTATTGTATGAGGACTGAGTGATCAGAAAAGAAGTTTTACTTCTGAAAAAAACTAGCAAGTAAAGAACAAAAAAATGTCCACATCTTGTGGTCTTTGTTATTGTTAGGACTCATGAAACAACTTGTCTAAAGTTTTGCACGAGCAAAAATGCTAGAAAGAGCATCCCCAATCTCCTCCTCCATCTCAGTCTAGGAAAACACAGGGAGGACCCAAATTTGACACTAGAAAAGAAGGTGCGATGAAAATACAGCATGGGTTAAAAGCCTGGAAAAGTAAACAAGATATAACAACTTCTTTGTTCTTCTAAAGCTTCCTAATCCTGATCTAAAAATACATTAGGCTCAAATTAGATGGAACTTATGTTTCGTTGAAGTTCATATTTATTCCCCACATTTTTGTTAGGGAACCTCATATGCACAAAACCTTGAACAGAAACATTAAGATTCTCATATTGGAAATGCTTCTGTTAGACCAATTGTTCACCTAGTCCAAACCTTATCAGACCCTGTAATCAGTACTATATACGTCAGAGGAAGATGAAATCATTGATCCGTCTGTCAATAGGGAAGACATCTTCCTAATCCTCTCAGTAAATAATATGTCTATTCTGAAACCTTATAATCTCTTTATCTTACGTAGTGTAACTGTGGACATTCTCATTATGGACACTTAATCCTCTCAAAGATGATAAACTTCTGGCTTCAGTAATATTACTGTGGCATTAAGTTCCTCGTGCTTGCTGTGTGTTCTGCAAAGAAGTATTTCCATTAAGGATTTTTATGTGTATCTCATATTCACTGTATGACCTGTGCTGTATAATTGTAAGAATAGGACTCTCCTGTTCATCCTTTCTCTCCACTGTTCTTCACATTGTTTATAGGTTCATCTACAGGTAGATAGTCAGGAAAGTTGATCTGAAGTAAATGGATGTTTTAATTAAATTTTAACGGATTAGTTTATCTACAATGCTAAAATGGATAAATTATACTACATTAAATCCCTGTATGGACATACACATTCAGAATGAAAATGGCCTTAATACAATTTAGCTCACTTTGCTTCCAAAGTAAATGGAGATAAACCAAATGAAAGCCACTTATATTTTGAATAACAGTATTTACACAGTGATTCAATATAATTCAACTCATCATTTTAAATTCCCATATTTTGTCACTTCAATTTTTTTCCCTGAGTGTTTCTGTGTAAACAAGTCTTCAAATCATTGTCTTTTCAAGCCTCCTGTCTCACAATTTCCATCCTTAACATCTAGTCATTTTTGCCGTTACATGGATCTTTTTTATTTTACCATCTTTTGGGGAACAGTATAATTAGGATGAAATAGTTGCCATGATTAAGAGTGTTTCTACAGTAAAGACCATGACTACAATAAGCTCTGTACACTTGTATATCTTGCTATTTATCATAAAAACCAGGCAAGACATTAGTTAACTCTCTATGTGGATTAAGCACCTGCATTTTGAACTCGTCACAACAGCCACTTCAAGTCTTTTACTTTAAAAGCTTCGGTTAATATAGCATCTAGTGTAAGTAGCAAGAACTACTTTTCCTAAGAAATCTGTCTTGTCTGAGTCAGCTTCTGTCTAAATCAATGTTTAACAGCGTAAAAACTGTTAGTCTCACCAAAAGCAGCCCCATAGTCACACAAAATGAATGGACAGTTTTTAACTCCAGCTTGCATGAGCTGTGTCCAGGTGTCCACAAATACAGCAATACCTCCATTAGTAATGTCAGCATAGATCAGTAGGTTCTCCTAGGTAGAAACCTCCTACCTCCAGTAGGTTTAGGGTGAAGTTATCCTGAACTGTGACTGTACCATCAGAGACTGTACTGTACATAAGAGTAATCCATTTTTCCAGTGTACTGTGTCTGCTAAACTCAGCAATTTCAAGAGTGAATACTTGCTTCCCAACAACCGGAGGTCTCCCTCTTTAAAGCTTTAATTGATTGGAATAGCCCTGGAGAAACGAGGTAACGCGAGATTGCAGCAGTGCTGTGTGACACAGGGCAGATTACTCTGCGCAGACGACGCCAAGGAGGGCTGAAAAGGAAAGCAAGTGTAGCCAATGGGGCAGAACAGGCAAGCTGTCACACTTCGTGTTTCTGCTTGTTAAATCTGCATGTAATCAGTTATCTTGTCTGCTAACACCTCCAACGACAACAATGACAAGAAGATTCTAAGAATATGTATCCCATGGGAATGCCCATAGATAGACTTTCTGTAAACTTCAGTGTGGTCCCTGGGGCCCTGGTCTGCAGTGAAACCTTGCTGGGGTACACGTGTGCATTTGCGTTTATTTTAAATATACATGCACGTACAAATAAAGACCATTACTTGCTGCCTCTTTGGTTAAAGGTCAAGACTACTCACATCTGGACTGCAAGCAATTGTGAATGCATAAGGTACTAGCAAAACCACTACTTCCCTAAGATTTAGTGAGCTTCCAAAAATTAAGGACATTTTGTTTCAATTTTTTCCACTCTGCTTTTAACCTCACAGTTAAGGTCTTCCCCAGAAGAGCCCTGTCCATATGGATCCAAGTGACAACCATCCTCAGACCATCAGATAGCTCAGGTATGTACTCTGTCACATCCGTAAGACCTAGGCATGGAGCTCTGTTAAGCTTAGAAAGAGATTTAAATTAGATTTCATTTTAGAATAGCATTATATGCTACTTCATCTACTGGCAAACAGGCACTTCAACTTTTTTGCACCTAAGAACAGACCCTCATACCACATTTTTGAAACTCAGCTGCTTGGTAGGAAACAACCCATGTTTTCTAGCATCTTTAAAGAGAACTTGGCTAGGAAACAAATCAGAATTGAGCTGGAACTAACCAGGGTAAAGGTTGCTTATATCTGCAGATTACCCCTCTCTGCTTTTCTAATTCACTCACCATGCCTTATCTTTCCATTAATCTTTAATAAACCTTTTTAGTTAATTCCCCAAACATACGCAATCTACATGACAGCAGGATATAGTGCAAAAGCAGTCGATGGATATGAGGAAACAGGCAGTAGAGGAATCAAAATGAGAGGAAACTTTTAGGATTAAAAAACACCCAAACTGCAGGTTAGTAGAAAATGACGAGCAACTGGGAGAAAGCAGTGGTAAGAGGCAAATCAGAGAGCAGGCAGGGACTGTAAAGGCATTAGTGTTTCTCTGGCTGCTGGATTCATTTTCTCAATGGGGCCCTCCTCCCTCTTCCACTTTGGTTCTACTTTGACAAAAACAGGCAATCTGATTTCAAACCTGGAGCCTCTGAAATGTGGAAAACCCTCTCCAGGCTGACAACAAGGATATAGCTAGATTAAAAGGTAAATGCAATTTAACCCACCCCAGCAGAAATGGTAATCGAATTATATTGCCTCTAAATATGATAAGTTTGGGGCTGGGGCCCTCAGGGGAAGAGAAGGTGTCTTGCAAACACAAACACAAAGAAACATGCTAAAGGGAACTGCTAAATCAATGGATGAATTGTGACTTCTACCCTCCCTCCCTCCCACAGGGTGCTTGATAAGCTGCTGATTGCTTCTAAAACATCCACTACCAATGTTAGGAACTGATTAAGCAGCTTACAAAGCACTAGGGGCTAATAGACAGGCCCACCAGGGAGACTGCAGCTCTGGAGTTAAGTAGCTTGCTTTTTCATGGCTTGATTATTAAAGATGAGATAGCAGAACATGCTGAAAAGATGTGGAAACAGTTTTAGACCTCAGATGACTGGCTCTTTTATTTTATATATGGAATCATTTCTACCCTATGACTTCACCAGCCACCAAAAGCCATGTTTCCTGCAGTTCTGTAGTCTCCAACTCTGAGGGGCATCTGAACTACCTCAACTTAAATGTGTCAACTGAACATCCAGAACTGACTATGCTACCCATCATTCTGCAGAAAAGGCACCACTAGATAAGGGAAACATCAGTTGAAGAAGCTTAAAATAATGTGTTTTACATATCACTGGCAATGGCATTAGAGTATGAACGCAGATGTGCCCAGGTCAGCTAGCGCATCTTACCTCATTGCTTCCTCCATTTTGCATCTGAGAGCTGCAGCACATTCACCTTAGATTCCCTATCCTCTCCTTTAAGCTCTTTTTGCCAAATTCTTCTTGTTTAATCTGGTACGTAATAAAATTCTGCTGTTCAGGCAGATGTACTGCAAGGTGCTTGCTTAGTTCAATCAATATCAATGTAAAGACACGTTTTGCTGGCACATTACCTCTTCTGTGGTCACGTCTGTCACAGTAACACTGCAGGGCTTAACTTTGTGTAGCAGGCTTGCTAAGGTTTTTGTCGTGTTGGGTTCTTTTTATTATTATTTTTTCCTTCTTGTGGTAATGCCTAGTAGACTTTGTAAATAAGCATGTTGCACTAGGGTCTGTACAAACTCATAAATTGCTGAATAACTATTTTTTCAAGCAAAGAAATAAACACTACTTGTCACATGTAGGCTGAGTCTTAGATGAGCCTTCATTGATCAGATGAAAAATTTCTCACAGCAAAGTTCTCTTTGCAGACTACCATTTTCCTTTGCAGCCTCTTTCCAGCCCCATTTCAACACTGATGCTCTAGGCTTTCTCTCCCTCCTCCCTAACGAATGCCCCTGGTTTTTATTTTTATATTAAACTATAAACCACAGAGATGGCTTAGAAGCAAAGCTATGCTATGATTAGCTAGAAGGGAGAATGCACAATTAGCATTGGAGATGAGAACAAGCTTGATGTGTAACAGGTAGAATTAGTTGAAGAAACTTACCTGCTGAAGGTCTGCAAGAGAATAAAGATGGATTTGCTGGAGAAGATACTCTCTGGGAAAGATCCTGGAAAAGAGAAAAATGGATGTGTGTCACACCTTTTTGACTGGGAAACTCAAAGATTTCCTCTCCCCATTAAAAGACTGCATACCAGTGATGCTAGAAAGAGAGCTTGTCAGAAACTGGAAGTATATCACCCTGTAAGCAACAGCTACTTTTACAGCATTCCTCATGGGCGCAACAATTCCACAGCAAGAATGAATGCTACGCCAGTGTCATACTCCAGCTGTCAGGTAAGCCTGTACCGCAACATTTACAACTATTGAAAGCTCACCCTGAGCACAGAAGGTGTTTCTTTAAACAATTAACCTAGTAATAAAAACAAATAACTCAAACTACACATTAAAAGTATTTCTTATGGGGTTTAGTACAAGATTCCTAGTCTGCTGGAAAGCTGTAACAGTTAATTTTGTATGTGATTTATGGTTTTGTAACTGAAATAACTATATTGGGAAAAATGTCACGCAGATACTGTCCTTCCAACATCAAGTTGATTGATATAAATTCCCTTTTCCATACAGAAATATACACATTGGTATAGACTTTATAATGACTTATTTGAGAAAGGCGTATTTTCCTTACATAAACCAAGGTTTCAGGCAAGACCATTGATTATCCACTGACAGACCTGTTCAGTAAAGCTAAATTACCGAAACCTGAACAGAGAAGAGATGCCCTAATTAGTGTGACTTGCAGTAAAATAAAAAAACTGGGTTAAAGTAACATTACAGAGAAAAATGGACCTTTTAAAGGTAAGTGGATATTAGCAAGAAAAGTTCATGAAAACCTATGTATCTGCCATAAAGATGTCAGGAAGAGATAAAGTGCATCTAATTAGAATGTCTATCTTTGTGTGCACACACAGAGAAACAAGCAGCCAACCAGCTTTATTTTCCACCCACACAGAACAAATATAACACCATGCTAAGGCATCATGGGGAATGGAGAATCACATCACTCTTGCAAAAAAAGCAACCAAATATCTCAAGAGACATAACTATTTTACACTTCATGTTGCTTAGAGAAGAAATTGTCAACTCAGTTCCTATGTTACAATCATTTAGTTTTAAGGCAGTACAGAAACAAAATTCTCAGTATTATTAAATGCATGAACAAAGCTCTGGCAAAGATTGGTTTGTAATGGTAGAACTGAAATGGCAGTGAACAGAAAGACCACCGGACATGTTCAAAAAACCAAAGGTACTACTGCAAGACCGATATGAACTAACATGATCATGATAATGAGATTTTAGAAGCTGCGACAACATAAGTAGCTAAAGCACAGATCAGCAAGGAGAACAGTACCAACCACAATCTTTGACAGAACACTGACTCTAAGAAATAAAGGTTTATTCTACTCCATTAGTTGGCTTAAGCAACTGTCTTAAACTGATGCTTTCACAGCTGTCTTGGAGAGACTAGGACTTTTCACCGCTGCTAAGGTGAGTGGTACAAAGTCTCATACTCCTTTTGTACTTTTGAAAAAAAGGTAAGCTTCGAGTCCTGCAAGCAAGGCACTGGCAACTGGGCACTGCCAATCTTACAGCACTCTTCTGGAGCCGGACTGTGCCCTTGCTCCTTCTGACTCACCAAGCATGTTGCGCCTCTACCCACCTAATTCTCAGCTGCAGTCTCACTGGGATACTGCATTTTCCCCTTTCAGTTCTGTAGGCTACACCATTGCTCCTATTAGAGATGAATGCGTTTCAGTGGCTCTGCTGCATCACACCTTCATAATACACTTGGCACAATGTCAAAGACCACTAGAAAACAGTCAAAATCCAGATATCAGATGACATGACATTCTGATTCCTCATTTGCACATAGAAGATTCATTAAAATTGATTGCTAAGGAGTCATCTCCGAACATCATTTTGAAGCCATTACTATTTTTCAGCTCTGATAGAATTTCTTTCATTAAAAATTCCCCATCGTTCTCCCCTGATCGCACAGGCAGACACTGAACAGTGCGGTAGCTTTGCCAGGAACTGTATTATTTGCTGATGCCCTTACAGCACTGCTAAGGAAAATAATTAGCTAATGAAAGATTTCCTTTTTCAGGAAGTAGCCTGAACAGCCCATAAGGCAGAAACTGTCAATGACTAATATCGGTGACTAACATCACATTCTCCTGCCTTCAAGGACTGAATTTTATTTCCTGCAAGTTCTAACTCCTAATAAAAAGTGCGCAGATGAAAAGCACACTCATGACCAAGGGACTTCCGTTGTCAAGGGGGGTCTCAGCCAGCACAGGCCCTGGTGACACTCACACTCTCCCTATATCTGTCCCCCTCCCTGAGACTTGTTAGTTTGCAGCAGCAGCTCTGCAGAGCTAGCATCCATCACTCCTCCTCCCTTCCAAATCTATTTCCAGGAAAAGAAGTAGGCACTGCCCTCCCAGTCTTATGCAAGACACATAATACACAAGCACATACCCGGCACTCAAGTGAGAGGAGTGCTTATTTCCATTGCTATGGAAACTGAGGCATTAAAAAACCCTCAGTAAGTAAGGCTGGTCCAGCTCCAGATTTGCAGTCCTTCTATTGACTCGGAAAATCACATTTGGTTGTGGTGGGCCACAGAAGAACAGCTGAGCAGCCAGAGCTCACACGTACAACAGCATTTACAAAATTTCTTACAAAGCAACCGGACCAGTTCCCGTATGGTTCCCAACACATGCAGAGGTGCAAAACACTCCCTCTACACCTGCCCACGTCACCAAAGGTGGAGAGCACACAGCTCCGTAAGTGTGAAACCACTGAAATCACCTAAAAGTAGGCAGCTCAGTCCCTGATCATTTAAAATATAAATGACATGTCCTCACCACACCTGTGGTGAGCTGAGCGGCTGCTTCAAAAACACATCCTGCCGTGCTGCACGTCTGCAATTAAAATCTCCTCCAGAAAATTTCTATTGGTCCCATTCTGAAAGAAAAATTGAAACTCAAAAGCTACCTGAACATAACTTCTGTACGCAAAAATGTCTGTTTATTGCCAGTTTTGTCAGCCTCTAGTGGGTGGGGAACAAGAGCATAAGGGGCACCAGCATATCAAACTGAAACACAATTTCAAAAAACCTCATCATAAAATGCAAGCAAATCAGTTGGGGCAGGAAATCCACGCAGACTAAGTAGGCCAGTGAGCAAGAAAACGAGTGACGGCTGGTTTCCAACAGCTTGCTTGTCTGCAGGTTCTCTGAGCCTAATGAGTGAGGGCTTATATGAAGTATTTTTCAGTAGGGGGCACACAGGTCTAATTCAGAGCGCCTCCAGCTTCTCAACCCAGACACTTCCACTCATGTAACTAGCAGAACATAATGCCTTAGCCATCTCCATCCCTCTGCAACTGAAATTGGCCAAAAGAAGCCAAAGTCAGCAGAGTACAGCAGGCAAGATGGGGCTCACACAAACACCACTATTGTCCAAAGTACTACATGACATCCAAATCAACCTAAAATCACATTCACATCTAAAAATCTGACACGGAGCAGGCTAAGATACTATGCTTAGAAACATTTCATTGGAAAATAGGTATTACTTTCTGCATGAGATGGAGCTTTGAGCATGCTTGGGTTAATATAAGGCCTTGATCCAAAAAGACCAAAACATGTGCTTGCATTTTATTTTTTCCCCGATATAAAGGTCCTTTACAAACACCAAATGGGAAATCTCTGATAAGTTATTTGAAAGCAAAATAAAAGATGTCAGTTTTGTAAATCTTTTGATTGATGTGCTATAACGAACTAGATTTTCTTTTTTTAAAGTTGGTCAATTAAAAGCATTAAATAAACAGCATCCTTTCAGTCCAATCTTAACACAGAAAAACACTGGAGTGAGCTAGACAGAGGTCAAACGCAAGATGTTAAGACTCATCACAATAAAAACTCAAACCTCTGCTGCTTCAGAATGTGACCTGTGACCCCTGAAAGGCAAATGGTATTGAGTGCACGTCCCACTAAAAGCACCTCTTAAGTTTTCACAGTTTGGAAACTCCCGGACCAGTTTCACCATCCATGCAAAACAGAACAGTTGTGAGTCACAGGATTGCTGTGCTGTAAACCCTGGCTACCAGTCAGGGTTAAGCCTGCAGTGAACAAACCAAGTTCAATGCTAACCAGCCCTCTAGCTTTGCCAGTTCCTGTGAACAATGAAATCCAAAGTCCTGTTGGTTAAAGGTCTCTAAATTGCTTTATTGTTACGTGCTAGAAATAAAAGCAATCAATGCAAGCAGGAAAGAAACCCACCATCAGAGACTTTCAGTCCAACTAAAAAAAGAGAATTGAGCATTCTCAGTTAGTGGATATTACTCTTTTTTGTTCAATACTTTGTAATCTGAAGCATAACCTTCAGGCAAGATAGAACCAGAAATTTCATCCGTTCCCTTTAGGATGATCTTATCAGGCAAGTATTTGCACAAACAAAGGTTATCTTTTAGTGTCCTCCTGCAAACAGAACTACTGATAAGACTTTGCTTTTTGCATTTGGACAAAGTGTGTAGTCACGGTGCTTTGTTAGCACTAAGTAATTGCTCTGCATTTAAAGCCTGTTTATCATCAGCTTAGGTAATTTTTCTCCAATGGGTTAAATACCCTGACAGCTCTGCTAAAGCTACAACCAATTAATCTGCCCAAGCCTGACACTATAACCAAAGTACAAACGTGATAAGCAGAGAGAACTCTTCTCTTTACAGCGCAATCAAAAGAAATCAAGTTAGCTGGCAGGTGGGCACAACCAAGTCTCTTTTGTACCAAAAAGCCTATTGAAACCTAGGAAGGGAGGGAAAGCTGGCACCAGGATATCATGTGCCAGCCAGGAGTGTCTTGTTTGACCAGGTTGGGAAGCGAGCGAGCTGTGACTCACGGGAGACGCAGATGCACCAGCCCAGCAGGCTGCCACACTCAGACGTCCTCTCCACCCCTCTGCAGGAAGCTGCTACACCCACAGCTGGCACAGCTCCCCAGGGACCAAGTCCACTTCCTCAGCCAGCACAGCTCATACCCTGGCGCTGCAGCTTGCACCACCACCAATTTACTTCTAAGCTACTGCACCATGCACTAAAGTGGCTGACAGGCGAGCACATGCTGATTACCACTGTCCTCATGGTTTTTCTGTCCCCTAGACCAGGGGCAAGAGGACCTCTGACGTCCATGGAGGGTGCACCACCAACAGCTGTGGCTGTCTGCGTAGTACACACAGGCGCTCCAATCTCATTGACAGGAGCTCAAATTTTTCAGAGTTACTATTTGATTTAAAAAGTACAGGGGGATATCAGTGAATTGCCAGTTACCCCAAATATATGTGGCAGGGTAAAGAACATTTCTTGCTAGGTTTTCTCTTGCAATTCATTTGACATGGAGTCTGTGAATTTAAGGTAGAGAACAGCATCAAAGGTGAGGGGAAAAGATAGGGGTTTTTTCCAGTGTTGGTAATTCTTATAGTTTTATTCAGGCTTTTGATTTTGTATTTCCTCAGAAATTTTCAGCTCCCAGAAGTATGTTGGGAGAGGAGAACCCCAACTTTCCAGCCAAAAAAAAGGTTACTTGGGAAACCCGCTGATTTGAAAGACAAAAGGTAGTAATAAATGAATGACTTTAAAACAAAACAATACACTACTTATTTATTTAATTCTTGTGTATTACACCAGATTAATGATTTTTTTCCTAATTCTATGGTTTGGCTAAAAAAGCGTTTGTGAACCACTTCACATTCGTGAGGTATGTACACTCTTCTGGTTATGTTCTGGGAGCAGCCATTCCTAAGTACCTTCAGCCCACACTAAGTGCTAGATTAGCGCAGCGAGCATGTCCAGGTAAGGTATTGTTTCACGTTGTTATGAAATTTCCCATGAGCACCCCTATGTTAAAACAGTTACTCTTCTCATCCATCACCAATCCTGAACCAGTATATAAACTTTCAACTACAACACAGTACACTTACTCTCACTCCTCTGTGGTTACTTGAGCAAGGTTATGGCAACATCGTGAAAGACAAGAATTACTACAGCTCAAATTCAGGAATTAAGTACCACTGTTACTGAAAGCAAGATGTGGAGAATTAGAGGCACACGGTTTCATTGTTAAATCAAAACAGCTTAGATCCTCCAATTAACTTGAAATGAAGAATAAGAAAATGCTCTCTGTTTTTGTCAGGCACTCCTGAACCCTTCCAGTTTGCTGCTGGAAGTTCTGATATAAAAACACAGACACAAAATTGGCACAAGTCATATTTAACATGGTGTCCACATCTAATAGGAATTTCTTTTTAAATAATTATGGGGTTTTTTAAAGCAATGTAGTTTCAAAAGGTGAATGGAAACTATAATTTTGAAAGATGTCTAATATTACTGATCTATCTGACAAGGAAAGGCAGGTATGCCCCTAGACCAGAAAATGCTAACATGAACTGAAAGACCCACCTGTCCTCTGGAAAACTTATCATATATACCATGGCACGCTCCTCAACTGGAGACCTACCATGGTAGAGCACTGGCTTGTGCTTTTAACCTTCCCTTGGCTTGAACAGACAGTAATACTGCCTCCGTCCTGGCTGCTCTGGCACACATCTTAGTGCTCCAGCTCTGTTTGCTACCCCTAGCTGAAATGAAAGGTCGAAGTCTACCTTAACTCCATCCCCTACAGTTTTAGCCAAGTGCTTTTTAAGATGTTAACTTGCAAGGACCCTGCATGCACAGTTGAAGCAAAGAGGCAGCCTGTTTGTAAGAGCTCCATCAACAGGCATGCTTTATTTCAGCTACTGCAATGACTGCACTCTATATACAGCAAATGGCTTGTGCACACTTCTTTGCATTTCTTTGCTCCCCTTTCCTCGCTTTGGGGGTACTGTTTGGTCTTAAGACCGGATCCTCGCAGGATATCCAGATATCCCCTTTGAATGAATTTTCCTCTTGCCCTCTTTCCAATCACCCATGCAACAAATCTTCTTCTTCTGTTAGTCTTGCCATTAACTCAGAGCCCTGAGTGCTATGAAACCATGTCCTTCTGTTCCTTTCCTGATCAAACTTTCTTTTTGCAATCTACTGCTTTTACAAGTTGCATCTTTGTTCTCCTGATTTGGGATTTTCCATTCTCCAAATGGCCTAACCATTGCAAAGAAAATGGAGAAAACGGTCTCCTTTGACAGTCTGGACGTGACTTAATGACCTTCTGTTGTCCTTGGTCTGAAAGATGACATAGCCCCAGCTTCACATACATGAGGTATTTGGTGGTATAGTGATTGCATAAGATCAATCAGGATTCCTGGGATGTGTTTAGACAGGTTCCCCAATTGCCACACAAATATTTTGAAAGTAATCTACTCCTGTGTCAGAAGTGATATGTCTAAGGCCTCACTGTAGGAAGTGACAGGACTCTATTGTTCAGCATAACTGAATTTGGGCTTGTTTCGCATCGTGCTGACAGACCGGCAGGCTCAGCCAGGACCACACGTCTGCAGCACTGGAGGTGTACCTTTAACCTCCAGCTGCAACAGCAAGCTCTAACTTGGTCTTCCTGTAAAATGCTAAGTAGTGTAATCCAGCACTGGAGTTTTGCTAGGGAAAAACTGATGTATTGCTGTTCTGGAGCTGATAGACAAATGGTATCAGACAGAGATGAGTAACAAAGGAGAAATTTTTCCATATAGTTTCTCACCACCACTGAGAAGATTTACTTACAGACCAAGGGCACTGCAACAAGCACTAATGTATAGGGGAATGTGCTGCAGAACATTTACCTTGTGTCACTGCCATCTGTCTGAAATACCTGGGCTAGAAACACCTGAACTGCAAGTTTAGGTGTGTAGCTGAGAGAGCAGAGAGCCCAGAGAGAGCTCCAACGTTGACCTGGGTTAGCCTACCCTTCAGTAGATGTGGAGGTGCCTGAAGAGTTCTCAAAAAATCATTCTGACAGTTCCTTGACCTGAAGAGCCTTCAACCATGACAAGAACAGAGGAGAAGAGGCTATGGCAGATGGACACACCGTTAGCGTGTCTTACGTTTAGAGATAAGAGGAAGGAAGCCAAACCAGAATAAAACTTGCATCATTCAGCACGGTTCACAGAATAACCTCATTATCTAACGGACTCAGAGATTCTCACTTTTTCCCAGATATCAATTTTATTGACTCCATCTTGTTTGCCTGTGCCATTCACTCATCATCCCACAACCTGCAGGTGGTGGTGGGATCTGTACAGCTCCACTTGTCCTAATTCTATGCTGGCTCTAGGTTTTGGTCTTGTATGTTTCTGCCTGAACAGCATCCACACAAGCAAGGCAACCAAAACAAGCGAGAACTTGTTGAGTAAAGACATTTGAGGCAAATTATGTCTGTTGCAATACTGAGGTGACAGCCACAGCAAACTAGGCATAACAACGTCCCTTGTAAAACAGGGAGCTCAGCAACAGGCTCAGAGCCTCAGCTGGCTAATCTCAGAGGAACGCTGCTGATATGCACCGGTGGAGGGCCTTACTTCTCCTCCCACCAAGTCTGAGTTCCTTATTTTATTCCCTTGCAAATATAAAAGAGCTTAGAATCCGGTAGAGCAATAGGTGAGAATAAATCATTATAACTGATGAAGACCACTTTTATTGTGAGCCTTCTAGCTACTTTTAGGATTTCATCTGCTTCTTTTCATTTCTTCCTTCCTTTTTTTCTTCCTTTCTATCTTTCTACTTAGTCACTTGCTCCTTCAAAGTTCACAATGTGGTTCAGCCCTGAGTTCTCTGCTAGATGCCAAGTTTCAAAGTTCCCAAAGTACCTATCTATGCACACCAAGCATTATAAATAACATTTCCACATTTAAGCCAACTGGATCCTGAGCTAACCTGGTTTATAGCCATCTGGAATTCTTCAGAAAAAGTGACTTGTAAGCACTGTAAACAGTTTTGTCTTCCCAGAGGACACCAAGAGTTTCCAGCTTCATTGCCATCTTCATTTTGCAATCTGAGTTCAAGAGCAAGGTATAGATTTAAAGAAGAAGATAATGCAAATAGTATTAATAAAAGAAAGCCCAGAGTGATCTGCTTTTTCCCTAATAAGGCAGGTTCTATCAGTGTCCCAAAAGCAGCAAGGTGCCAATACAATTAATCAGTCTGTTTTTAGTTCTCCCTAGACAGCAATATTAACAGTTTGTTTCAGTCTGTTTATATGAGTCTGACAGGTCTTCAAGATGCTGTGTTCACTTTCTTGTGATTAATAGTCATTCACATACTAAGGTGAAGACCATGCAGAAAAAGAATGTTTTTAGCACAGGACAGATAACTGGATTCTCTCCCCCAGTCTTTCATTTCTAACTAGGAAACAGCACTAAGTATAGGAATGCTGTCTCATCGCATTGTTTAAACTCCTCCTTTCCTTGCAACTTGCCCATGTGATGAGCCAAATGGAAGTTTAAATCACATTATTTTCTGTGTTTACTTTTCAGCTGTGCTCTATAAAGCTATCACATTGATAGTGAATGCCTGCACACTGGAATACTAGATGCAGAAAGAAAAGCCATTGGGACCGTTTTTGAGCAAGGAATAACTCCTTCTGGGAAAAGAATCTTTACTCCTTTCCACCTCGGCAAACCTCTTTGGGGAGATCTGAGGGACTAAATGAGCACCAAACCCACCATGACAGAGGCTTCACAGACCAACAAGGAGCTGGACTCTAAGGTGCGTTTTGTACATTCCTTCAGTGGCTTTTATAGCACTTTTAACAAGTCCTACCAAACTGGAGATGCTTCCCTAGTACAAAAGCAAACCCTACTTGGGCTGGGATCCTTCTCTCCACCACAGAGAGCTTTAATTGAAGACAGTGTGAAGGAACCCTTAGATAGAAAAGGGAGTACTTGAAGTATTTCCCAGTTTCCCCTTCTGCCATTCTGGGTATTTTGATTTTGATACAGGGAGTTTATAAAACTCCCATTTTGATATAGGGAGTTTTTCCTCTCTCCTCCCAGCCCCAAGAAAAGACCATGCACACACTTCTGGGCTAATTTTTGTCCATTCTCTCTTCTCTCCATTTCCTCAGCACTTGTCATCTCACCTTTTTGGAGGCAGATTTTGGGGCTCTCCCTTTGCCCTGGTTTCCTCATTAACACTTAATTTCCTGAGATCCCTTCCCTCTTTGAATCTCCTCCTTCTCCTGGCTTTCCCTCATCCCTTTGTCTGTAGTCCATTGATTTCTCTGCTCAGGCCTCCTTTGATCTCTCTTCTTTCACTCTCTTACCCAAGTCCATTCAGTCTCGTGCCTCCTCCTGTCTATTTTAATCAAGGCATTCTTTCCTTCAGCATTAATCAGAAAGCATAATTTCTTTTCTGCCACTATTTCTGAACAGTAGCCTTCACAAACCTTATTCTCCTTTTAGTTTTATTGCAGCTGAAGAGGATGGCATAGGAAAGTTATTATAGCTGAATAGCAAAACAGCTCTGCAAGATAATACCATCCTCTATAATAAAAGAAAAATCATCCTAATTTTTAAAATGCTGTAAGCCGCCCCATGACATAATAGGAATTGAGCAATAAGACACAAACACATATTAACACACACTGGGTATGACATAAGAACTCCGTCGTACCCTCCAGAAACCTCTTGCTGTATCTTTCTCTTAGTTGTTCTAGGCAGTTCATCAAAACAATGACATAGGTTATGTACCAAATAGCAGACCGCTTCACTCCTTACCTGGGATAAAGGCACTACTGCAGCCTCCTCTCCCTCCCAGAGAATTCAGATCCCCCATTCCTAACACACTGTGCTCAAAATACAGTCGCTTACGTCACTTGCTTTCTTGCTCTTTGGCAGCTCATAATTTCAAAGCAGTGGCTTTCCTATTTTCAGTCTTGTCTCACTTACAAACTTGTGGTATACAAATGCTTACAGATGCATTTACCATCAGGTCAGCCGCATGTGCCTGGAGCCACTCATCTCACAGTACGTCATGCACAGAAACATGTCCCCACCTCTTTTAGAGATCCACAACAAAAGTAACTTGGCTTTTTTAAGGTCGCAACTGTGGCTTGATGGTATTAAGAAGATTGTTCATTTTTAGCTTGTTAGAAAAACGCAGCACTAGCTGAATGGACTAAGACACAGCATTTCTAAAATGAAGTTCACTTTTTAGAAAACTACTGTTTCCACCACAGAAATCTCAATATGAAATACTTTTTCCTGTGCTGTGACCATGTGTTTTGCAACAAACAAAACACTCAGCACAGCCACATCATGGATGGAAAAGATAGTAGCTGAAGAAGAGCACAACTGCTTTGGTGTCACATAAATCACATGCTGGGTTACGTGCTGGGGGACTGCATCTGGCTTCTCCCTTTGTGCGAGATTGTATCACAGAAGAGGGCAGAAATGCCAGACAGGTGGTTGACTCTGGCCTCTCTCATGCTTTGCCATACTGCGAGGTGTTGCAAAGGTCCCAACACTGGCTACCACACACTGCAATGCCACGGCAGGAAGCATGAGGTATCACACCTGACTGAAAATACTCATGCACAGCCAGGAAGCCTGAGGAGGAGTAAAAGATGCTCATGACAACGTGTGACCCCTGGGCTAATAGCTGTCAAGAACAACTTCAGATATTCAGACCCTATAAAACCATTTTCTTTAGCAGTAGATAACCCAGCTGCCCAGGGAAGTGAGATACAAGCACATCTTTCTAAACAGGTAACACCTTCAGAACTAGATTGTGAGGGGGGAAAAAAAAGAAGAACAACATGACAAGGAAACTACATCCTTGTGCTGTGTGTTGTAGTTCTTACCTTCTACGCAGATCTTCAGCCACTGCTGCTCTGCAGCTGAACAAATAGGCTCGGAGAGATTTTAGCTGCTGTCTCAGGCGGACGACAGTTGCCAGAGATTCAACATGCTTGTACAACATGGGATTTTCCTGCTGGATATCAATCAATGGCTCCTCATAGACGTATTCCAGGAACTCTTTGGCTTGCTTTGATACCTGAAAAATAAAGCAGTTTAGATAGGCTTTCCTCCCAACTCTTTTTAAGCAGCTCTTCCCCTCTGTGATGTCAGGTATTCTCTGCATCTGAAAACTTACTCTGGTACCAATTATAGATGAAGACAGAGCTGAGAGAGATCCAACTGTCTCTGCTTACAGCTGAGTCAAACTTCATCAAGCCCATCAAAGCTGAGTATGAGATAACTGCTTACTTACCCAATGTACAATGATATCTGCAGCCATGCATGTTTTCACTGTAGGCTAACATAGCTTATTAGATGTTTTTCAACTCTAAAAACTGATCACCAAGTTTCTTCCCTGATAATATTTTTCTGTTTGTTTGCTGTTTTCTTTTTGGCAAGAAGCAAGTGATTTGGTAAGCGCCAAAGCACAACATCAGAAAAAGAAACATACACACTGCAAATCCAATCACATTGTACTATCGCAGGGTATAGAATTCCAGTGTAAAGTATTACTCCCATTTGTTTCACACTCAGCCAAGTATGGTTAAAATTATGTAAAAAGAAAATAACCAGAAGCACCGCTATCAAGTTGTTCTGTTTTTTTAAAATACAGATAAAGTTGAATTTTACTGGTACTACTCACTCCCAATGTTTCATCTGCAAGAAATTTTTCTTATGCTTTTTTCATGATAGTGCTCTGTTCTATCTCCACCTGCAAAGAGCTACTGTAAGCTTGATAAATTAATGGGACTTTTTTTCCCACTAGAAAAGATACTCCTGTTTCTTCGGTGAGAAGTCCAAATTCCCTCTCATTCCTTGTTTCTGCATTTTATCACAGCTGGAAAAGAGAAGATGGAGTTACATGAAATGAGCTAAAAATCACTTGAAACTGTGCTACAGAAATAAGTTACACAATTCAATTAGTCCTCCTGGATCTTTAAATCAGTGTTTACACTGAGTCGCAGGAGGGATGAATTAGGCTAACAAAAGCAGAAAAGGCACACCACTCTTGAGATTTAAGATGTTATTTCCCTTCTAGTGCAAAAAGGCTGTAAGGTAGGAAGTAGGGAAAAGCAATATACATCCTTATAAATCGCACCATTTCCAAAAGCAACACAAGTTACTAGCTACAGGAGTCACTAACTACTTACAGGGAAAGCTAGCAACAAATGTAACCATTTCACGATGCATAATAAAAATATAAGAAATAATGCCAAGGCCAGCCTTCCCACCAATAACTACACAGATAATACAATGTGTAATTTTAAATACAGCAGACTATACTGAAGCTGTACTAAACATCTCACTTACTTGTATTAAACATCCCACTCATTTCTTTCTCTTTCCTTTTTTTCCTTTTTTTTTTTTTTTTTTTGGTACAAAGAATTGTACTGTCTGAATGGAAGCACAAAGCACAGGTAACATGCTGTGTAAGAAGAAACACAGGCAACTTGGATTTTGCTGAACAAAACTCTACAAACTCCAAATATGTCAAGTTTTCTAACACTATCAATGTTGATGTTTTATTAAACATGCTTAACTGCAGTGCACAAAAGAGACTGCAGCTGAACAACCTGCTTTTACAATCATTAAACTGTAATATCTCAGCAATCCCCTGACAACTGCTGTATCTATAGTAAATATTATTCACCTTCCACCAATGGGCAAATTAAGCCACATATTCAGTGATTCCCTAGAAGGCACATGAAGGCTTGGTACAGTGACCAGCACCTCCCACCAGGAGGACCTGGTGCCCAGTCATGTCTTTGTAGTTTTACTTCCTTGCTTTAAACCCCTGCTGAAGTAATGGGCTCCTCATCCTCCTGCCCTGCTGTCTGGGGAACCACAGGGCGATTACTGCTGAAGTACTATACCCACAGCTGTGCAAACTTGTACTCTGTATGGGGCAACCCTTCTGAGGCTGCAACGTTAAGAGTACAGAAACAACAAAAGAACGCCAGAACTGAGGCCACCTGAATGACCCTGCAACGCATGGTGCGCTATGATGACAAGGTGTTATTGTGTGGCTCTGGTACTGCAGGGTCTGAATGCAGAGGAGATGAGCAAAGCAAACCTTTCTCTCTCCCTGCCAATACAATGTACTTGCGCAGTGTTGGTTGCTGGAAAAGTAGCTTTGCCCAGCATCACTGGCTGACGTGTGGGTGTTGGTTCACTCTGCATGGCTGACACAGGCACACAGGTCATGTAAAACATTAACTCACATTGCCAACCATAGCAAAGTTACAAGAAGCTGAAATGCAGTCTTTTAATGGGAAGGGTCAGGCAGTCATAGTAATTCAGCTTGCTACCAGCTGATGTTCTAGTACGTGTTAACATACTCATAGTCCCCCATTTTTTCTGGGCAGACTAGACAATCCTGTTAAATAAATCAGAAGGAGTGAGACAATGAAGAGTGCAACAGGGTTTTAGCTTTAAATGTCAAACAAGGATGGATGCTAACATTTCCAAACCTTTCTTTTCTAGAGGCTGCAAACTTACAGTTCAGAATTCAGTTTACCAGAAGTCAGTCTCTCTTGAAGCCTTCTGGCACAGGGAGTTCATTTCCTGCCTGTGTTTGTCTGGCATTTTGCGCAGGCTGGAAGCCACCTGAACCAAACTGCAATACTTACTGGTTTTTGTGTGCAAATGGGGAAAACAGTTGGCCTAAGCAAAAGGAAGAAAGGATGTTCACAAGGTTGCCTCTTTACTCTTCCCTTCACACAAACAAATGAAAAACACAAATATTAAAACAGTAGGGAGACAGGGGAAAAAAAAAAGTGAGCCTGGGGACTGAACTGCTGCTTTGGTTATGACAGAAGAAACGCCTCACTGCCAAGTCCTTTCAAAGAGCTTTCATTGCAGTCAAGGGGATTTTTCTTTTCCTACCCATGTGCTTTCAGGTGTTTAGTGCGTTGTTGTTTTTCCAAGATCCTGTGTATGGGAAGACACAACTCTACAGATTTCTAGCACTTCTGTTTTTTCATGACCTGTCTTGCCAACAGCAGACAAGAACCTCTCCATTTGCAAAACCTACTTAACTGATGCAACAGTTCACAGCTGCTGCTCAGATGTCTAGGAGCCCATGAAACATAAAAGAGAAACATGCCCAATTACACTGTATCATCATAAAAGCTCAGGTCCTAGAGTACCTGTTGGTGCTTGCTTTGCCAGAGACAGATCAGACAGACCCCAGCAGCCCCCACAGAGACAGGGAAAAGGCGGCAGTGGGAAGGAGTGCAGGTTTTCAAACTCTTCACTCCCTTTGCTTCCGTTTGGTGGACTGACAGGCGCACATCAGACTGTGTAGAACACAGAAGCTTTTGAAGACTGAAGCCCTGTGTCAGTTCTGACCACCAAACGTGGTATGTGCTTATTTTTCTCCAGGGCCTCTCTGTGGTACGCTATGACTCCGGATAGGAGCAAGTTACCCACCGCAGAATTTCCCCTTTCAGGCATTGTTGTGTGACCTGTGAGGGGCAGGGCTGTGCATTTAGGAGAAGCTCTGTTGTTTAGCTTCATTTTGGGATGTTGCTGGACAGCTTTGTGCAGGCACACTGGCCAGTGATGGGAGGTGAAATGCTGACAAATCAAGTGATCTTCCTTTAAAAATGAGCACAAAGAAAATTATTACTACCAAGATCACTTCGAGGAAGTGGGACACGGTATCTGTCTTTGCCAAATCAGCACGTTTAATCAAGACACTGCTAAGGAATCGTGCAGTTTGACTGTAACTATTGAGTGCAGCAGCCAGCACTAAGTTGCCCTTTAGACCATACATACAGAAGAAATAAACATCAGACCTTATCTCAGAATGGAGAAAGGAGATGTGGATATAAAAGTGCAGACAATATGTGCTCTACCTCAGAAAAATACTGCTTAGTTCCCATGGAGGTATAGCAGGGACAGAAATAAAAGCATATGTATGCAGGATTGAACAGAAACGTGAAAACCCCAAAGATTTCACAAAAGTAACAAGAACTACTTGGTTTTTTTATGCTATGCATGGATGGGAGGGAGTTGAGGAGATCCAGCCAGTGATCTCAGCTCAGCTGTCACATGATGTCCCCTTCACCTTCCCTCCCTGCCTTAGTTTCCACTCTAGTAGTTAAGGATGCTGAAGGGTTTTCCTACCTAAGGGATGCTGTTCCTTTCTTAAATCCCTCTCTCTGAGGCTTTGGTACAGAGACTAGTAAATTGTCTGTACAGAATTTGCTTGTGCTCCCAAGCCACCTCATAGCTGTTCTGCCTGTCTAAAAAAAGTGCAAATTGGTAACTTCTCATTATTATAGTGAGATTACAGTAGATGAAGTTTTCAATGAATGCTTAAGCTTGAAAGTCCCACTTCCTTTTGTGCCTCAGCTGCCCACACCAAGACCACAGGAAATGGAGCACAGTTTTTAACCTGCAGGTTTAGAAAACAAAACAGTTTATTTTCTTGGCAATATTACTGACAGCTTGATATGACGTCTCTGCCTTACCATCCACTTGCAACATATCAGGGCTACCGATACTACAGCAGGCTAGCAAGTTTAGACCTTGGTAAAAGCATACAAAGAAAGAACTCTTAAATATTTATTCCTAGCTTCTAGGAAAGGGAGGGGGTTTTGCCTCCACATATAGGAGCTTTATAACTCTGAAGAATCTTGCATTTTATGGTGCAAGACTGTCATTTTCCTGATGGCAGGCTCTGGCTACCTTTTAATAATCTCCCATCTGGCAAATTTTCTTCTTCAAGAGAGCTGATTTTCCTCTAATAGGGCATTTACTGGTTATTTTTTTTCCTTTTCAAATAGCCCATAATAATATTCGCAGACACAAAACATCAAACAGCCTCTCTCCCTAACAGTGGCTGCTAGGTCTGAAGCTCTAGCATGGTCTGGATTCCTTATCAATTTGTTATTGTTTCAGCATATGCTCTCTGAGCTCTTGAACAACCAGATAAGCAATCACGGAAAAGATGCCACCAAGAAAGAGGAGCGTGGCTGCTCCTGCAGAGGAACGCCTTAGGCCTGGCTAAAGAAACTGTGACAAAAACATCTGTCTCGTTGAGAGAGTGTGGCTCATTCTGGCAAGAAGGACAAAGAAGACAGTACTAGCAGTCAATGCCTGTAACCCTCAACCTGTTGTGATGTCTGCGTTTCTATCTAAAGAGCGATTCAGGTCACTTACTAGCAAGCCAACCTGCAGGGAGATTACCTTGTATTTGGAAGTGTCCCAGTTATGAACCAGCCGTGCAGGGATAAGGAAGCTGTCATCCACGTGGCAGGTGCTGCAGTAATACCATCCACTGTAGCTGCAAACCTTGGCTTTCCCATTGGACAAGCCTATGGAGCGCTGACAGCCTGGAGAAAAGAGAGAGGAAAAACTCTGCATCTGTACATCATGCCACAGGTACAAACTCAGGATGCAGTAAGAAAAGTAATTATTCCCCCTTCTGAAACCCTTTTTAAATTTTATTTATTTGCTTTACCAATGAGCCATTTCTCATTCCCTAAAATTAAAGGGATAAATATCGGTATTCTTGGACTAGTGCTGAACAAGTACACACTAATTTGGGCATCTTTCACAAAGAGTTTAGAGAACAGTCAAAGGATACTTAGCACTTCTGAAAAACCAAAGGCAGAATACCAACTTTGAGACACTGGACATTTAAAAGCCATGGCCACCTGGAAACCATGACCTGAAGCTTAGACAGAAAACATCAGACCACAGTAGTACTGCGCACTTGCTCCAGACAGCTCCTGTTTTCCCCACAACAGAGTAGGCCAGCATTGGCAGCCTGGAGGAGCACAAGCCAGCTCCTGCTGACAGCCAGAAGGGATGCTGACTCGGCAGGTAGGATTCGGCCACAGAATTAGCACAGACAAGGCAAGCCACAGTCAGACTACGAATAATAACTGTGAGCAGCAGTCACACTGAGACGGAGTAGTCCTTGACTAGCAGTAGTGACGCAGCTCAGTTTCCTGTGGATGTTTTTTTTTTTCCCTTATGATTGGATTACCCTGTATCTTACATGGTCTGAGGTCTGCCTGACACTTCTTTCTCAGCTGGATCCCTTGCCTCTTTCCATGCCCTTTTGCATGGAGTCCCTGGGGTAAAATAATGTACTGAAAAGCTGCTGCTTTAGTTGGAAAGAACTAACGCAGAACTCTCCTCCATCTGACCACCTATTTTCCCAAAACACATAGAAACTAAGTGTATTTAACGCCTTTGCCTTTCCCTCAACTGTAGCTAAAACAAGCCAAGAGGTTCAAATAATATTAGAGTGGAGGGTTGGAAGACAGACTGCACAGTGTCATTACACAACCTCCTCAGGAAGCAAGGCTAAAAATGTTTGGATATGATACAATGAGATGTCTGTGGTTGTTATTAACACCTCTGACACAGCACACATGATGGTATTTCTGCTTTTCCTTCAAATGCTAGTGTCCCTGTATGACATTTACAGCTACAGACACAATTAGCACCAAAGCCCCACTCCGGCATGCACTGTATGCTCAGACTGGAGCTGGTTAGTAACACTGATCAGCAGAAACCTTGTACATCACTTTTATGGCAAAAATATTGGTTAAACAGAGTTTTTCAGGCAGAAGTCAACAACTGACTGATTTTGTCAGTATAACTGATTTTGTTTAGTGTAATTATGTAACTTCTCCCACTGAAGGTATCTTTTTTCCCCTAGTATGTTATCTTGATTTGAGGAGAGGTTGCAGCTCTAGGCATAAATCAAAGTCCTCCTTCTCCCCATTAGCTGATGCTACCGTGTCTCCTCTGCTCTAATCAAAATAATTAGAATAACCTGACCAACACAATTAGTTCACTTCCTCCTGTTCCACACTCCAGCGCCATTTGGTCATTGATTCTCTGCAATGCACACTATCAAGTGAATCAGTAGTGGGACATGTTCTGTCTCCATCTCTCTGTCCCCCTTCCCTTTTTTGTTATTGAAGTGAGGATATGCAGTTCCTTGAAAAACACAAATATATAAACAGGTCAGCTGATGAAAGAGATGCTTACATTAATGTCTCCTCCTTTACCATTCATAAGATCAGAGCATGAGTATAAACATCTATCTCTAATGGTATAACTCAACATACATAATGCAAAAATATGATCTCATCTTAATAATCAAACAGAAAACCCAAACTGCAAACTATTATCATTGTAGAAATAATTTTTGTATAGTAAATACTAGCAGAACTTTTTGCAAAAGCAGTATTTTTAGGGCAGAAAGAATGCAGGTATGCCTTTTATAAAGGCAAAGTCAATTCAGGTAATTCAGCAGTGTGTTAGAAAAAAGATGACCTATGACTGTGGCTTAGAATCAGAACTTAGAAGCCAAAAGCTTCATATTTCCCTCAGTGCGAAGCACACATTTTCCCATCTTTCCTTTCCCATTCTTTTCTTTTTTAAAAAAAAACAGTTTCCTGACTAGTCAGTTAAAAGAGTTTCCATGCAGTCCTGCTCCACTATGCTGTTATGGGTGAAGTCAGCAGGCACGCCTGGTAGCAAGCTCAGTATCATTGCTCTGTAGCACACATATTCTTCCCATTTTTAAAATGCATTCATACATAAAGGTGAAGGTTTTGAACAGCTGATGAGACATGAAGTACCAGTCCTGCTCCTCTGACATGGCATTTGTCCGACTAGTAGCCCTGGAAGTTGCTTGCAGAAGCTACTATCACTGTTGCTATGGAGGCCATGTTTTTAAAAGCAAAACAGAGGTAAACCTTGCCCCTCTCTAAAGGAAACAGAGAAGTATGCCCACTCCTCCCCTCATGGAGAAAGATGAAAGAATCTACGGAAGAGAGCATTCCCCTTTCCCAAGCTAATGGGAACAAGCCCTCAGAGAGGATGTTTGTGTTAGCAATACCTCAGTACAGCACATTCTTCTGTGCCAGCCTTGCTAAAAGAAGTGAAGGGTCTGAGGTCTTTCTCACTAGTTGCCTCTGAATGTCCTATCACTGAAGAGCACTGAAGCATCCGTCTTTATACCTCAACTGGTTCCAACTTCAGCATTTATCCCCTCATACTCAATAAAACACACCGCTAAATGACATATAGTGTTTTCTAGCTCAATGTGTTTGGACCAGCAGAGGAAGTACTAGTGGTAAAGCTGTGTCTGAATGAGACAGAAGTCTCCAAACTCAACGCCCTGGAAACCTTTATAAACGTTCTCCACTAGCCAACACTTACTCATGTGGGGGATGAAGACGTGACTGGACACACTGATTTCACCTAACTGCCACTGTGCAATCCCCGCCACTCCACAGGCTGCTAGTTTGTCTTAGTGCCCTAACTTCTATCTGTTAGACTGAAGGCAAGAATAAGCTAAACTCCAATTTGAATTGCCATCACCCTAAAATAAAACGTTTGCAGTTGAGAACTCGCCATTTTAAGGCCTAATTTCTTGCAACCTCCTAGAGCCAGAAACTCATTCTACTCCACAGAGAGAGTTTCCTCAGGAGAGGAATGACAAGCACAGAAGTGCTGGGGGGCTTCACTGCTCCTCCCTATGTCCAGCCCATAAAACTGAAGGTCTCTGGGGCAAGGAAGGTCTCAGCAAGCAATCTTGGATGCCTTTCCCTTCAGAAAGGGTGATTTTATAAAGCGGAGAAAGTGGAAGAAGTTCCTATTCAAACAGCATGCTTTCTCCCTTATTCCAGTCCTTCTCTGAGCCCTCGTTTGTTTCCTTGTTCCTCAGAAACTCATTTTTACACAGTGTATTTCTCATTCCTCCTCATATCCTCAAGTAAATCATATTCTGCAAAGACACATAACAGTTGTAAGGCTGGGGTATTTTAGATGAGAATGTGGCACTGGCACCTACCTTACATTTTCCCTTACCTTACAAGCTTTTCTGTTTGAAAATCACCATCTTTTCCATTCCTTTCTGTTGTGAATCATAATGATGGGTATTTCTACAATCCTTTCAAATCAAGTTATCAAAGCACTGATTTTCTTTGATGTTATGCAGTTCAAAGTGCTGTAGTGTGACAAACATATTTCTGTGGCATAGACCACTTATGCTACTTTGTTTTTATAAGATGGAAAAAATAGAGCAAGAGTGAGAGAGAGAAAAAGAACAGGAGGAAGGAATAGCTTGTGGCTTAATGCCTTTGGTCTGCACCTAGACATTCAAGTACGTAAACTTGCCGTCATGTTTACCAGAAGCAAAGCTAATACTGATTCCTGGCTTTAAACTCTTGAGCACCCCTCCCAGCAAGATAGTCAGACATAGCTGACCACCTCAGAGATCTATAATACAACTCAACAAATAGTTTGGGGTGGCGGAAGGGATCATTTCATGTTTGCAGAGAAAACCCTTACTTGCCTATAGCTAGAGAAAGCACCTTCCACGGGATGGGGGGAAAAAGCAGCACAACTTTCACTAAGCCTCTCTCACCTATTTCTAATGTTCATACAGAATATTATCCATACAACATCTGTAAAAAGGTCTGGCAAACTCTAAGCCTAGAGCAAGGAGAAGACCGTGAAATTTACTATTACCCCAAATCACCCCAACCTAAAAGATGTTATAGAGCAAGCTACAGAGAGAAGAAGTGTAGCTGTAGGTATACTGTTAGCAAAGTGAGGGAAGAAGTAATCCCAAACCTTTCATCACAGAAAATATAACAAAACAGCCTTGGAATCAAGCAAAGAAAATAGGGGTTAGAAAAAAATAGCAGCAAGAAAGTGCTGCTGGGCACAGATGAACCTCTCTCAACAACATGTCTGTGAGCAGAGCAGGAATATCAACATCAAGAGGCTCATCTCCAAGTGCTAAGACTTCAGGAAGAAAGAAGTACAGGAAGATGAGGTTAAAAAGTCTCTCACCTTGACTTCAGGTGTTGGTGAGGACAGTAGGGAGGAGGAATCCAAGACACTTAAATACAATTCCTCTTCTGCAAAGTGAGGAAAACACCATTTCTGTCATTTTCAGGCTGTTGCATACTCTTACAGTCAAGGAAGGCACACACAACTATTCTTTTTATCCACATACCTTTTTCTTTAATCTTTTAGCAAGAAAAGATTGGAGTAGCTCCACAGCGAAACAGAGAAAGCGGAACTAGAATTAAGTACACAACTGTTTTCCTTATTCAATAAAGTTCCTTGCTCAGTATCAGGAAAAAGCAACTCCCTCCTGATTGTGTACTGTAATTAAATCTGTGACAGATTAGCTTAGAAGCTAATTCATTTAAAAACAACATACAATATCAAGAAAAGAAAATGACCCACAGACTTCAAAAAGCTTTCAGCTTGATAAAGCCATAAAGCAGACTAAGCAGAAGGAGCAGAGCAACAAATTTTCAGGGTGTTAGATCAGACATACAACATTGCTCTAGCTGCTCAGCACAAACAGAAAGAGAAGGTGAGAATTACTTCAGTTGCTGGCCTTGTGTTCCTGTGCATCTATTCCAATTCACTCCTCGATGGGAAAACTCAAACTCACGAGGAAGACAAACTAACAATCCAGCTCAGTTCTCCCTCACGTCTACCCAGGTTTGAATTTGCATTACACTTTGTTCTTTTCCCAGCATCACTTTTTTTCCAAAGCAATTGTCTTTCTAAAGAAATAATGAAAATCTCACAAACCTCCAAGCAAAGTCTGATACTTTACTCACCTTGCCTACTTTTTTGTGAGCTTCTTATGGAATTCAAAAAAACCCACAGCAAAACCTTAGCAGATTAAAGGCAGAAAATTTTCCGTGTTGAAGCCATGTGGGTTTGACCCTATCCAGTAATAATTATCTAAGCAACATATAAATCCCACACTATTTATATCAGCAACGTACAAATCCTACTTTTATTATAATCTAGACCAGCTTCTCCAGAAATAAGGAAGGCTTCACTAGTTCCCAACTCCCAGACTCTTTTTGTTTTTTTAAAAAGACTCCAAAGGATGAAGCAACCATTCTGAGTCAATGGAAACCTTGACTATTAGCTGGAGCTCAGGACTAAGCCCTATTAACACCCTTCCCATCTTCGTTAGTGCCATTTAAAGATACAATGTGTAGCCCCGTCTTTCCTGTCTCACACAATCCAGCTCAGCTAACTTTGCCTACCCAGTCTAGGCTTGCTAGCTACAGGATCCAGCCTGGGATGGGGAGACAGGCCACTCCAGAGAGCGACCCACCCCATTGTACTAGTGATGTCTCACAGGCTCACTGCCGCAGAGCGTCTCTCCAAGGCAGATGAGATGAATCATCCCCTAGGCAGCCAGGCTTTCTTCCAATCAGTGAAGATTGGATTAGCGTAGACATCCAATATTTAGACTGCCAGGGTAGGCGAAGTAAACAACACCCTTTAGCGTCAGTCATGCTGAACACACAGAGCTGTGGCCCTCTGCAAGAAGATGAACAATCAAGTAAAAAAAAATCACTGGTGAAAACAAGCCAGGTGACAGCACATATATGTGCATATGCAACATTCTGCATGTTTGTATTATCCTTTGTAGAAGAGAGCATACAAACATGCTGCAGGCTACACAGCAAAATTCTGCCTTCCCAATAAACTAACAGTAGTTAAGCCTGCAAACGTAGCACTGAAACAACATAAATGTCAAAGTGTAAGCTTTCACTTCGCAAATGTAAGTCAAGAACAACATTTCATCAATAAATCAGGACCTAAAAGAAACTAGCTGTGTGTCAAATGGCTGCATGAATCTACACTTTTGGAAACTAGTTTTTTATTTGCTTGGATTTCCCCACTTGAATTTCACCAGAAATTCAGGTTCTTTTACCTTTAGTGTCAAATGCTGAGAAGGACTGAGACACCATTCTTCCCAGAGAACTTGCTCCAAGCTAATTACAGCTATGAAGACACACTTCACACACAGTTACAGTTTGTAAATCCTTTAATGCATGGCCAGTTTGCATTCACCTAGTGCATCCTTTCAACTCCTTTCTCCCCATTCCCAAGACAACAGCGCTAAGAAAGAACACCATATACCTCAAGCTAATTTGCTATTCTTTCCCCCATGCCCTTATAGGATTTTTCTGTGCAGTATCTGGCACTTTGCTGAGATTCTGAAGTGCTCTCTGACAGAAGGGAACCGGAGCTCCCGTGAAATGACCTATTGGCAGGATTCAGTAATTCACCAGCTCTTTAATCAGGGATGGGAACTGAACGGACTTTCTGGGCCAGCCCTTGAAGTCTGCCAGCTAGGAGTAAGTAGATAATCTGAGCATAGTTAATAATGATATGCCCATTCCTGCAGTTGATTACACTCATGCTTGGTTTTATACACTGAGAAGGTAGACAAGAGAACAGAGAAAAGAACAGGCTGGCCGTTTGTGCGATCAGAGCAAACACTGGTGTCTGTGTCCTGGGTTGTGGCCAGATCATTTTGCAAAAAGGGTCTCTATTTAACTCAGTTTTCGTTTCTGCTCCACAGTTAGTTTGAAGACCACTTACCCCTGCCCTGATCACTCATTTACTTACACTGAAGGCTACCTGGTTTGCTAAGTTTCATTTATTTGATACAGCAGCTATTAACATACCGAGAAATAATCAGCTCTGTTTCTGTTTGAATACACGGCTGGTTTTGTATCTCCTTTTAACATGAGGAACAACCGCACAGTAAGTGTGTTTATATATTTATGCCAATGCTATTTGGCTGAATTTCTTCTTGGTCGCGCATCACTACCTTGGGCATGTGCACTACTGAGATTTATGCAGCACGGGTACGTGTCAGAGTCTATTGACATTGCAGAAGGCCAGACTCAGAACCTGAAACCTTCCCACCAGTTGGCCTGTGGTTTGTTCTGTAACTTCTTTTACGTTGCCCCTGACCTGATCCACGTGTTACAGTTTTGTCAATAACACACTGGTTTGGCACGTGACAGAACTCCAGGGGAGCCCTGCCAACACACACACAAACACCCTGGTTTTGTGGTAGTGGACCTAAAGCAGCCATTTGCCTTCCGTATTTGTCCCTCAAGGCTGCACACCTGTGTGGATGCTCTGATGCTGAGCAAATGCACAGTGCACATCACAAATTTTTCCAGAGCAGCATTAATAGGGTTTCCCTATGATGCCAGCTCTGTGAAACCTCCAAGATTCCCACATCTTTGCCACCTCCTCTCCCCTCTCAAATTTTGTTAAAACAGTCAGGTAGATTCAAATCTTATGGGCCAGGGGTAAAACTATGAGCAAACAGCATTATATTTTCTTAGGAAACTGAATTAACCGTCGTATCCCAAACCAGCTCAGGGACCTGGTATAAACAGCAACTGCAGAAAAAGCATTGTGCAGATATACCCTTCCTGTATCCTTCTGTGAAGGCAAGGCCTTTATTAGCAAAAGCTGGCTTGACTGATTTAAAAGATGCTAGCCCAACAGATAAAGCTGTCTCTTGTAACACAAGTCATGAGGAGCCTCTAAGTTTTCCAAAGAAGAAATGTGTGGGGGTGTGTTAGAGTTTTCAGGTCTGAAAACACTTCCTTTTGTCCAGATGTAGCTTTTTCCATTCCAACAAAGGTGAGACTTGAGTATTTAGACTCCCTGGTTTTGGCATCCTCTTCTTTAAACTTTATGCCAAAAGATTCATCAAGACCGGCTTCACACAATAAATGGACCAAAAAGTTCCCAAGCAACTAAGAGTTCTTTGGGGGCAGTGGAGCTAATACCTAGCACCCGCAAGCCAGGAAGAAACAAGGCACAGTGAAGGACAAACACAGAGCCTACACTGTGAGTAGAGACATGCTCACACACAGCAGAACTGAGCTCATAACAGTAAAATAAATAAGCACAAATATTTTATTTCTAATGGAAAAAAAAGAAAAAAAAAAAAAGAACCTACTGAAAATCTGCAGAGTTGTTCACAGAGGCAGATTAGAGCAATGGGGTCACCTACCCCCATACAGGCAGCACAGGTGCCCTTTAAACCTGCCAGGAGGAATATGTAGGTTCATCAGCCAAGACATTTGTATCAGCTGTTCTGCCTGCAGGGCTGAGGCAAATACTTCAGTAAAACACCAGCTGAGGGTTGCAAAGTGCACAGCAGGGTGCAGGACAGGCACTGAACTGGCCAAGTATGCATCTAAACTACCCTTCTGGGCGGCAGCAGGCCAACTCCAAACCAAATCCTATGAAGGGGAAAACCCCACTCTGCGAAGGTGCCAGCCAAATCCAGGAAGGTGAAGGACCTAACATTCTACCAGCTTAGACAAAGCTAATAGTTTTCACTGCCATTTCCCCTAGTCAAGCCGTCTTAAAACCAGAATGAAAACCTTACCACTGAAGATTAAATGGTTTCTGTGATCATAACTGATCCCTGATAACAGGTTTAATCAACTCAAGCAAGTAAATGAGATACCATGCGGTATCTTCTGATCTTTCCCTAAACAAGAGCTGTCACATGGCAAGGCACTGTGGACCAGCAACCTTGTGTTTTGAAACATGTAGGTCCACTGCAAATTAAGTACTCCTTGCTACACAAATTCAAGTCACGCTTGTCTGGAAACCTTCCCCCCACTCCTTCCAACAAGTCAGTGGCCTTCCTCAGACATGGTGTATTTTCCAAATACTAATTTAGACATGGGTGATGATGTTTCTGCTCAGTTGGTTTTGGCTAGCAAAGAGTAAGAGTTTAGAAATACCACTGTTAGCAGTGTAGGTTTTGCTTTTGAATCAATAGAAGCAGAGCCTGAAAGTCACATACAAGACTGGAAGACTGTGGTCTAAAGTGAAGACACTTAAACAATAAAAACTTTACAGTGCAAAACACATTCTCAAGGGATTTTAGAGATTCTCAAATACAGGGAAGGCAAAAAGCTGCTGAAGTCTTGGAACAAAGAGAACAATTGAGATGAAACCAAGCACAAAATATACACAGCACTTAGAAAGCACAGTCCTTAAAGCCCTGGACAGGTGAGAACAATTGTTATTTCAGACTAAAAATGTGCTTATAAACTTCCAAAGGACCTTCGGGTATTTTATTATTGTACTACGTCTGCCAAGATTTGTCCCCTAGTATTTTTATTTCAGTGACATGCTACAAATAGGTGCTGGGTGTGATGACAGTTAACAAAGTATTTGCTAAATTCAAGGAAGGAGCACCCATGCTTTTCAGCTACCTGGATTTGAGCAGTGTCAACTATATCGCTTTTTGAGAAGTTGAACAAAGTCAACATCAAACCTGGCTAATGCTTTTTTTACTTTTTTTTTTTTTCCATCACCCTTGCTGACTTGCAAGCTATTAGCAAAATACTTTCTTTCCTTTGAGGGGGAGGGAAAAAAAAAAGGAACTTTACTTTTACCTCAGCGGGGGCTAGTTTCAGACCACTGCAGTGAGCTAGAGCAGAGGCTGGTCATGTTGCAGTGGACTGGCCCCCATCTACACACATGATCACAGCACTAGAGGCAGAACGACTCCTTGAAAGTCAACAGTCTTCCACCTGCTGCTTGATTTGACAGGACTGCAAGCTCAGGAAATAGACCATTTACTAACCTTGGCTTCTCTGCACCTAGTGTTCAGTTCAGCCAGCCAAGTCAGTGGAGCCCTAATAGCATTATTTATCCTTTTGGCAAGACATGGAGAAAGCAGGGAGGAGAAGACAGAAGGCACCCCAGAAGAGGAGCAAGGAAAGCCACACAGAGAAATAAAAGGGTGTAGAGCACATTTTGCAGAAGGCAGAAACTCCCACATCCATTAGGACTTGCTGTCTAAGCAACAAGAGTTCCTGGCAGACACAACTGCCTTCTCTGGAAAAATGCTTGATTTAACAGAGGACAGGGAGAGAAAAAATAAAAGGTGAAAAGGAAGAGAGACATCAAAAGAACAGGAGCAATGCAAAAACAGGAGGCAAGGGCAGAAGCTGTTTGTCTTCCCCATCTATGGAAACGTGAAGGCATGTGCCAAGGGGAATAGCAATAGCGAAGGGCAGCTGAGGACATTTGCTTCTTACAGACCTCCAGGAGAGTTGCTCCAGGAGAAACACCTGCCTTTCCCCAGGAGCCCACAGACGGCCCAACAGGGAGAAAGGACAGCCATTGGAGTATTCACATCCAGCTACCATGTTTGCAAGATGCTGCACTTGCTAAGCACATGTTTTGATAGAAGCCACCTCATCCCAATTTTGTAACGTGAACAGTTTGGGGATTTCTCTTGAATCTAGGTGAAGTAAAGACATAAAAAATAACAACATATCCCCCCGCCAAGAGATCATCCTAACACAATGCATATCTCTCATTTCCTACATATTAAAGAACAAATCATAAAACCTGATATTTACCAGCTTGGACTTAAAAGCAACTTTCATTTCATACCTGTTTAAAGACAAGGGATAGGTCCCTCCAAAGTCTCACCTGAGCCGATCGACACTCACAAATGCCACTCTTGCTCAGAGCCCCAAACACTTCCCACGGGAACATTGCTGTACCCCAGCAAGAGGGCAAGATCAAGCCTGCAGTTATATGAACATGCAAAAGACAGAAGAGGCTGCCATTCCAGTGCCAGCAGTTTCTAGTTAACCCCACGTTCCAAAATGTATTGCAGTTCCAAGCCAAAAATATAAATAATGGCAGCAAAGGTAAAAGCGTTTATAAAAAACATGCCTCTCCAAGTGTTAATCAGTGGCCTATTCGTTCATTTTCAGAAATTATGAGAAATAATGACCTGTTCTCTGCAGTAAGACAAAGAGTTCGAAATGTGGGGAAAAGCTTTTGTATCTGCTCATCAAGCAAAAGAAAACTTTTTTTGAGCTGCCCTTCTGACTCCAGTGTATCAACAGTTTGTCCCCCCTGCCCCATGACTACATCTGACACCACTGCCCTGGCTTATATCAGGCGTTGAAAAGTGCTAGTCAGACTCCAAGATAAACTTGTCAATAGCAAGGCACAGACACTCGTATTCTTCCCTACCTGTTTGTGTCAGCTGTTTGTCTGGGAGCAGTCCCTTGAAAAGCTTTTACTAAGGGAGAAAAGGAAAGGGGGATGCAGAGGGCATTTCAAACAGAAAAAAAACATTGGGGAGGGGAACCCCACAAAGACTGCAAAGAGAAAATGAATAAAAAAACAAAACCAAAACCCTGTCCCATCAGGTCCTCCCAACAACCTTCTTTATCAGAGGTTCATTGTCAATCAATTAACCAAGACAGCAGGGGTTTGTAGGAAGGGGGGCAGCTTGAGAGACAATGGTCTGTCCTGTTGTATTACTATTTAATCACTTTTCCTAAATAAATAAAGCAGCCCTGAGGTGCTGTCATGTCAAGGGAATTTATAACAAAAAAACCCTTCATTTTCCATTGGTCATTACTTTTCCTTCCCTCCCACCCCTGCAGGACTAGAGAGGGTTATTACTGTAGCCTTAAGTTCCATCTTTGTGTTGCTTGCCTTTGATTCCCACTCGGACCTTGCCACTTTCTGGCACTAATTTGTCAGGCCGAACAAAGGAGGGATTTGTACCTCCTGTAAGGTCTCAATTAGGAAAGGCTTCTGCTGTATTATGTGCCATTGGGACAGGACACAAAGACGGTAATTACAGGAATTTGCACTAAATGGCTGAAGAATTCACAGCAAAACTTTTTCTTCCTCCCCCCTCCTCACCCTTTTCCAAGCTTACCCCTCCCACCAGCCCTGGGGAAAACTGCTCTCAATGCCTGCAAGTTGTAATTACCAACAGCAGGCCCCTTAGGTTAAACAGCAGCCCATGCCAGGGAACAGCACAAACTGCCTGCAGGGAGCAAGGTACCAGGAGTGAGCCTCAGCTTGCTGGTGTGCCTCTAAAGCCTCCTCAGCACAAACTCTTCTGAGCCAGACAAGTTTCCCCAGTTTCTCCCAGTTATAATTACAATTATACACTTCTTTGCACCACAGTAACAGCTAGAAGTTCCAGCCGACTCTCAAAGACCAACTCCAAGGGTCTCAGGCAGAAGGCAAAGGGTCCTCTTCTGCCATAAGTGCCATGTACCCCCATCCTCAGGGACCGGGAATCCCAGTGGCTGGCTTCTCACAGACTCTCCACAACCCACATTTCTCTGCACAAGAGTGTTTGTTCAGTTTTGCAGACTGAAAGGAGATCAGAAGAGCACTAAGAATGTCTGTATATTAGGAAAAGACCCCATGCAACCCTGACATGGTCAGAGCACCTTATTTCTATTGGGAACACGTAAGTGAGTGCAGATGAATTGCACCATGTTCGGGAGAGGAAATCCATCCTTTCCCACAGAAAAATCTGCTCCCATACTATATAATGCAAGACTAAAATCTATTTCACATTGGAGACATGCTTTCTGTTGCCATCCAAGGGCCTGATCCTATTTTTGACGAGGTCACTGGAAATGCTCACTTGAAACTCTCCTGGACCTCAGTCAGAAGATGAAGCAAAATTACAAAATCTTCCTCTACTGATCTTTGAATTAAAAGAAATGAGGAGAAAGGAATAAAGTTTTAATGTCATCTGGGACATTATCTTAAAATGAGACTGTCAGTTCTGCTGTCTTGAGTTTCACAAGGCTGTCTACTGGGTAACACAATGGGCTGGATCCATCTTGGAGATACTTATTTGACCCGTTCCCAGAGTCTCCCTGCAGCTTTCACTCTCACAATTACCCTTAAAGGTAAGACATGACCATTGCCCAGTAGTCTTCAGGCAATCAGAGTTATCACAGACCCAGGCACCTTCAGTTTAGCAGTAGTTTGGCACATAACTACCCCCAGGAAAAATGGATATGAAGTCACACAGAGTTTGTGTCCAAGAACAGAACTGAAGCCCCCATATTGTGACCACATCACCAACTGCAGTGAGGCCAACCTTCAAGATGCTCCAGCTACAAGGTGGGTGTAATGCACTGTGGAGAGGTGAGCAGGAACACCACCTGCAGGTGACTATAGAATGGGACAAACCCAGCTGCACCCACAGCCAGTTCTCAGGGCAATCCAGTACTTCTTGGTCTCAGGGCTTCCCTGGAAGGGATTCAGGCTAGCCAGCAGGTCCTGGGCCTGCACAGAGCACCCCCCCCAAGCCACGTTTAGTTCCAGAGCAACAGGAGGCCCCCACATCAGACAGCTCCTCTATCCCAGAGCAGAGTGGGGAGGAGGCAGGACCCTCATAGCTCCCATAATGAGAGGAAAACTCTCCAGAAAAGCTGTTTCTGATACAGCTGACAAACTCTAAGTGAACATAACTAAAGCCAGCCACAGAATACAATTTAAGCACAAAGTTTCCAAATCTGTTCCAGAAAGGTGCCTCTGCTGAAGTAAAAGACAAAGAACTGCATTCACACGGGTTCTATTTCCACTTCATTCCCAAAACGGATAAAATTATGCTCTTGCCTCAGAGTAGAGTCAGCAGTCAAATGAGCTAAGATTTACAATTAGATGCAGAGACTTAAGGTCATGTTTTCACCCCCACCTTAAGAACCGAACAAATAAGCTCATGCCTGAACTTCAGTACTAGAACGCACATCGCTGAAAAACGGTGTTTCAGGAAAGCATATGCTTTGAGGAGTCTCCCTAGAAGACACAGAGCTAAAACTGAGCTCCAAAAATGAGACATAGTAATAAAAGGAAACAAAATTGCTAGAAGTCAGAAAGTTGCATCATATCCAGAATTCATATCCCTTTGATTCTGGACCACCTTTTTCCACTCTCCTGAAGCAAGAAAATAGCTTAGCCATCTTGTTAAGGCAGCCCTAGCCCATGTAGTGCTGTATGTTACACATGCACGATCTCGTGTTTCAGTATTGCTTATGAAATGCAGGTGAATCCCTAAATATCCCATAGGCTTTTCTCCACATTTTACAGAGAGCAAAGAAAGGCTAACACACCGAAGTGTCTATGGCCATAGTGGGAGGCAGGGAACAGCTTTGTGCTGCTAAAACACATACATGCTCTTCCATGTGATTTTTTTTTTTTTCCTGCAGAAGAGGAGTGGGTGCAGATGGCACAGTCTGGTTGCTTACCTGCACACTTGAAACTCTGAACTGTGAGCCCTCTCTCTAGGGACAGCGTGGTCAGGATGCTCAGGAAGCTGGTCGTCACAGACTGGCGCTTGCTCTTTCTAAGATCATTTCCAAAGGGCTGATGTCCAGGTTTGTTCCTTAGTGTGACCTGTGGGTTCTGAGTTAAACTTCTAGTAGCATTGGCTGCTGCTCTCAGCGCCTCCATCCACTCCTGGGCCCTCTGACGGGTCTCTGCACGCAGGCGGAGGACATCTTGAGGAAAAATTACCTGAAAGCAAGAGTCACAGCCATCCTGAGTATCTGTTTGGACTGACAAGCAGACATCGACATTGTAGCTCAGTAGAGGATCTTCATCAAGCCTACCCGGTTGGAATGCCATGAGATAAGACCTGTTCAAGACAAAAGTAAATGCCTTCCAGTTATTCTGGACAGTTAACCTATAAAGAGTCCCTGATTTGATAATATTTTGGTACTCTTTAGTGTTTCCAGTCAAATTCATGGATAGCAAGAGCTCCACAGGCTTCTCTAACAATCCATTGGTTTGAGAAAGGTCACTGTTATTTTCAGGCTTTGGCACATTCTCCAGTTTCTCCTGCTGTCTTGTGAAAGCAGGCACAGAAGCACGCACCGCTTCCCAGAGTTTCTGTCCCCAGTCCAAAGCCTCCCATGAGGACTCCGCCTTCAGCTGTAGCTGCGAGTTGTCTGACAGTACAGTGTCCACCACCTTGGTTTCAATGCAACCAGTAACAGTGACCCTTTGAAAATGCATGAGGGGATACACGGTGGGAAGAGTCTGGTTGCCACTGCTGTCCAAGCAATACAGGTATAGTTTGTACGGGGAGAGCTCAGCGTAACAGGTTTGCCAGTAGCTGTCATTGTCTCTTCTAATTTCTAAGTATCCCTTCTTCAGAATATTTGGGAACATTGGCTTGTGTTCTGGAGGAAACAAAATGAGAATGTTACCATTAATTATTTTTAAATAGTCATCTCAAGTTGCTACATCATTCTGCCTTATACATCTCTCCCACCCACACATGATATATCTGGAGGATAGGGTCATAGAAATAGCCTTCACCCCAAAGGGTACAATTATCAAACACAAGCACTGACTCTACATCTGAGCCAACGAGAATATAGCACTACTTCACCAAGAGGTACCAAAATACTTTACAAAAAAGGGACAGGGAAATAGAGGGACAGATAAACAAAGCAATTTTCCTGACATTATCCAGGAGAATAGCGACAGAGCAACAGAACACTGCAAGTCTCCCAGAACCTAGTCCAGAAGAGTACAATACTATCAAGCAGCCTACTGCCAATTAAAATAGATTTTGACAGATATACAAATAGAAATTTAAACACCATCTTCCCCTCCTGCCCCCCTCTTTCCCAAGCTTAACTTCATGCTTTCGCAGACGACCTCTCTACCTTCCCCCTGTCCTGAGCAGCACAGGGGGATGAGGAACAAGGGATTGTGATCTGTTCCTCTCTGCTGCTCCTTCCTCCTCACACTTTTCTCCTGCTCCAGTGTGGCTCCTCTCCAGGGGCTGTAGTCATTCAGGATGAACCTGCTCCTGTGTGAGCTCTCCATGGCTACAGTTCCTTCAGGAAACCTCCAGCTTCTCCAGCACGAGGCTCTGCATGGGGCTGCAGGGAGATACTTGGTCTTCCCCAGGGTCTGCAGGTGAATTCCGTGCCCAGGTGCCTGCAGCACCTTCTCCTCCTCTGACCCTGGGCTGCTCCTCACTCCTCAAACTGCCATGCAGTGCTTTGTCCCTTGTGAAACATGCTCTGATGGAGAGGTCCCACCTGTGGCTGAGGGGCACAGTGCTGAAACAGGCCAGAACAGCCCCACTGCCAGCAGCCAGGCACCGCACCTGGCACCCAGACTTACCCAGGACACAGGGAATGGAGAATTCTGCCCAGCAACAGCAGTTTCTTACCACATTTCAGCACAGCCCAGGACCAGAACATTTTGCACAGCTCCATTTACTAGAGAAGAGCTTTGCTGATTTATGAGAATCAGGCTCAGGACCAGCAGACACAACCAAAATTGAAAAGTAAGAGCCTGCCCAGACTCGAACACATTATATAAGTGCCTTAGCACTTCAGGTGCTTCGGAGCAGACCCCTTCATAAACCTTGGCCCAACACAAAGTTGAGGGGAATTTTCTTCATGCCTGTCGCATAACATAAGGGTACCTGTGATGGGTCTTGACTTACAAACAGTAGCAGAATTAACAGACACAAGTGAAGAGGTTTCTGCCTGTGGCTGTCCATCTCCTTTGGGGACTGCTGTTCCCGATGCAGGAACAAGGCAGCCACCTGGGATCAGCGCCTCATCCACTGTCCGGCACAATTAGGTCAAAATACAATCAGCATCTATTGACCGTTAACACACAGTGTTACAAACTGCAGCAATACAGAAGCTGTGATTTCTGCCCTCAGGCTGACAGCCTTTGAAAGAAGGATAGGGTAGACAGATGAAGGTGCGAAATATTTTCACCGTCTCAGCTCAACCAGTTACCACTCACATTAACAGGCCATGCTCTAACAAGTTTTAGACATGATCACCTCCAAGTATACATAGGAAGTCTTTAACACAGAGCTAAGAGACAGAAGCATCTGGGCTTGATGAAGCTTGGAAACAAAAAGCCAAAGATGAGCCTGTATAGAATTTGCCACATCTCCATCTGCACTGCGCTTCCCAGCTAATATGACCAGGACTGCTGGCCAAGCTGCTCTCACCACTGCTGGCTAATGAGTGAGTCTGTCTATCCTCCCAGGGGCACAAGGAAGGTCGTTACTATGAGTACTTGGACTTCGTCACAGTCCAAGAGGCTTCTGACACCAACTGGTAATAAAGCAGAACTTGGACTGGAACCTACAGTCTAAGGAGACGCTCCTGTCCTTGGCTGAAAGCACTGCTGTAGTTGGTTGTGAGAGTTACATGTGGGCAGGTGAAGAATTCAGGACAGCAGAAGTGTAAAAGCTTTGGCTAGCTCTTCAGCAAAGACCAACTTTAAGGATTTATAAGGAATAAGTAGACAAGTTTCAGTTAAACTTTCACGTTAAACATACATGAAAATTAATTGTTTGCTATACTTAATGTGAGTATGCAAACCTCATGGGGGTTAAAAAGTGGGAAAAGGATTCTACCTCTTATCTACACTAACAAAAAAGGATGTGTTTCAGTTTTGCCTTGCCAGCTCAGCCTCAGCCTCCCCACATCACCCACTTACTCAGAACAGAGCTTGCATTCAACACCATGTTCAAAGTGCTCTACGCTTTACCTACAAAGATTTCCCGCATATATGTCTAAAATGAAAACAACAATTAAAAAATTGCTACTTTGGCACTAGGTCTTAAAAGGTGGAAAAGAAATCAATATAACTATACTTTGCCAACAAATAAGCTACTCGAGAGTAGTTCAGCTAAATATGAACACTGAAAGCCTAATCTAAAGCTCAAAATGGTAGAGAAAAAGCACATTTTCGTATCCCAAATGGATAGATACATGCACACACACATACACACTAAAAGAGAACCAATTTTGCTCACCGTACATCTCTGGCCCTGACATTCATTAGTATTTCTGCGCTAACTCAAAAGCCATTAATTTCTCTGAAACCCACACTAATCCCTTTGTAGTGCAGATAATGGGCAGGCATTCTAGAGTCATCTTCCCTTTCTATTAATCCAATCAGGGAGGCAGCGCTTCTGCAGCTCCAACTGCAATCTCTCTCACTTCCATCAAGTACAGATGACAGTTCAAGCTTCTCCATAATAAGACAACTCATAACCTTCCCCCAGCCACCCCCCCTTCATCTGCACACAGGTTTGCTTGTCTTTTGTTGAGTTAGAGA
This sequence comes from Numenius arquata, assembly GCF_964106895.1. Lineage (NCBI taxonomy): Eukaryota > Metazoa > Chordata > Aves > Charadriiformes > Scolopacidae > Numenius > Numenius arquata. The sequence goes on from NC_133578.1 coordinate 30,072,113, forward strand.
AAGGCTATCTCTGCCTGGCTTTCATAGAGGCACCCCCTCTCCCTGCTTCACCCCACTCCTTCCCTTCAAGCTCCCATGAATCGGCTCCACTGACTCTCACTCTAACTGGGACAGAACCAGCAGCCAACTGAATTAAAATGCAAACGCCTCGGATTGTTTAGGTCAGGGCAGTAGATGCTGGCAGAGACAGGCTGAATCCATATGCTACACACACACGCTTTACAACCCGCTGCTCCTTTATCTCCTCAATGTGCAGTGTGCCAGATAATACCTTTCCACTCAGAGAGCAAATGCTACCATCTCTCCATCCACCTTCCAAACAGAAACCACACCTTCTTTGCTTCCTACAGAGACAGGGAGAGTAAATTGAGGAAGAGTGAAAGAGGGGAAATAATCACAGTAAATGGCCCATGCCTGACCCATTTGGAGTTACAATTTCAAGGGAAGAGAGGGAAGGAGGCAGAGGAAAACAAAGAGAGACTCAGCAGCTGGGGACAGGGCAACATCTTCCTCAGCATCTCTCCCCTCCTTTGGGAATTATCCACTTGTCCCTGACAGGAACCCTGCACCAAGCACACACCTACCCCTCTACATGCTTGGGGGCAATTCGTGCAACGAACACCGTGGGAGCGGGAGCCCCAGTGTCGTCTCAGCATGTCCAGAAGATATATGCTCCTGAACAACTGACTGTCCCTGTTGGTATGGCAGAAAAACTTGCCCTGTTTTCCACCACTGAAGCATTTCTGATGACAGTAATACCAAGTAACTTGGAAAAGAGCAGAAGCAGAGATGCCTAGCTTCTGAGGGGTGGCACTCCTCTCTGGGTTCTCTACTGCTTAGTAAGAGATGAGTGTAACTTATAGAGTTTTTGCCAATAGCGCTCCTCTCTGATTTCCACCGAACTTAGCAGACACCTTTAGGACTTAAGATGCTCTCAAATTGGGTTGGGCCAGTCCCCTGCTTGATGGGGTTTGCTGGATCACGGATGAATAGTGCCTCAGCCAGTGTGACTCAGATCCACAATGTCCACTTCCCTCCTACTTAAATATACAGTCTTTTTTTTTGCCAGCTGTTTTCCCATCTGGGTTTGCAGGTATATCTCTTTCGGGTAAGTATATCTGATTCCACTTGGTACTGAAATAATGGCATTGATATTTAGCCACAAACTCCCAGCAGATGGCTGTCCTGGAGCCAAATCTGGTCTCTTCTCCCAGTGCCACCTCTTTTCAAAGGACCACTACAGCAATGGGATTTCTAACTAGGTAGCAGTTTGCAGTAATTTATATAAAGAAACAGCATCTCTTCCTACCAGAAGGGCATTCGCTCTTTTTCATCCTCCTTAGGCTTAGGCAAAGCGAAACCTGATCTGAAGATGTTGAACTTGCAAACTCTTAATTTTAAATTTATGCATTGCTAGTGAGGCTGGCTTAGCCATTCACCAAAAGTAAGCTCCTCACTGAATGAGCTGCCTAAACCAATGGATAAAAAACCTGAACAAATTATTCTTTATGTCTTTCCTTTCAATGCTGGTGTGGCATTGTATGAGAAACGTATGAGAAACTCTGCTTAAGTCTACAGGATCCTGGCTGCCCAGTCACTCCATCCAATCCTTTTTGCTCCTCTGCAGCAAGTCGAACACTTGTCTAGTGTTTGCTGAGCAGACCACCACCAGCATCCTGTGCATACCGACACAGTGTCTGTGCCAAGGGGGCAGTGGAGGAAGCTGGATTCAGTCAAAGTGCAAGACCAACCCAGAACAGGACTCAACTCAGGAAGAGACAGAAGTGTAACGAGTTGAAAGAGATGGCCAGGAGATGCATAAAACAGCAGCACTTGCAAAAGAAGCGAGAATATCAAATAAAGACGGATTTGTTGATTTTTTTTAATAAATTCACTCAATTCAGACTTGAAAAAGAAGGAAGAAAGGGTATGAGGTGACTGTTGAAGCTAGGTAAACAGGGTCAGTTCACGTTAGGAGAGTTAGCTGACACCACTAAGGGAATAATAGCAACTAACCTGAAAATTCAGTTATGAAAGTCATCACAACATCACTGGAAGCAATGAGCACACTGCCCCAGGAGATGAAAACTCTGTTCATTAGCTTTATGGAGTGTTGTTACTCCAGAGCAAGAATCTCCATAAAGAATAACCCTCCCAACCAGAACAGCTTCACAACCAAACTCATCAGTGCTGCTTACTGTAATCCTCCTGGACCATGAATTTATCCCCTGTATGTGAGACCCTCCCATTGCCCCCCACTGCACTCCCCTCTCCATCACTCTGTACCCTCCCAGGGAAAGGAGTGGAGTAGGTCACGTTTCCCTCCACCCGAGGCAGCTGCCTAACCTTGCACCCTCCGCTGCTGCTGCTCTCTGCCAGCCCCCCACGGCCCTTCCAGCTCAGAGGGTGCCCAGGTCCAAGGGGCAATCAGGAATGAGGCTGCAGCAGTCCTCAAATTAGCCAGGGGATACAGAGGGGAAGTATCATCCAGCAGATGAGTTGAAGCCAGGTGATCCAAATTATACTCCCATTTGATCTTGGGCAAAGCGCCTCTCCTCTGTCCCTACTCACCCTCCCTATTCTCACTATGTGGTGTACTTCAGCAGTAACCTCCTAGGAGAAGGGGCTATTTCTTGCCAGATGCACAGATAGTCCCTGGCACTTAAGGACCCCTGCAGTGGAGGGTATCCAACTCACATTGGGTTTTAAATAACATTTTTGCCTCGTTAAGTCTTGAAAGGCCTCAAATCTCTGCAGTACAGCTACCTTTTCCTTGACTACCTTTTAAAGTTGAAAATAAATTGGCCACGGGAGGGGCATTGGTTCTCCAACTGGCTTAATACCTCTGGGATTATTTCCAAGTGGTTTGAGGCTTCCTGCTCTCCAGAGAGGAAGGTGCACAAGTGTTGTTTCCGCACATCTGCCTCTTGGATGGCAGCACCATCTTCTGCACAACACCACAGATCTATAATGTTCTGCCATCCCACTGGCACTTAACAGCCTGTTGGTCTGCCCTGGCTGTGTAGCTTCTATCTACATAACACAGACAAGAGACAGTGCTACAGGGGTATTTTTGCAAAATCACAAATGGCAATTGGGCTTCAGAAACCTCCCTGGAAGATGGGTCAAGAGCTAGGCTGTACCTGGCCATCATTGGAGGGGAAGCAGAAAGGCTGCATGTCACGCCTTCAGTGTTTCACACCTCTCAGGAGCTCTAGCCACCTCCACATCTGCAGCAGCTCCTTCACCTGCCACATTGCCTTTTTTCAGCTAGCTGTCTTTGTAGCCCCTCCCCGAGCAGAACAACAGCGGCAATTGATGGCACCGCTGTCTGCTGCTGTGACCCACCGCCACAAAGCGGCTCAACACACTGATACGTACCACTAAATGCTGCATGAGTCAGTGTCACAGGGACAGAGCTAACATCCGCCACCACTACTGCTGCCAAAGGTGAGGATATCTGGCAAACAAAGACAACACCCTAACATAAAGTCTGTGTGGTCGCCAGAATAAGAGAAAGTTGCACTGTAAAATGATTACTCAGAACTCAAGGATCACCCCTACTGCCCAACCTGTGAATCAGAGGTGTGTTGCTCATGAATACAGATTTAGATGTCTCACCTCCACAAAAACACACTAGAAAAGTATGTAATATGTGCAAGAGTTATACGAAGAGGGACCCAAAGCTCTCTTGAAATATCCCCTGCACAAACTCTGAGTACAAGATCATACCTTCAAAGTGTCCCAAACTTTGGGGGGCTAGGCTGCCAGCCAGATAAAAAGTTGTGAAGGGGTGGGGGTGAGAGAAAAAAAAAGCTATTATTTAAAATCACCTTTTTTGAAGGAATGAGGTGAAATCCTGGCCTCGATCAGACACAGCAGAATTTGGGCCTGCTGGCCAGTTTTAAGACAGTCACCTTTCTCTGGTATTTTGCCATGCCACAGTGCTGCAAACACCCCATAGGCTCAGCTTCCTGACAGAGCATACTACCAAAATGAATGGGGCTGGCTGAGCACCTCCATTGCTGCTTGTTGGAGACGGGCTCAAGGAGTCAGCCTTCTGCAGTAAGGACGGTTTGTCAGCATGCAGGTGTGCAGTGCACTGACAGCTCTGGAGTTCCCCAAGCCCACAGGTATGGCAGGGAAACAAAACAGCTACCCAGGAAAAGTACTATAGCACCCACGCTCTTGGGAGTGCCTGTGTTTGAATGAAAACATCCACATGACTATCAAAGATAACTGCTCACACACTGTGTTTTAATGATCTAAGCAAGCTTTCGCTGAATACTACAGAAGCAGCATTCTCCCTTTGTTCGCCAGGCCACATGCCCAGAAATACAAAAGCCTGCCTTGAATTTGCTTACAACTTCCTTCTTTGCTAGCTCCGTTTATAGCTTGACACTGCTCAAACAGTGCTCACTTCTAGTACACTACCTGTTTTGCCAGCAGGCTTAAGGAGATACTGCCCCAAAAGGCACAGCTTCTTCTCAGATCCTTTTCTTTCACAACACATGGAAAGGATCCAGTTTCATTTTATTTGTATTATAAAAAAGCAAGCAGCAGGAACAGATAAGCTCATAGTAATAAATATACTATGAAGATAAGGAAAAAAAAATTGTGAAGCGTTGATCTATGCAGCAACTCGGCCAGCCTCAGAGGACTGGGAGACCTCTGCAGGCTCCAGAGGGAAGTCCTTTACCGCCATGAGGACTGATAGGAGTAGTTGAAGTTGCTCTTGGTATCTCATATGCATTCATTTAATCTGTATTCAAGCCTTGGGAAGGGACGTCTCCACAGGCTGTGGCCACTATGACTCCTTCAACCACTGCAGCAGCTTTTATCCAACCTTAAATTACATTTTTTGGTCTCTTATGGAGAATAATTACCAGTCCCAGATACATATACCTGCAACATCTACTTTCTTGCTTTGCTTCTCTCTTTTCAGCTCACCTCACCTCACAGCAGCAGCAAACTCTATGGCAGCCTCTCTTGTGAACACAGAGGGAAGAAATACCATGGTTACCTTCTAAAACCTGAACAGCAGCTGAACAGAACAGGTTAAGGGAACAGGTTAAAAAGAGTGCATTTTCAGAGCACAGAAGTTCTCCTTCCTCAAAGCAGGTACCACTGCCTTCAAACATCCCATGCAGAAAGGCTCTTGGAGGGCACACAGCAAGCACTGACAAATGCCTTGCACCTTTGCAAAAAAGCAATAGGAAAAGCGTGGGCTGAGCACCTCAGAGGTGCTGCTGGGTTGCAGGTGAGTACTGGGAGAAGTTCTTCGGCCACTCTTACTAATCCATTTCCTTCCCTTGCTCGGTTCACCTCCAAAATCCGAGAACTTGACCATGCTGAGTCTCTTCTGTAAAAAGCCATTTTGAAGAGCTTTACATTTCTGGCAGCACTGAGCATAGCAATGGGACTTGTTCCTGGTGCGATGGAGCAAGCGAGGAATGGATGGGTGATAAGATACCTGGCGCTATTGCAGATAATATAAAACCAAGGGTTTTCTTAATGGAAATCTGTCAATGTCTGTTCTTCTTAAGAGTGCAAATATTGCTACACTTCACAAAACTACTTTACAGATGCGAAGTCTTCACAGTTATAACTCATAACTACAAACTGTTTAACAGGAAATCGTAATGATAAAGAGTATATCACACTAACATGGTTTGTTCATTTTTTCTGTATAGAGAAAAACTTCATTGCATTAACTGCATTTAAACAGTACAAGTGCCTGTTGAGGGGCTGGAAAAAGTACCACTGAACTCCACTGCTACTACTGAAGTGGCACGCTGTGGGTACACACTGTGACAGCATGACGGAATCCTGGACACAACCTAGCTTAAGGAATCCATCCCACTGTTAGATCCAGCTGTACACTGAGTGTGTCTCTTGTCTTTTCTCTCCTCTCATGGTTATGTCACGGTTATCTCACCCTCCTGCATGAGACTCTCAGCACTTTCAGAAGCTTCACCTGTTCCAGTCTACTTTGCTTAGAGGTGATAGACCCCAGGGAGGGGTGAGAGACTGCAATATGCGGTTCCTGACTTCGGAAGCAATGGTGTCCCAGCATCGCACTTTCCTATAAGATTTGTTTGCCAGAAGGGGAAGAAAAACCTATATCATTGTTTCAAATTTGCTTCCCTTTATGAAAAGCTGCATCACACTGTCTTCCATTTGTGTGTAAGGGAATGTAGTTTGCTTCACCCCAGACAGAGGTGCAATGAATTAGGGTGTACCTCAACCCTGCAGTTGCCTAAGCCCTGGACTGACAGAAAGGAGACCTGCCTCGGACTCTGCTGCTCAGCACCTGCTGGATTGGTGGCTTGCTTCTTGCAGCTCAGGGATCCAGTGGCAGCTTGAAATCTCTCTCACTGAATAAGTACACGAACAAGTCTTTAAACGCAGAATGACTTAGGTATTTCTTATTATAAACAGTATATGTAGCAGAACCCCTTTCTTTTTCTGAGGGCTGCATGGGGAAATTGCACTGAAGAGATTAAGCTTAAAACACTATCAGGGACATGTATTGACCTATAATGGCTAGATTTTAATGGTGATTCTGTGGGCATATAAAGATGTTACGTGCTAAGTCAAACCCATGACATGACCAGGATACAGCTAACAGAAACTGAGAGCTCTGTCTCCAGGCTTCTGGGTGCGTTCCTGTTCCACATCCCTTCCACAGGAAGGACACAGACCAGAGACCCCACTCTGCAGGAAACAATGTATCTCCCTAAAGGAAAATAACAGCACAAATAAATAACAGCCTTTGTAAACCAAGAGCACCCTTCTTTGGGATACAGCAACTGTACCACAATATAACACAATAACCTCCAGGTTGGTGTATGTATATATATATACACACACACACACACATACCTACCTACATATTATATATATTTATATGTGCACACATCCACAAACCACAACCATTTGGGCACCTGCTTTTCATGCTCCGAAATAGCTGAATTATCTGGAAAACCTAAGCCAGAAGGCTTGTTTTACTCCTAAATAGGCGACCTATTCATAACTGGAGCCATCCCACCATACATATACACGCATGCTTTCACAACCCTTGAATTTTTAAATTCCTTTGTTAAGTCCTGTCTTTATTTTGATTATAAAACCTTCGTGGCACTAACTGCTTTTCTTCTCCGTAAGTGCCCAGTCCACTTCTGGCATCTACAAAATAAATCATGGAGATGCAGACACTGGTTCAGTGTTTCCGAAGCCCTGAGCACAACTTCTTCCAGTGCATTGCTCAAGAAAGAAAAAGGAAAAAGGATCACTTGCTGAAATATCGCTCCATATGGCTCACTGGAGATGCCTACCTCAATCTGATAACAAGGCTTGCTGTACCCCATACAAAGCTGGCAGAGATGCCTTAATATTGACAAACACAAACTGCATGCTTGAGTTTTTGTTAATTGTTTATGGACTGAATAGCCAGCATTTCTTAAGGAAATAGAGCAGAGATCTCAGGCCTTACAGTAAAGCTTTGTATGCCCTCTTTTTAACGGCTGCTCTTTAACTTTTATGAAAACTGCCTTTGTTTGGATTTGCCATTCTCCCAATAGCTTTAGCATTTGAAGGTTTTTTAGTTCGGGAAAATCAGGTAAGGAAATGATCAGAAATATGTAACAAATAAGTTACTTTTTCCTGAGTCAAACTGAACAAAATAAAGCAAAAAGTAAAGCAAGCTTAGTTTTTCAAATGATGAAAGGAAGAGAAGTCAAGATTGGTTTAAAAACTCATCCTTAGGCAGGCAAACAGAGCTATATCAAAGATAACAGAGCCATGCTGATTTCTACCATCTTAAGAGCGACCTCACAGTTGTTTTTAGGAGGCTTTGTTGTTGTTTTTTTTTAAACACACAGCTCCTTTTTCAAGACAAATATTAAGAACAAATAGGAAAGTCCTCATATCAACAGAAACAATAAAGCATCAGCACAAACCTGTGTTTCCTTGGATGTCCTCTCCCTTGGTTAATGCCAGGTAAGAGAGCAAAGCACAGTTATTGTCCTGACCAGGCGCAGGTGGCTGCTGCAAGGAGGTGCCCGTGAAGACCACTCCCCAGTTTACATGGCTGATATCGGAGCGTGACCTGTTGTGTCCTGGCTTGAATGTGGAGGCTTCCTCATTCTGCACCAGGATGTCGTTCACCGAGCGAGGCCTGTCTCTCCTCCGCTGGCAGATATTGAAGATGTTAAAAGCTGTGGTCTCCCCTTCCCCTGCCCAAGCAAGGTTGTCAGCAGCTGTTCCCCTCTGCACCATGCGCTGGTCTTTGGCAGGGAATGCTGTCTGAGCTTTGGTTTCCAAGAGGCCATTTTTGCAGTGATCCCAGATGAGGCTACTTTTGGCTAAGGAGGCGACGTTCCTCAGATTCCTGCTCTCTGTTATCTGATCAAATACCTCATGCCCAACCAGTTCGGGCACCTCCTGTACACCGTACACCTCAGAGGGCTGCACAATCTTTTCAAGCTTAGTATCAAAACTATTGAAAAAGTCTTCAGTCACTTCCAAGGCAGGGCTAATGTCATCAACTTCAAGAGCCTCCATATCCTCTGCTGCCAGTGGGCTCAAGGTGTCATGACACTTTAAGAAGACACCACATCAATATCCAGGGAAAGAGCTGCTTCACATCTGTCCTTGGCACACCATTAACTTAGAGATGGTGGGTCAAATACATTCATCAACAACAATCCTTAGTGGTAGAAAGGAACCAAGTCAACCTGCCTTCAGATGGGAGACTTAACATCCACTGGTCAAGTGGGCTACAGTCCCTCTATGGAATAAGCTCATAGTGATGGAGAGTACCTGTAAAGCAAAGCAAAACACCATGTCAGGAAGAGCCTTTTCACAGATTTTAATCACATCACTCCTTTCACAGTCACAGTCCCCTTGATTATGCTTTCTCCTTCATTTAGCACCAACATTATTGTGTATGAACTATCCCTTTGGGGTTTCTGTTGTTCACTGTGTGTGAACTCTGTGTATTATCACTTCTTGAACTGGAACCTGCGGAGAGCAGGATGAAGCACCAGATAAAGGGGAACCAAAGTGATGCCATCTATTAACCAAGCTTTAGAAAGCTGCACTGAGAGGCGGTACTGACTAACATCACAAATGCAGCTACCTCGGGAATGCTTAGTACAGGTTCCCATGGGGCTGGAAGAAAAAGTTGAGAAATGAAGGGTTATTAAAATAGGCCAAGCAGCCTCAAATAGTTTGCCTTTTTCTCCCTTTTCTCCCAGATGGCTTGCACTCCCAATTTTAGGCAATCAACATGAGTTTTACAGTAGCTGCTTTGCCTACTTGTCTGCATAAACAGAACTATGATATTTGCCTAATAAATCAATGCTATTAGGCTGCTGCAGAGTACCGCACGTAGAGTTTCTCTCTGGAATATAACTGGGAATCTAAGTGAAACCATGTGGCAACCTAAGCTCCAGAAAGACAAAGCAACCTACCAGCAAAACAAAATATACCATATCCTGCACCATCACAAATCTGCAGATCTTTATTTCCAAGCAGCTGACTCACTGGGCAAAACATAAGAATAGAGAAGGGCTTTAAGTGTAGAACTACTGACAAGCTGTATTGACCCACATGAGCTCAAGCCTGTGAGCTCAAAGGAAGGGGGGTTTCTATTCCCTCTAGTGCAATAACGGGGTGTCCCATTGCTGCCTTCTGCCACACCAAGCCTGCTGCCTTCTAACCTCTCCCTCTTGAAGTACCACCCACAGTGCTGCCATGCTCGAGGGAAGTGCACGGTAGGTATGTTTAAATTGGGGAAATTAGTCAAATGTGTGTGAGTTCTTGGGACCTGGAGACTGGCATTTGTGCTAGCGGGAGAACAGCTCTCATGGCTGCTATGAGAAATCACAGTACCTAGAGCCTCTACATGAAGAACAGCCCGAAGTCAGAGATCTACATCCCAGTTTTGACCGCACCAGCTCAAGTCCTAGAAGCAGCAAAGCTGCATTAGCTCAGAGCTCTGCCTAGATTAATACACTCTTAACAGAACTAATTAGCCTGGGCAGGGCTGATAATTAGCAGCTCATTAGCTTGTGAATGCTGAAGTGCTACCAGGACCCATGAAGATTTACACCTAGCAGGAAAAAACATCTATTAAACAGCATCAAACACAGATAATACTTCTATTTAAGGTTCTTTTTTTAATCCAGAACAGTCTATTTGCCTAGCTTCTATTAGCAAAGTTGTTTAAATAGGCACCCTCTCCTACAGTAAGCCAGAGGGAGGAAAGCAAGCTGCCCCCCCAGAAGGGGGCACAGAATCCTATAGCACAAACCAACTCCCTCCACGATCACCCACTGGCTTCCTCCCATCCCTGCTTCAGTTGTGACAAGCCAGTTGTGTTTGAAAGCAGCAGCTCACCCTCCCTCCTAACAGATCAGCAGTTCAGGCCCAGATCTCTGCAAACACACTCCAAGTAAATAATTTTCAAAAGCAATAAACAATCACATACATAATTCTGGAAACTTCAAGCCTTTACATTGGTATCTTTCTCCTCTTACCTCTTTGCAAGGATTCACTTCGCTAGCCTCATAGTGAACCAGGACTAGGATCAGCTTCGACAAGTAAATGCACAGTAAGACACTGAAGGTAGAGCCTGAACTGCAACCAGAAGGCTGAAGAAAACACATCTGGAGTGGTTTCAAATCAGAACAGTATGGGAACAGACTCTTTCCCACCAGTTGATGGCAATGGGAAAAAAAAAGTCATCCTGGGCACAACTGCACTGTCAGCTTAACGCAGAACAGAGTTCACTCTTGAAGTTCATTCCTGCCGGCAAGCCCAGAACAGGGTTCTGCTCCCCGGCACCTTAGAGCTTGGGAGCTCCAGGAATAGGCTAAGGGACATGATGTCGTGCAACCTGTCCACTTATTCTACATCCTCCTATGGTATGTCTTTAAAACAAATATAATACTTTGAAGTTGCAAAACTGCAACAGGCATTCACTTGAACAAAATCAGCCCTAAAATAATCCTACACCTACAGTGAAAACTACAAGCTGGCCCATACAAAGATGCTGCATCACAGGGGTGAATATAGCAGAGAATACAGCCTTGCTCTCACTCAAGGAACTAAAGCAGCAATCACTCCAGAAAGGCTTGCGACAGGCCACTGAAGCATTTCAGTGGTAGCAGCTGCAATGCTACTCTGCTCTTTATTTTAAATCATTAGGAAAGGTGGAAAGCAAGGGGAAAAAATTGACACTTACGTTTAACAGGTTCATTTTTAAATACTGGAGGCTTCATGTGGCTGCACATTTCTCTGGATCCTGTGAGACTGGAGTCAGTGTCATGCAGCCAAGCGTGGTGATGCTGAACTACAAACTGACCTCATATCCAGTAAGATGCTAAATCACAAGGTGATGAGAAGATCACAGGCTTCTGCATCACACGGTTCACAAATTGCAGCACTCATACCTTGCAAACTAGTCTGTTTGCCCTGCTCAATAAAGATGTGAAAGGTGACCTCAATGGTGGCAGGCTCACCCCTTCCCTACACCACCAAGAACCTCCTTAGATCAAAGAAAGAGTTGTGACAGTAATTCCCACTAGCACTGGGATTCTGCAATCACATCTCCTCCCTAAACACAATTTGGCATCTTCTGACAGTGGCACTCAACAAAATTTTAATTCAGACTTCTGCCTGCATTTGGTGCTGCCAAATGAAAGCAAAATTTGATATGGCAGTAAACAGCTCCATCAGAATCTCCTCCAGGAGGGAAAACAGGGAAAATCTCTTCCTTCACATGAAGGGAAAAAAAAGGCAAAGAATAGGATAAGATGAACTCTTTTTAAATGACTATAAAATATATTACCTTATGTATTGTTCCTTAGAAACACCTTAATTTTTCCAAAGACATTCAGACTAAGGGAGTAGAAAGGTCAGGAAGAGAAGCATCATCCCAAACGATTAAAGACTGCCAAAGCTATAGGCAACTGTAAGCAGGGATTTGTTACGGGAAGCAGAAACTTAACAGTTCATCCAGGCCCCTGGGAACTAGTCTTACTGAAAAAAAAAAAAAAATAAAAATGAAGGAACATGGACAAAAAAAATAAAAAATGAAGGAATGATGGACACAGGGATTGCAGCAGCTGAAAAACATGCTTTTCTGTATGTCTGTCTAGTGCAGATACAGCTTTCATCCATGAATGTGTAACAGTCATATACTTAACATGTACTTAGAACATCAGCAAAGTCTTTACTACCACAAGTTTATAGTGGCTACATTACTCATATGGCTGAGGTAAACAGGAAGGATTGCTGGTCACGCCGTGTGAGACACAGCTCTGTTTAATCAAGATTACTTCCCTTAGAGAAGCCACAAGGACTTAACCTAGGTGACAGCACAGTCTGACAGCAGACAAAAATCATGGACAATAAATGCCAAGGAACATACACTGGAACAGATCATTTAACTTCACAATCTTCTCTTCTGGATGCCCATGGGCCAGGGAAAATACCCAGGCATCACATGGCAAAAATTAAAAAGCATGGAAAAGGAAAGGGTAGAAAGCAATCTTGCGGGTGACACAGGCCACCACAACAGACACTTGCTGTGTACCCCCAGCTTATACATTATGTACAGGATGGTTCATTCTAGCTCAGGCAGGAGAGAAAGCCAGAGCCAGCATGTGTTTAGGAACCAGTGACTGAAAGGATTAATTTAGCTCACCAATCCATACAGAAAGTATATATAAAAGAAGCACCTTTCAGTTTAGTTTCCTAAGGAAACAGGGTTTGCACCACCATCCCACCTACGTGCTAGTTATTCTTCTCGCCCTTTCTTTTGAACTGTACAGGTAATTTCAACTAGGTGTGACAGAGCAGTACTGTCCTTAAAGATGCAGTTCTTGAACTGTTGTTCAACACTGGACAGGAAACAGGTCCAAACTCACCCTCCTGCTAAGGGAGAAGCAGGCAAAACTCTGTACCGTATCTGTTCCAGAAGGCCAGTGTCACCACCTGGATCTCTTCAAACTAGCCACAGCACAAGCAGTTAGTGTCACATGGATCTGAAAACACCAGGAAGCAGAGGGGAAAGCAGGAAGGAGGTATCATACAACTTGAAAAGTAGTCTTGTCAGTTTTGGTGCTCACAGGACCTCCTCTTCAGTGAAGAGGTAACAGAGATGTATAAAACATTGAATGATACACAATGGATAAATACGGACTTCCCCTTTTCTCTTGTATTGGGAGAGAGAATTAGAAAGGAATAATCAATGATGTTCACAAGCAATGTGTTCAGGAGGAAATCCATAAATGAGAGTTGCTCTCAGCCAGCAAAAGATAGCAAAAGGCTATCTTTTATAAGTCCCCCAAGTCTCATTGACTCCTAATGACTCTTAGGCTAAATTTCCTGGCAAAGACTTGGGTTTTTCCGAGAATTTTATCTCAAGAGTACAAGAGGAGTTTTACAAGTTACCTGTATGCAAACAGAGAGCATGAGTGCCTCAGCCACTAGAGAGCTTGCTCCATCCCCTTCTCAGCACCCTGAAACCTGCTGTGGGAACCAGCTCTGCTTATGTGACCCTGCACTGCAACTGTGGGCTGAAACTCCAACGCAAACAAGGAAAACAGAAAGAGATGTTCTTTCGATCCGGTCACAATTTGGTAGCAGAGCAAATTCAAGCAGCCTCAGGTACATTTATTTCTGGTATGTTGCAGGCCTTGACCACTACAGTCCAGTTTATGAGCTGTGACAAGTCTGGGCTGAATAACAGATCATCTGAAGATGGATGTACAGCCTCTTTGAATACAATCCACTGGGGCTGGAGCAGCTAGTACCTAATGAGCTTTTCTGCCTGCAGGTCTGAGCAACCTCAGCCTGTGACCTGAATGTCTTTGGGGTGGCACCTTGAACAATCACAGCATGTGGGTTTTGCTGCTTCAAGGATTTCTGACTAGATCTGTGGGTCCCACTAGCCAAGTATTGTCCAGAATCTAAATGGGACACACTTCGGTCAATGACTGTCCCTGAAAATTAGGCACTGCTGTGCGGAATCCCTGAAAAAAAGCTATGAAGACTTAGGTGCTACCTCTTAGTTAGGAAGCTGAGCTGGTTTTGTCCGGTGGGCACACCCAAATGGGTTCAAGAGAGGAGGAGGATGCACAGATGGCTGACTGTCACACACAAAGTGTTTACCACTGTCTGTGCACTTCTATACATCGCTGGCACAGAATGCTTGCAGAAAAGATTGAAGAACTGACAGTGGCAGCACAGTGCAAGGTATTGTGGAGTGCCCGCTTTCCAGCATCCCCCTGCTGTAACTAGATGGCAGATGATCCTTTATTTATTTACAGTATAGCAAGGCCTACTCAGCAAACATTGTCCATCTCGTCCTGACTTCTGAAAGAAGTTCTTTCAAAGCATGACGGCATCTAGGTCTCTCTCCCAGCCAGAAGCCCTCTCTCCCTTAGCTGCACGGGAAGCATAGTATTACAGCTGCTGTGCTTGAAGCCTCAGCATACAACAGCCCCAGTCAGATCCACTGTACTGTGTGTCATCCGTATGTAACCAAAGAGCAGTCCTGGTTCAAAACACTTACGCTCCTAGCAAGGATAGGCAAAGAGCAGGAACAGCTGCAATTAACTCTGTGCCTAATCTCAGTCAAGCTAAAAGACAGCAGTGATCTCTTCCACACTACAGAAAACAAAACAAAACAAAAAACAATTGAGAAAAGATGAAATGAAGAAAGGGTTGAAACCAGGGAGGCAGCAGAATGCCATATTCTGTGAGGGAAAGCAGACCCTTAGCGAGGATACATGAGTCTCACTCTGTGAAAGCACAGATATTCCCCAGCTGCTGATGTGACCCAGTGCCTTCAACAAGGAAGCTCCCCAGGCAGCCTCCCTGCATGGGAAGCTAACACATCGCTGCTACAGAACAGCGCATCCAGTGATGAGCACATAGTAATGAATAATAAACAGTGCTTATAGTATACATTAGCTTTAATTTTAACTGCACTTTAGAAGTAGTAATTAAAACACAAGAAAATCCAAGCTGAAAAGCACACAACAGCCTGCTGCACCAGGTCGAAGTGGCTCCAGAGGCTGAGGAGGACTCAGCAGCGGAGGAAGACGGACCACAGAAAGGTTTTCTTTTCAGGAGAACTGCTGTACAGCTGTCCTGAGATCTTCATCACTGACTCCTTTGCCTTGCAGCCATCTGACACACATCCCTTCTGGCTGGGGAGCCCTACTGTAATGAGGGGCTGTATCACTTCCTGTGGATGAGCAACTGCTTGAAATCCCAGTAGATGGACTGGGAATCTGGAAAGAATGAACAACCCTTGGCAAGGAAAGAAACAGAAAGCAAAGCAGACTGACCGGAGGAGAGTTAGCTGATGGCGACCCACAACCCAGGCTCTAGCCCAGCCAAACCCATCAACATGTGGGCATCTTTCTAGGTTACATCAGACTAAAATCCAGACTACCCTCTTGTGCATGCGGCCTGTTGGCTGGCTGACCTCGCAGGGAAGGATGTGAGGTGTAGGGCAACAGAGGCTCTCCTGAGTCCTAGCACTGCCCCTGTGGATCTGGATGCAAACACTGCAAAACCCACACTACAGGCACAAAATCCACATGGACAAACAATGAAGCAGTGCCATGATTTGGTCTGAGGCATGGATGTGTGGTCTTAAACATACCTGTAGTCCCAAATACCAATCCAAGGGAGGGTGAATGATTTCTATGTTTGGGTTCATTTGCTTTGTGTTTACAGGTTTGTCTAAAGTTGTACAACTTGAATGTTACATGCTGCCCTTGACTACAAGAACTCTGGCCTGTTCTGCCAGGCAGAGACACCACAAAACAGCCTGATACCTCCTGAGCTCAGCACAAAGAGAAGAGAGTCAGAGAACAGGGTATCCAAGAGGGGCAATACAAACCTCCTCCAGTACAAGAGGAAACATGATTGAACTGGACATTCAAGAAACAACAAACAACATGACTCAGTCTAATGTTTCTAATTGTATCTGCCACAACACACCAGCTCATCTCCTGCTAGGATGCAGGGGAACTTTGTACATGCCAGGTGAGAAAAAAAAAACTTTTTTTTTTTTAATAAACACTTCTGGTCGATGCAAACTGAAATTTTACAAGTACCTTCCCACTCCACACTTTCTAGAGCTACACTGAAGGGAAAAGACAGACAGTCCTTAAAAGCTTGCCTTTTTTTTTTTTTTTTTTTTAAGAGATCAGAAATTAAGACATTTTCAGTTTGTCCCTCAGAGTTCTGAACAGAAATAAAAGCCACATTTCGTTCTTGGGGATGTTGCTCCTCAAGGACACATTTATAGAGACTGCTGGAAATCAGGCTGCTGAGCTTTCAGCTGGTGTGTGCAGCAATGTCCTGCTGCACCCAGAGGTGGCTGCATTTAAGCAATGAAGGACATACAGAGGGGGACTGCCAGATGAAGACATTGATCTCCTTATAAGTAGGACTCAGAGACTACGTAAGATGCTTTGGGACCTTTCTAGATGAAGAACTAGCTAGTATAAATAGCAATATAATAACTGAATCCTTTACCATCTATGCCAGACTACACAACTAATTTTTACTTAGCTCTTCAGGGTAGTTTCTTTGAGACACACCAAGCAGGAAGCAATCATCAGGATCCAGCACAGCCCAGTATAACCCCACAGCTACCATTGACTCAGAGGCCAAAAGGAGGGTAAGAAACACAGCATCTTCCACAAGAACACAGGAGACATTTCTTCCCTGAAATCCTGGCACGGACGTAAGAAAATATACTTGACATCCCAGTCTGTCCAGCATACAGATTTCTGAGTAGCCCTGATCTGCAACTGTAGCCAACTCCTTTCTCTAACCGTGGTACCCAAGGAGCTCAGCTGGGACAGTACAAGCCTTTGTACAGAGACCTGGACTTCCCATAACCATTTGTGGTCAAATGCTGACACTGATGGAAATGCAGTGTTTAATAACAAACTCATTTCAAACCTCAGACTAAGCCCTCCTCTTTCAAACAGCCAGGACGACCGTGGTTTGGCACATTAATTATCAGGGGAAGAGTGGCAGGGGAAGAAGGAAAGGAAGCAACGATCCAAATACTGCTGAAGTTCGGCTAACTACCACAGCAACCCCAACCCTCAGGTCCTGGCAGCTCTGCCACAACAGCTAACCCTGCAGGCTGGCTGTAACCACAGGGACCACTACAGAGTTGTGTGACTACTCAGCACAAACGTTTGCTGCTTTCTAAACTGAAACACAACTTTACTACTGAAGATCTTAGCAGAAGCCCAACAGAAACCTCAAAACATCTGAGGAACCTGAAATGTTAACACATAATGTGACTTCAGTCTGATAAGGTTCTGCAGGAATGGTATATCTAGTTACTATAGCGGAATGAAGGATCTCACCAGTCTATGTAGTGCCCTGTTTCACCTTTTAGATTTCTGATTTTTTTTAAATCCCAAATTTAATTCACTAATTTTGGATAAACAAGCCTTGAAAGTGGGAAGATGAAAACTGCTGTTGCTTAAAGTATATGGGCATTGGTCCTACTAAGATTCAGATGCTTTCTTATTCTTACGTACTGTGACTTTTTGTAGCCACTTAGTGGGATTATGCAGTGCCTAAAATTAGATTTGCCTGTAAATTTTTGCAGGATCAGGGCCATAAGTACATATTTGCAGAACAAAAACAGTTCATGAGCAAGTCATGACTCCTTAGAGAAACCTAATCTTGATTTTCTTCCCTTATCTTACCTTGCAACACCAGTGACCCTAGCACTTCTGCTGATACTCCAGCTAGCACACATTCCCACCAAACAGATACCCTCCTGTTGGGCCTATTTGATCCCAGAAGGTGTAATTCCACCGGCTGTGTTTGGGTGCTTGCTCCGTCAAAGAAGCAATTTTACTGCAATGTAAGAAGACCAAGGCGTTATGTCATACCCTGGGCTACTAAAATCGAGAGCGATGACTTCCCGCTGTGCCTACACGCACCGGAATTTGACTCTACCGAGGGGGAGCAGCCCGAATTCCTGCTGAGACCGTCAGCGGAGATGGGTGGGGAAAAACTAAAGGACAGGGCCTTTCCAGGCACACGGGAACGTGTCTCTCCGGATGGGCACATGACTCCAGACGCGTGTGTGTGTGCTATAAATGCAAACACAGCCGCGCCCGCTCCTCGCACACAGCCCGCATCCGCGCCCGGCGGGCAGCACGGCGAAGCCTGCGGGGAAACCCGCCCAGCCTGCCCGCCCCGGCGGGGACGGGGAAGCTCGCAGACCCGCACCGACCAAAGGGAGTATTTACCTGCCGCCCGGAGGCCGCGCTCTGCCTGTGCTCCGAGGAGGGCTTCCCCAGGGCCCGGCCCGGCCCGGAGCGGAGCCGCCGGCGCGCAGGCACGGCACGGCCCGGCCCCTCCTCGCCGCCGCGCTGCTGCCGGGCGGCGGGGACGCGTCCTGCCGCAAAGCCGTCCCGGCCGCCGCGGGAAACGGCTCCGCGGCACCAAGGTTCCTGCCGCCGCCGCCGCCCGCCCAAGCCGGCAGCCCCGGGGCTCGGGGAGGCGCCGGCAGCTGTGCCCGGGCGGCGCGGCAGCCGCGGGTGTCCCGCCGGCCTTGCGCCGGCGATGGTAAGGGCGGGGGAGCGGCTCGGCGGTCACCGAGTGTCCCAGGAACTCAACGGCTTCTCATTTTCCCCTTAAAAAAAAAAACAAAAAAACAAAAAACACCAACCAGAAAAACCCTTACGTTTTGCTGTATAAAAGGGTAAAGTCGCACCTTCCTACCCATAAAGCTGCTGAGGTTCTCAGGGAGCTGCTACTTGACTTCAGGAGAGAAGGAAAAGGCAAAATACTGCACGGGTTTTTAAAAATCCCAAGTGCAAGCACACTGCACACTTACCGAGGCACAAAGGCTGCAGGGAGCAGCACCCTGTGTGACCTCATATCGCCCCAGGGCAGCAAAGAGCTCTCTGGCACAACCTGTTACCCAAAGAAAACAAAAAGTTAGCAGACAATTACAAATGGCTTATTTCATTGGTACGTAGCGTGGCACCCCACCCAACGACACATGTCCTGTAAAAATACCCTCATGGCGAGAAATGCCCATGTGCAGATTAGGAGTGTACCTCAATTTTGATGTCCGGTGCATGCAGACCAGTTCTGAGCAGCACCGCGTACGCATTCAAAATCCCGGGCGCTGTGCTGCTCCACAGACTGGGTCCCAGGGGAGTCAGCGGTGCTGCGCTGAGCAGCAGAGATGAGGTCGGTCCTGAGTCGCAACGGCACAAAAATGCAGCGCTGAACCGAGTCCATAAAGAGGATTCACGATCCACAACAAAAGGCAGGTGTTAGGTTAGCTTCCATCAGAAGTTTTTCTTCTCATTCGGTATTTAGTCTTCCCATTTAGTATTTTCTTCTCACACCATTTAGTATATACTGCAAAACGCTACTGGCACAATTAACAAAGTTGTGTTCGTATGGGTTATCTCATTTCAGTGACAGCAACGAGGAATGAGCACCTTTGGCACAACAAAATAACAGTTTATCTGACTGATTAATTAATCTTGGCCTTTACATATAATATATTACTAGAGCACTATGCACTTCAAGTCCAGCTCCTAGAGATGGATGGCTTTTTCACCGGGTTACAAAGACTGATCTTTTTATTCTGATTCCACTGTATGCACCGTGATCCCTCAAAGGACGAGGCAGCATCCCCACTTGCCATGTGATTTATCGCCATCCAGCCTTTTCTCAGATGGTGCTGAGACATTTATCTCTTGGGCTCCTCAGAAGGAAAGAGGCTTTCTAGGACTCCTGGGTCTGACGATGCTTCAGGACTTCACCTCTCTGCTGACTATGAACTATGAGCTCCCCTTCCAGGCCCAGCATACTTGCATGGGAAGCACAGGGCACACTGGTCCATCGCGTGTGGGGACACGAATGTCAGGGGAGGAGAGCAGGTAGGCATTTCAAAAAGAAGTGCAAAAATCCATCCCTCCCCCGGTTCTGATTTCACTGCTGTGTTGAAAATAAATTGCCTGTGTTCAACATTACACTCATGCTTAGATAAGTTTTCTGGGAAGTGGCCCGTGTATCATTTTCCACCTGTAGTGGAAAAGTGATTTCAGGCTGCAGAAGGGCATAGATGTAATTTCTTTTTATGGTAGGACAGCAAAGAGGCCTTGTTCAAGAAGAGTCACCCTTCTACTCAAAAACAGACTCCCAGAGACACTTGGAGGACACAAATGTGGAAGGACAGTAACCACATGCCATGAACACAAAACAATCCCAGCTGTCTTAGCAGCCAAGTGCCACACATTCAGTGCAGTCAGGCACTATTCCTGCCCCCCTCTCTTTCCTACAGCCCAAGCATGTCCCACGGGGCTCTTTGGGACCCCATTTGCCACATACATCCAGGCATTACATTGATTTGCATTGTGCAATCCCCAGACGGGCAGGAGATGGGAACACCTCCTGCAGGGTTCCATGCCCTGCCAGACAGTTCCCAGTGCCTCCCCCCACCCATTCTTGCAGCATTGCCTTCTGCACAGCGGGGGTCTGTAAGAAACACCGTGTTCCCCCAAGAAAGAGGGGAAACACATGGTAAAATAGGCTGATACTGCTCTCTTAATTTCATTCTTCTCAGCTCTCTAAAGAGCAATTTTCCCAGCTCTAGATATTCCTATCTCTATTCTTATCTGCTGGAAACCCTTTGCAAGGACTGGGATGGGTAACGCGATTTCCACTTCCTAGGCAAAATGCAATTAATGCGTACCTGTCCTACACTGACTGTTAAGGAACTGTTTGGGTTCAAGTTTTTAATTTTCCATTCTGTCTAAGAAGCACTTTATAAACAATTGTCACCAAGGAGGAGGAGATTCCATCCCCTTTCCAAGTGTCATTTTTATATCTATGATCTATCACATGTCCCTCTACTACAGCCTGAAACAACTGAACCTTTCTGAGATCAGATGACTCCATGTTTTCTTCCTTTAGTCTGATAGAGATTTCTCTTCCTGCAGTCTGTGTGCCAATGGAAAAGAATAAATGACCAATCTTACCCTTCAAAGCTGCAGGAAAACACACTCTAATTCTGAAGAAGTATGAACCTTGGATTTTTTTGTTGTTGTTTTATATGTTGTTTTATATCTATTTAAGAATATAAGTTCCAGAGTTTGCAACTTACTGTTTAAGCATATCACCATCCTCCAACACAATATCACGAGTGGTTTCAAGCAGAATATACTGGTTAAAGAGATGGTGGTGGCTATCCAACAGAACCTTACACACAGCTTGACTTCCAGCCTTGTCCCCCTTGCTCGTCAACCATCAACATACAGCCCAAAACCGAACAGAGTGCACAGAGCCACCTGGTGGTTAACTGTACGAGCAAACAAATTGTGTCCTATATGTCCACACGATGAGGACATAAATAAACTCATCTCCCTTCTGCTTGGAATGTCCCAAATGTCAGCTTTTTCTTAGCTTTTTGATTGAGGTTCTGGAAGTCTTGGGAGTTAACACTGAAAGCGGGAGAAAATGGCTCTATCTGTTAACACCAGAAACTTAGCTGCTTTCCTTGTGGGAGAGTTCGCAGGACTGAGTGCTCTTCTTTAGATCTGAACATCTCCCATAAGCACTGCAGAATCATCTTCCAAAGACCAGACCATTGCACCATGTATTACCGAGTTTGGCTTCTGTTGATAAGAATCCAAACATCTTTCTCAAACTGGGAAATTCTCAAGAACCCTTTGGCCATGTCCTTCATTGGCATAATGTAGAAGGAGCAGGGCTCATTTATTGTGGCCACTGACAGACTTGCCAGTTCACACCGGCTGAGCATTAGACCCACTGTCTTTCCCCGCTGCCTCTGAAGAAGGGGCCTTTTTTTCACACATTTTAATTACTGACTCCCTACATAGAAGCTATTACCTCACAGAAAGGCCGTTAACTGGCACGTTCAGCACAAGATGAAACCTTTCTGATAATTGTTCCCTGAGTTCATGTTTGTGAAAATAAATATCATCAGATGATTAAATTAAACACCGCAGCCAGCCCAGCTATACACTATTTTCACTTATCATGCAGAAGAGGAGATCAAAGAGAAAGGCCCAGGTAGAGTTGTTCCAAGTCCTCCAAGTTTGGTTGATAGCTACCTATTGAACACACTAATTAGCTCCCTGCTTGGGGTGTGCAGCACAAAATTAACCCTCCCGAAATTGGGTGGTATAGCCATTTTCATGCTCTGCAAACAACTGGATGCAGAGGGATGACTACCACCTCATTTTCTCTGTACGGTAAAGCGGCAGTAACGTACTCTAAGTCTCAGCAGCACAGCCTGATTCTGATTTCAGAGACTCTTTGGGCCTCTGTTCCCCTTCGTGTCTTGTGTGAGTGAGAGGACAGCTGTGCCAGGGGAACATGAGGGAAGGCTGGAGGCACTCCTCTTCTTAGGTCCTACAGGGCTTCTGCCTCCCAGCTCTTCCCTTTTGGTGAGCAGACATGCCCGTCCCGTCCCTGCGCTCCTGCAGCGAGGACTCTCACAAGCCCCCTGGTTCGGGCGCTGCTTGAACAGGGAGATTGTTTCCGAGATGGAGTTTCACCCAGCACTTCCCTGCTTTGCTTTCTTGGGCCGTGGAGGGCAAGAGAGGCGAGCGAAGCAGCAGTGGGCAGCGTAGCCCGGTTCCCACTGCGAGCCCGCTTGTCCTCCCCGTGAGCACACACACCCACACAACCAGAAAGCTCTGCTATTCTTCTGCTAATGGGATTGGCACCGCTTAAAGCAGTCTGCGAGGGTATTGTCTGCAACCACAGCAAGAGAAACATTATTCAAAGGCCATTCAGGCCCCAAAAGAAGCGGCAGAGCAGAGTAATTATCGGAGACTCTCCATTAACGAGGGCATCTTTGCTCTTTGTCTGTGTTGGTTTAATAAGGGCCACTAATGGGGCCGGGGGAGGGGCACGCTAATGCTTCTAAACAAACCTCCTTCCCTTCCCCACCCCCGCGCTGTGAGGAGAGCTGCCTTTATGGGCACTGACAGCCGAGCTGGGAGTTACCATATTGCAGAGTGACCTTCGGGAAAACTTAGTGTGAACCCAGCCGCTTTCAGCCCCATCCCCACCGAGCCGCTGGGAGCATCGTTTGGGTAGCTGTTCTCTTTTTAGCCTTTCCATATTTCCCGGTGCTTGCCAGGCCCTTTTATACACCCCCTGCCCGACCTCTCTCATGTCATCTTGTGACCCTTCATGGCTGGACACGACGGCACTGAGTGGCAGTAATGAGGGACGACAGTGCAGATTAAGTTCTCGCAGCAAAACCTGGGGCTGCTGTCCGTTATCCAGCAGCTGTGACTGGGAGATGCTGCTGGGAAGGCAGGACCGGAGCAGCTTCCCCTCCCCACACCGCTGGAGGGGGCAGGCTGGGATCTAGCACAGCCCAATGGCTCCTACCTTCTATCTGCGGGTGCTTTTCTGGTGATGGAGAAATGAACTGAGGCAAAAGCTGGCATGAACCTCCATCCTGAGATCCTTCAGAGCCACTCTCAGGAGCATGCAGCTAAAATTCTTCTGAGGGCTCCCAGACTGTCCCCATCTTCAAACACCAGTTGTAAGGGGCCAACTTCTGAGGCAGTTTGCAGTATTACAGGTTCAGATACACGCTGGTTACTTGAACAGTGAAATGTGGATGAGAGGTGTCAGGAGGTCTCTGCAAAAGACAGCATTCAAACAGTGAACTGTAATGATACACGTATATATGAATAACGAACGATACAGCCTTTCTCAACTACATGTTGTGCATACAAGGTTGAGAACTGCTAGATCCATTTTTAGCCATGAGGAAACTAAGGAACAATAAAAGGGAACGATTCTCCCAAGTTTGTGCAGGTCTTTTACTGAAGCCAGGCCCTGAACATCATGCTATTCTATCTCACTTTCCAGTGATGCGCCCCTAATGGATGGTTGCACTGTACAACCGGCCCATGGACTGCAAAGACAAAGCAGAGCCTTCTTTGTACCTGTACATGTGCATGTCAACATTCTCAGGAACTGCACTTGAGGGCCACGCAATATCAGTGCTGCCTCTTTTGTTATGAGAAATGGTTTTATTCAGCTGAAGTATGGAACGACAAACTTATCTGTAGAGACACGCACCCAGTCCTCTCCACTTGGGCAAATGTTCCAGCGCTAAAGGTTTATCACAAGCAGAAGAAAGATATGTGGGAACTCCTCACTGCTTAAACCACAAGACTCTGGTTTGAAGAAACAAGACACCACACAGGATTTCACCCTTGTTTCCTGAGGGCTTGGTCGTTTAGAAATTTTCATGATTTTGGCCTTTTCCTTTAAATATTTCACCAGTAACTGCATCTCTTGTAACAAAAGAAATTTTTCACAGGTGCTCCTCTGACTCATCTCTATAGGATCAAAACATCTCAGAACAACCTTGCAAGTCAAGAGAGAGCCATCATCCTTTACACAGAGAGCTAAGTTACAGTGAAATTAAATAACAATACCTGAGGTCATTCTTGCCATGGAAGAGCTAGGAAGTGGATACAGTTCTTTCTCCAGAGTCTTACTGAAGTGTTCTAAGATCAGTGATATTCCTTCTCCCTCTTTTGAAATGACTAGAGGATCACATTCCTGAAACAGAAAGCCCTATTTTCAGCACTCCATTCTTCATGTTAATCACAGTTTCTGTTCATATTCTCTTTTCATTTTTAGAAGAATAATCATTAAACATACACAGTTCTTTGCCTACGGATTTAGCAATCTAAATGATGTAGCTAAAACAGATATATAAACCAGTGGGTTACTAGGAGCACACTACTTGGCCTTTGATTGGTGTGGGTGGGTTTTACTTTATAAGTGTCATTAAATGTTACCCTTCTTTGCCACTAGTAGATAATACAGTCAGTCTTGTTGCAAACAAAGACAATATTTGATAAAAAACAAAATAGCAACTCAAGGAGTAATTGAGATCTCATTGCAAGGGGACTTGAATGGAGAGGTAAAAAACCAACAATGCCAAAAACAACCCAAAAAAACCCAACGAAGTTGGCTTATGACTTTTCTTACCACAGAAAAAGCAACTGCAGCTTGGGAAAGGAGGGACGCCCAAGGTAGACAAAGAGATTTGTCATAAGAAATGGGAGTTTTGAGACCCTGTGTGAAGAAAAACTCAGTGAGTAGCTTATGCATGGCAGGCTGAAATGAGATGGTCCTGTAGTAGAAGGGGGGAGAGTTCACAGCAGTGACAGAGATAGGATGGGCGATGAGAGGCTGGTGGGTCTGTTTCCTGGAGCATCAGCCAGAATAGTACAGTTGAAGGTGAGGCATCTAGTATGAAAGAGATGGGAACACAATGAGTAAGGTTTTGAAACAAAAGCTTCAGTCTGAGAGCCATCATCTTGTGGACAAGTCCAATTTATTCTCCTTCAGGTACAGTTTCTGCAGGGCACAGGGAATAACTACATTGGGCCTTGTCAAGCCAGTTCTATTTATATTGGCTCTGAACACCTATAGTCTAGTACTGGGAAATTTTCTCCCCAGTTTTCCCTTCTTTTTTTTTGCATTAATTCTGCTAGCATTTGAGACAACCAGACAATGAATGTAAGTGGATTCCTTCCAGGTTGCTCTACTTCGCTTTACTGCTGTTAGCCTGTCACACTTTAATTAAACTACCTAACCAAGATCTGATCTGAATCCCACTTAAACAATGAACAAGGTCTTCATTGGCTGTGCAGTTTTGGATTGTGCCCTGAACTGTGTTTGAGCTCATTAAGGTAGATTAGAGCCATTTTTAGAATTGCCCCTGTGCCTTGAAACCCAAGGGAAAATGAACAGAAGTAATGAGGAGCAAAAGATGCCTTTCCAGAAAATCATTTGTGTATGTTTGCGAACTACTGCAAGCAGAAGACATATTGAACAGTGGGACAGGAAGCAGCTATTAATCTTTGCAAGCACATTCCGGTTTAGTTCAATGTAACTTCCCTGCTTTGTCTTCATATCCTTTCAGCTCTTCTTTCTCTACAAAACAGGTCTTGCTTTGCCAGCTTTGCAAAACCCTTTTCCTCTAATGCCCTCAGCTGGCGCTTGCTGCACCTGCCCTCTGCTCTTCATTCCTGCTGGCCATTCTCCTGCCGAGAGCGGTACAGGGAAGAATCACAGAATCACCTAGGTTGGAAGGGACCTTTTAAGATCATCTAGTCCAACCGATTAAACAAACAAAAAAAACCAAAAACAAAAACAAAAAAAACACACACACAAAAAAAAAAACACTAACCACCAAACCCAACAAAAAAAACCAAACAAAAAAACACACACAAAACACCACCCAACACTAATCCATATCCCTGAGCACCATGTCAACTCCTCTCTTGAATACCTCCAGGGATGGTGCCTCAACCACTTTCCTGGGCAGCCCATTCCAATGTCTGACAACCCTTTCAGTAAAGAAATATTTCCTAATATCTAACCTGAACCTCCCCTGGCGTAACTTGAAGCCATTGCCCCTTGTCCTATCATCTGTAACTTGGGAGAAGAGACCGACCCCCGCCTCTCTACAGCCTCCTTTCAGGTACTTGTAGAGAGCGATAAGGTCTCCCCTCAGTCTCCTCTTCCCCAGACTGAACAACCCCAGCTCCCTCAGCCTCTCCTCGTAAGACTTATTCTCCAGACCCCTCACCAGCTTCGTTGCCCTTCTCTGGACCTGCTCCAGCACCTCAATGTCCTTCTTGTGGTAGGGGGCCCAAAACTGGACACAGTACTCGAGGTGGGGTCTCACCAGTGCCGAGTACAGGGGGACAATCACTTCTCGGGTCCTACTCACCACGCTATTCCTGATACAGGCCAGGATGCTGTTGGCCTTTTTGGCCACCTGGGCACACTGCTGGCTCATGTTCAGCCGACAGTCGACCAACACCCCCAGGTCCTTTTCTGCCAGGCAGCTCTCCGGCCACTCTGCCCCAAGCCTGTAGCGCTGCCTGGGGTTGTTGTGACCCAAGTGCAGGACCCGGCACTTGGCCTTGTTGAACCTCATCCCGTTGGTCTCAGCCCATCCATCCAGCCTGCCCAGATCCCTCTGCAAAGCCTCTCTACCCTCCAGCAGATCAACACTGCCACCCAACTTAGTGTCATCTGCAAATTTGCTGAGGGTGCATTCAATCCCCTCATCCAGATCATTGATAAAGATGTTGAAGAGAACCGGCCCCAGTACCGAGCCCTGTGGGACACCACTCGTGACTGGTCGCCAACTGGACTTCACCCCATTCACCACAACTCTCTGGGCCCGGCCCTCCAGCCAGTTTTTAACCCAGCGGAGAGTATACCCATCTAAGCCATGGGCAGCCAGTTTCTCCAGGAGGATACTGTGGGAGACTGTATCAAAGGCCTTGCTAAAGTCCAGGTAAACAACATCCACAGCCTTTCCTTCATCCAGCAAGTGAGTCACTTTGTCATAGAAGGAGAACTCCCCCGCTGAGCAGCCAAGTAGACCAAGGCCCCAAAGGAACAGGGAGGACAGCAGCAATTGTGTGACATTTTCTGCCTGTTCACGCAGCCCTATTTGGAAAGATTTAAAGGCAGCAATGCCAGATTAGGGTGGTGACTCTCTGCCTTTACTCCTTGGGCATGCCATGGGCTTCCTGTGCGAGTTTAGGCAAGCTGCTCGTCTCTACATCTCCATCTCCCTCTTCAGAAAGGGGAATGCTGCTATGCGGGTATGTTTGAGAACATTTAAACTCTACACTGATAGGGACTGAGAAATGAAATTGTTCATGAACTCGCCTCCTGACCAGTCTGATGTGGCATCTGTATCCAACAATCCAAGGACTGGGATCATCAGGGCACTCTGTTTAGCCTCCCCATGTTATGGGGGTATAGGCAGACTTAAGAGATGCAGCTGAATGTTCAGTACTGTCATTTCCTGACATGTCTTTGCTCTGCTCTCCCTGTCTACAAACTCTCCCTACCTGCCTTTGCTCCAGGCCCATCCTTCTCCTTCTCCTGGTTTCTTAGCATTTTGTGGCCTGTTTTAGTGCAGTCCATGGTTTCTACAGCTTATCAGTCACAGGCATTGACCTGATTCTGGTCCCAGGACACTGCTCACTCTCCTTGTGAAGCCTTTAATACAGCAGACAAGAGCAATATCGACAGTCGGAGAGGCAGCTCAGTGCAGAGATCCCCTAACCAGTGCCAATCCTGCCAGCTTTGGGATGGGGAGTATTACTGACACCTCTGCTCTGCAGGACTGAAGTCACCT
The DNA here is from genome assembly GCF_964106895.1 of Numenius arquata. NCBI lineage: Eukaryota > Metazoa > Chordata > Aves > Charadriiformes > Scolopacidae > Numenius > Numenius arquata. Next base: position 30,100,386 of record NC_133578.1, read on the forward strand.
ACCCGTGGCATGGTGCTACAGGCCATCCTGCACCCACAGCCTAGGCCAGTCCCTCTGCATAGCAGCACAACTGCGTGGAGCCTCCAGCCAATTCAGGGATCTCTCACAAGGCACAGCTTGCATGCAGTGTAGATACAGCCTATGTGAGCTCCTTGCTGGGCAGCAAATACTGCAGGAAGAAAACACTGAAGCTGGAGTGAGATCAGTGAACAGATACTATACAGCAATGACTTCCAGCCCCAACTCCCCTGGAAAGGTTTGGATAGAGAGATCTGAAACTGACCCTATCTAGAAGTTGTCTGAGATACCAGAGCTTTCAAAAATGCAATCTGCTAGCTCTACTTTAAAAAAGGTCTCTAACAAATGGCTATTGCTAGTAGTTGCTGCTAGAAAATTGCTCGTTTTCTCCTCAGAAGAGAACTGTCTGCTTCTGCACTCCTCTACAGTGATTGTTCATCTTAATGCCTATTTAATTAGCAAGTAGCATAGGGGGGAAAGATGCATGATTGAGTTGCTGCTGCATTCCTGAGATCTCTGGCTGATGTTTTAGTCATTCAGATGCAGCTGCAGATACAAGTTAGAGCAGCCTCAAGGCTTTTTCTCTACAGTATGAGGAGCAAGGGCATAAATGTGACCCACAGGTATACTTTCCCCATAACTTGCAACTCCTATACAAATACTGTCCCAAGAGCTAAAATCCTCTTTAGTCCATATATCCATCATTGTACTTATGTTCAGAGTACATCCAAGAACATGATCGACCATTTTGTAAATCTTGAATAATATATGCTATAATAGTCTCAGCCTTTTTCATTTCAACTTCTATTGTTAGGGCACAAATAGAAAGAAGAAAAAAAAAAGCTGACAGAATTTACATGGAATCAAGCTAAATAAAAATGATGCCATTGGTGTTCATGGAGATGACAGGCTTATGTGATAAAAGAACATGGCTGCCTTGGCCAGAGGATTCTCTAGTGTCAGCTATAAGAGAGCAAGTAACAGCATCTTTTGGTACTTTTTGGTTCTTTTGGGTAGAAGCCCAAGCAATCTAGCTTTATGCAATCGTGTTACAAGATAGGAGAAAAACTTTAGCCCTCGGCACCCAGGTATATCTTGGGTGGAATCTTCTATTCCACAAACTAGACTGAGCTATTAATCATAGTAATCATCAGCACTTAATGTTGGGAAAAGCATAGTACTTAAGCCCAGGTATCTTTGAAGTTAAGATGTTGTAATGCCCTCCCATCTTCAGCCCTTTGCAAGAGCCCACTTGCATGGCTTCTTGAACAGCATCTCTTCCAGCAGAAGAGCACGTTTCTGGCTGCAACATTCCACTGAACTCTCCCTTCTGTGACTTGCATTTGAGTGATTATTCTGTGTCATATCTAATAGCTACTTGTCTGTGTGGTCCTTCCTATCTGATATACTATGTATCACCATGGCTATTATGGTGAAGAGCAGGCTGAAGGCTCCCAATTACGTTGATGCTGGCCTGACAGCACCCAAAAGCCCCTCAGAAGGGCACTGCGCCCTCCTTCCTGATGTAGAATAGAAAAATCATGACACTGAACACTTCTCACCCCTGAACTGGAAAGGGCCAAAGAAGCCTCACACTTCCATCCACTGGTATTGCACTTGTTTATCTAGCACTAAACACTTCACATGTAGAATAAACTAAGGTAGAAGAAGAACAGTTCAGCTGTTTGTGCAGGAGATGGCTATTAAAGATCTGTGTTTATGCAAGCCACCCGCACCCCTTACCAGAGTGTGCGTCTGTGCATCACTGCCCTCTCCCGGGCAGATCTGCCCCTTGCACAAACACAGCGCCCTGGTTGCCAAAGCTCAGCAGAGCAATTAATTTTGCTTTGCCTCAGGCATTGAAGGAACATGATTGTCCACTTACTGTTGCCCTGACACTTTCAGCAACTTCACTGAGTATCACAGTGACAGCTGAGCTACTTCTAAAGGAATAAGGATTTGTTGAAATATAATTGGACAGGATAGAGGTAGTGCTCCCTACAATTAGAAGTCCACATGTTGAGAACTCCGAGTGATTAAATGGCTGTAATGTAAATTAAATTTGCTCTGATTATGCAAACTTATCTTAACTTCGATATTTAAGCTAGCCCATTTCAAGTTTGGCTGCGTTTCAGTATCCAAAGAATCCAGCTTCTGGTGACTAATCTGCTCACAACTGCCCTGTTACCTTGCAGAAGAACAGGGAGGTGGAAAGAGTCAGCAAACACATCTCAGGATGTTATCTTGTGCTTTCAAGTCTCCTCCTGAGTGCTTTGGAAAATTCCCCTTGGAATACTTCTTTGTGCATATATGCATATATACACACAGTGTGTTTGCATACACCTGTTCACATGTGCATGTAGTCTCTTCTCTGATCATCCAGCCCTGCACACAGAAATACTGTCATGCTGCTTATGCTCTTTCTACACTTCCTTCTCATAGTAGGGCTCCTCCAAGGTACAAATCCTGCCAGCTTCCTTTCCCAATCTTTTGCTCTGGCTAATGCACTCTGTGGACACCTGATGAGCTGTTCCTCACCTCCAGCCAGTGAGAAACAGCCTTCTTTACATGCTTCTGGGATGCCCTTAGGTCCACCAGGTTGACACAACCTTCATTGTCTCAGAGAAGACCTTAACAAGTTCAAGATGTATTTGCCTTTCACTGCCTCAAATCCACCACACAGTTGTTTGCTGAACGGTATCTCATGAGAATGCACATGAGATGCCTTCTGTCAGCTCCTGCCTCCCCTGAGACAATGTGCACTCACAGCTCAGCCCTGTGGCCTCTTCTCCAGCCCCATGACTCTTGCTGGCTGAGCCAGAGCTGGGGAGAGAGTACAGCACAGAGAGGCTTAAGCAGCACGTCTCTTAGCTTTGTCCACCCAGCAGCCTCTCCCAACTGAAGTCTCGCTAGGATGGGCAAGAAGGTATTGTGACAGGTCTGCATGTATGCCTAATGAACTGGCTGAGCACAGAAATGCAGCACATCAGGACTTCTCAAGAACGTTTATGTAGTGCTTTCCTGCCTATGTACAGGACTGATGCCTGACTGAAGTCGCCATGGCAGGTACAGTCTGAAAGCTGCACTACCATGAGTGCTCCCTGTGTTACAGTCCCCCATGTATTAACAGGGATACAAGAGGGCTTATTTCCTCAGAGGAAGTTGTGAAGATAAATCCAGCCATGGCAGAGAGGTGCTCAGATATAAAAGAAATTGCAGCTACAGCATTTCATTATCTGAGTGTCTCTGAAAGCCATGTGTAATTTCCTAAGCAGATAAATTCAGCCCTTCTAGTTTTGCCAGTGATGGAAAAAGATGCATTATAGTCATCAATGCCACTTTACTTCCATCTGTGTTTCTTCAAGAATTGTCCAAGATATCATATTTCACTCTGGCTGCTCAAGCCACGAGCTCCCTCTAGTATCAAAAAGAATTAATGCACTTGGTACCTTGCCATCCTAAAGGAACAGAGAGAAAATGTTGTAAGGAAATATCAGTAAGATGAGGAAATTCCACCCCTTTTCTTAATTTTTGATAAATAAATAAATAAATAAATAAAATCATTGGAATTAGTTGTGTGCACACAGCTAAGCACTGTCACCTTAAGAATTATAAGGCAAAATTACAATGCCTGGATACCAGCCGATACAAGCTGAAAAAGTCCTTTTGATGTTTGCTGGAGAAAGTAGCAGAGTCACTAATGGTTCAAATACCATTCAGACCCTTTCCTGGGTCTGACTTTATGTTCACCGAAGTAAAAATAAGACTGTCACTGACCACAGCCGTTACTGATTTTATTAACGTTTCTTAAATTTAAATATTTAACTAGAACAAAACCTCTATTTATTCTATAACGCATGTCACATTGAAACCAGCTTGGATTCTATATTCTCTACTCAAAAAAATTGCTGAGTATGTGACCAATTTACAATGTAGATTTCAATGCCTGACTGCTCAGCACAGAAGCAGCAACACAAGGTAACAGCCATGCTAAAAGTTCTTTCAACACACAAGTTAGCTAACACTTCAGGAAATATGTATCTTAAATGACTGCCTTTGTAAAACAGCTGTATCTACTATAAACAGTTTCTAAGGTTCTTGTCTCATTGAGCTGTCACATGAAAACAAGCTATTTGCTTTTTATAGGATGACTGAAAATGGCTTCATGCCAACAGTTGTTTATAGCAAGTTACTATCAACAAATGACTGAATCTGATAAAAAAAATTATCATTATATGTGTGTGTGTGTGTTGTTTGAGGCTATATATACACACACAATTTTCAGGGTTTTTGTAGCCTCCAGAAGTAGATCTACTTCCTAAATTTGCTGTGTCTCGATGCATACAGAACAACCTGCTGCAAAAAAAAACAAAAACACTTAGAAGAACCGCTACTAATGTTGTCTGAGCAGAGAGCACTTGTCCAACAGCCACCTCCTTTATTAACCTGTTGGCCTAAGAGGCTCTCTTCTCCCCTGTCTGAAGCCAAGAACTAGAGAATGGATAGTCTGGGATAAAATATAGTCCCTTCCAAACAGCCTGAAGAAGTAACTGGGAAAGTACCTTCTCACTCCAAATGACAGAGAAAAAGCTGGAGGAGTTAAAGGACTTCAACCAGCTGCCATCATCGAGCTCCCACCTCTGCTTTCTCTTGCAGCATTGCTCACTAATTCTTCTAGAAGTCTTTTGATCTATTATGGGTACAGCCAGAAGAAAAACAGGGCTCGCATCCATCTTCTATTTCCTTCCTTGTTCTCTTATTTGCTGTATATAGGGATGATGGCTGCATCCCCTGACAACACTCAGTATCTCTGTAGCTGTTGTTTTCCAAACAGCAGCACCTTCAGCCTGTCTCTACTGCTTGACCCTGTAAATGACAAAAAATTTTCAGTAGGGCACAGACCTTCCAAGGAAAGAGTGGGGTCTTAAAGACCCTGTAATTATTATTAAGTCACTTATCTACTGCCACTCAAAACAAACAAAAATCTAATAAAAGATAGCAGAAATGGTTTTGGATGCCTCACTCTGTACTAATTCCCTAATCCTGTCTGACAGTGCTTGTCCCTGTATAAGTGATAATATCATAAATGAGGATTAGAACTTCAAGATTAGCAATTAGCAATGAGAACCCACCATCCAAAAATCAAAACACTGCCTGCTTTCCTCATACAATATATTAAATCACCAAGTCAAGTAAATATAGATACAGATAGAAAATTATAAAAACCAAAAACAATGGTACATTTTGTCCCAGTGCTTTAAGTCAATGTTAACACCCCTTTCTGGCACAAATGAATCAGACTGCTGGCCCATTTAGTCAAATAAACTGTCACTGAAAGTTGCCAGTACAGGATTATTTCAGCATGAAGTGCAAGGGATGTTGCCCTCCCTAGATCCCCAAAGAATATCCTGTTATTCTTTATCCTCATCAGTTCATGGTTAGCTTGTACTTTCTATGCTAAAGGTTTAGATAGCTTCAACATAAAACCAGTAACCTAACTATGGATATTCTAAATTATCATTCTAAATAATGTTTGACCTCAATAATACTTTGTGGACACATCCTTTGAAGATTAACAATGTATTTGGAAAGAATCACTTTTTTTTCTCCACTTTAAATCATTGTTTTAATTTTTTTATTGAAAGTCCCTTTTTCAAAAGGAACAGAGGAACTATTAATTTGTCTTCTTTGTAGCACACACACTGTTGTGTGTACGTTTATCATCCTGAGAATGAATGCAGCAAGAAAAACTTCCTCACATTTCCTATTAGCATGCTTTAAAGCAATTCAGGAAGTTTTCTTTAGAAGTGAAACTTTCAAGAAGGATGTATCAGTTAACGCTAGGTTTTGCTCTCAGGCATTACTACTTCAGGGCACCAACCTACAACTAGGTTCTGTCATCACAGGGGTAAACAAATCGCTAGATCATTACCAGTTTGGTTTACATTTGAAGCAATAACCTGGCCTACATCTAGACATGCTAAGCATCTATTGAGAAATTAATAGAATATTCTTCTGTCAAAGGAGAAGTATTGTAGAATGGAAATTGTCAAATTCACCTATTACAGCAGAACTTAAATTCACAAGAGATGAAAACAGGTCAGATTAGTGCTTTTGCTGCTTTAAGCACCTACATTACAAATGCCTAGCATTTGTGAATAATTAGGTCCCCAATTTCTTGCTGAATCTCATATCAATTTATACGTTCCAGACACTTAAAGTGCATCACCTCATTTTTCTTTCAAGATACTAGGTAAGAGACTTCAGCATCTCTCTGGGTACATTTAAATAGACATCTCTCAGGATATGTTTTTTCTCCTCAAACAGCAGCATATTAGAAGTGTGTTAATTGCTCAAGCACAGAATTGGGTCAAATAAAATGGAAAACCCTAAAGCCTGCATCAAGGTATCCTGCACAATACAGCACACTCCTTGCAATTTATACTCTGCAATAAATGAATTTTGCATTAACGGGAAGATAAAGATGTGGAATTATCAGAAGGTATAGTTACTGAGTCCATCTTGCCAGTGCACTCTATACACATACAGATGATTGTCTATAAGCTCTTGCTAACACAGACTGACTGAATAGAGTCACTTACACTGGATGGGGCCTTCACAGGTCAAGTGGTCCAATCTCAGCTAAGGCCATGAACAGACTCCCATCTAAGCATTGGAAAATTCCAGCCCTGTATTCTTCATGCATAAGACTTCTCCACAAGTAGTTTACACAGACATGTAGTCCAGGAAAATCTCCACTAATCATCTCTTTCAAGCTATCTTCCTTTTCATATGACCACTTTTAGAGGATCATTATGCTTCTGGAACACCACTAAGGTACTAGACAGACATTTCTCTAGCATAAACTGTGTAAAGTAAACTTGCAAGTGTAAGTAGGTCTCAAAATTTCTCAAGAGATTTCATGTTGTGGAAGAGCATGTATTTATGGTTTGACTACTCACCTTTAAGTTCAATGCTACAAAAATAACCCTTGAGACCAATCAAGACCTTGCCAGAAATGCCTACTCCCTATTTCATGTTTCACCGAAAACTTTAATCAGCTTACCCCGGCAATGTTCAGAACACAGTGCTATGATTCCGATTACCGCATTTCAGTAGTATCAATCTCCCAAATACACAGAAGTGTAAGTTGTATAAAGATTACAACATTTATTACAGCTGTAATCAATCAACATACTTTAAATACCATAGTAATTACATCATACAACTTATTACCTGAACTGAAAGAGGGACAAGAGTTTTATTCAGTTTTACTCCTAGTTGTATTCAGCGGATATACAAACATGAAAGTACCTTGGAATCTTAAAAAGACTCTCAATATTTCATCTGAAAGGTGTATTCCACAGAAGAAAACACAGGTAAAAATTGGTGAGGACATAGACACATTTCCTCATCATAATGAAAAATACATTACCACTGGAAAAAACCCAGTATTTACGCCCAAGTTCACAGCAGCAGTCCTGGATGGATGACAGGCATAAGAAAGTAGCAATAGTCAAGAAAATATTACTTCCCCTCTGTCTCTCTTCTGATGCAAAACAGGGTGAACTACAAATTTGAACACAGATTTATTTCTCCAACTTATACTTTTTTAAATGGAGTTTCAATTTTTGACTGCATCAGTGCTTTTAAACTGCTTTCTCAAGCAACTCATTTGAACTTGGATACGTTAAAATAACACTACAAATTAACTTTTAACTCAGTATGCAGCTTAACTAGAGGCTCCTTTCCTTGCTCAGGGTGAGCAGGGGAATAAACTTCTGTGAATGTTGCTGAGATGGTTTTGGAAATTTGTGATAGTGTACCCAGCTCCACACTGCCAGCTTGGATCTTGCTCTAGGATTTAAGAACATGTTCTATGGGCTTTTCAAAAGCAAGAGTTACTTTTGGTGCAAATTTTCTTTGTGGTACAGACTTTGTTAGGTTGTCTTCAATATTTTCCACTGCTGCTCTTCTACAGATCTCTGACACAGCTCATTATCATCACCAAGACAACCGCCAAAATATTTGGTTGGGAAATTTCACTTCTCATGTAGCCAAAAGTTAAACAATTCATTCTAAAAAAGCAAGAAGGAATCCAAGTAAGTGCTGGTCAAGTAGCCAATAATGCTAGTTCACTTATTATTCTGTGGGCAAAGATGATAAACACTTGTTGACCTGTGCAAAGTAAGTTGAATAGTGAATGCTACAATTCAACAATAACAACATCAAAAAATTGTTCCCCTGTGATTCCTCAACATGTCAGTACTCACTCACCATCTTAAGCCAGCGTTGCCTTTTCAGCAGCCTTAAAATAGTTCCATCTCTGGAAAACTAGTTTTTATCTAGACAACCAACTGTACTAACCTTTCTGTAAATCATTTAAGCAAGGGTATACAAATATTTTCTGACTAAATTAGTAAACAAAGCTACAATACTTCACATCCCAGAGGCAGCATGACCACTGGAATGTATGGACGAAACTCCCCTGAAGAAATTAAGTTATGGCAACTGCAAATCTGAAAAAAAAAAAAACAAACCCAAATGGCAGTATTAACAATCTGTAATATTATCAGCACTACCTGATCCTGGATCCTAAAAAACCCTCCAAATAAACTTAACATACTATCTTTTGTCACCAGACAATGGTATAGAGAAAACGAAACAAAAAAAGACACTCCAGTTTTTTACTCCTTCAAATATCTCAAATATTCCATGGAAAAAATTAAAATATGCCAGCTGTTGCCTCTGAGTTTAAACAAAACATTTATTGTGGACTCTCTTCTCTGTATCATTCTGCTGGTATGTCAGCAGCAAGACACAAAATAACAGACACAAGGTATTTTAGGCATCTTATAACAAAAAAGGAAGCATTGCTGCCTCACAGCATACTGTATCTGTGTATGATGCCAGTCAAACCTCTCTGGAAGCCTTATTGATCTTTACAATATTATGCCCAAAAGGTAATGTTTTTCTAAGTGCAGAGGTAGCAGCGGTACAGGACTCTTCAGAAAATTTGGCCACTCAAAACTAAATATGGTTCCAGTTTCCCTACCTGAAGCCATTTCTGCTGGAACCTATAGCTCATTTGAAAATAGTCACTTCATTGCTAATAACTGCTCTCAAAGAAATGGGAATTCATCAGTTCCAAAATCAAAATACAGATAAAACAGTGAATATAGAGCACGTGAAGTTTCTCTCAAATGTCTTCTGATAATTACCAATAATACTCAAACACTTAAACTATTTCTGTTAGAAAATATATGAAATATCATGTATCTTGCCATGAAGAACTTGTGTATTTGTATTAAGCTCTGTGTTAACTATTAACTTAACTTCCTCTACATAAGAGATCTGATAAAACAGATCCTACACAGAGTACGCAAAGGAGCTGAACACTAAGTAAAAGCATGACAAAGCCAACAGAAACCAAAACCACCACAGACTGGTCTTTTACAAAGTGCTTTATTTCCCAGTTCTTTCTGCAATGGCTCACAATCACTATTTTTGTTTGCAAGATCAGAATAAATGTCAGCATACCACCAAACCTGTGTCTGAAATGTCTTACCTTACCAATGTCTGAAAGATCTTACCTTACTAATGATAATTATGCTGGCTCACTTTATGGGACCTTTTGTTACCACCTGTCCACAGTGAAACTTTTCCATTTTGCAGTTATTAGCTAATCTCACTAGTGATCTCTCAGATCATTTTGCAAAGAAGTCCACAAATCTGAAATAAAAGGAATGGAGACATTTTTTCATAGCTTGAACTGGCTGAATAAAAATATGTTTCACTATGAAAACACTGATCTTTTTAAAATTGCAACTGATAAACCCTAGGCCGCAGCTCCTGAAGATGCAAAATTTGGTTCCAGAATAGTTTGCCTGACTTTTTAGATGCCAAATTCACTTTGCCTGATTCAAGATTTTTTGGTAGCTAGGGAACATGGATACTCATGTATTCTTCCAGAGCAGCTGGTAGCTAAGCAAGCATGGCTGTCCCCGAGAGCTGCAAAATGGGCAATTCTTTCCCTTCTGAATCTCCTTTATCTCTTTCTCCTCCTCTCTCCTCTTTTTGGGGGGGGAGAAGGGGGGAAAAGGGCCATCTGTCGGTCCGGTTTTGGTAAATTCAGCCGAAACCATGACATCATAGAACTTCAAGAGAAAAGAGAATTGTTATATGCATTTCTTCTATGGCCTTGACATAGCCAGGGAAGCTTATGGAATAGATTATACAGTAAGTAAACAGTAAGACAATAACCAAAAGTGAGGGATATCATTAGAAGAAATTACTTGATGAAATTATAACAATGGTGCAATCCTTTCTTAAGCTCATCTGTTATCAAAGTAGTCATCTTTAGTCACCACAAATAGCTTTGTGTCCTCCACACAGACAACTAACAATTCACCATATTCCTTCTAACAGAGGATCTTCCTTTCATAGAGAGATGTGCTGAGAGGGGAAGAAATTAAAGATTAATTTAGCTAATGCTAGGAAGCTATCCACCAATTCTGTATTCCAAACAGTGCCCCTACTAGAAACCCTTAAGTGTGTAATGTCACCTAGTATCTTGTCTAGATACCCTGGGTGGCCAGTGTCAGATACTTCTGGTAGGTTGTGTAAGAACTCACATACAAAACTTACCTTTTAAGGAAGCTCCCTTCTCATTCAGGAAAATAATCTCTGGAAAGCACAGGAATATAAATCTCATTCCCAAACTCTGCTTATTTCTTTTCCCAAGATTAATAGTACTTTCGCCAAAGATGCCACTCACCCCAAACTTTGCCCCCTTCTGAAGCACGTGAAGATGGTGTATCCTTAACATCTGTAAGAACAACACTACCAAAGTAGGATCTACTGCTGCAGCATCCTTCCACCACAATGGATGCTCCCATACTCATATCTGTAAAAATACGACTGGTATTCTTCTCCAGCAGAAATGAAATGGATTAGACCTGTCCCTGAGTTGACTCTGCAGCTAAGATTGACTGTAGTGAAAAGGTTAATAAGCAGAACTTGAAAGGCCAAAACAGAATGCATCCAAAAATGCAACTACTGACTCAAACAAGAATGACTTGTTCAAAATTAAAATTTGATCCATTAGGTGTCCTACTTAAAAAATTAAAGGCAATAATGGCTGGCAGTGATCAGAGAGAAAACAGTATTTTCCACTGTGATTTCAGTCTAGATAGAAATTTCAAGTACTTGATTCTACGTGAGGAAAATTAAATTAATTTATTGCCAATTAGATTAAAATACTGAGAATATACAAATTAAAATGTCACTTTCCCCTCATTCCCCAGGCTCAACTTCACACCTTCACCGCAATTCCTCTACCTCCCCCTCACCCGATGCAGCGCAGGGCAAAGGGGAGTGGGAGGCTGCAGTCAGTCTGTAACAATCCTTTCTATTGCTCCATCTTCCTCACGCTTTTCCACCATGCGTCCTCTCCACAGGCTGCAGTCCTTCAGCATAAGCCTGCTCCTCCATGGCTCCTCTCCATGGACTGCAGTGCCTTCAGGAAATCTCCACCTGCTCCAGCATGGTGTCCTCCATAGGCTGCAGGGACATACCTGCTCCAGCACTTGAAGCAATTCCTCCTTCTCCTTCTCTGACCTTGGCGTTCAGGGACTGTTTCTCTCACTTTCTTCCTCACTCCTGTCACCCTTTTTTAAATATGCTTTCACAGAAGTGCCACCAGCTTCACCGATGAGCTCAGCTGTGTCTAGTAGCAGGTCCATCGCAGAGCTGGCCACAACCAGCTGTGTCCTGCATAACTGGGCACCAGCACCCAATACAGAAGCATAACCTAAAAGCTGGAGATTACGAACTTCCTGACCCTGTCCTGTGCTCCCCTTCAAGTTGTACAAAAAGAGTCACTTGTGGGGTGCACTATGGTCCAGACCCAAAGACTGATCTGGATTCAAACAATATAAGGGGGAGAAGGTCAGTTATTTGTGCTGATAATTATCTGGTACATGTAGTACAAGATGCTGCTCTCATCAGCATGGTTCTGTGGTTGTGCTGGCAGAGTGGAAATTCATCTGCAAGCACAGGAAACTGATGACAGAGTTTTCTACAGACCGATATTTTTGTTTCTGTGTTCCTCTGGATGGGAGAAAAAGGCAATGGGAGAAAGGCAGACAAGTGGTAGATGAGAATGCGTTAAAACAATCCTCTCACTCCCCAAAAGTGCTAAGTATGAGTACAGTGGTAGGAGACAAAAACAAAACCAAAAAAAAAAAACCCAAAACAAACAAAAAAAAACCCCCAAACAAACAAACAAACAAAAAAAAAACCCAAAACAAACAAACAAACAAAAAAAACCCCCAAAAAACCCAAACAAAAACAGCTGGGGAAGCCAGGGAGAGGTAATTTTATGGCTTGTATTGTGTTCAAAGTTAGACATGCACTAGAACCTGACATGAAAAACCCATGCACCCACCAAATTATTGTGAAGACACTGATTTAAAACTGGTAAAGCTCTCTTTCCAGATCTCTTTTCCAGATCATCTGTTCTCAGTAGAAGGTTCCCACTTTCTCCATCTCCTTCCACGTACAACACACCTCAGATGTGGTAACAGCTTTGTCAACAGCCACGAAGAACATGCTGTTACACCAGTTTGCATTCAGAAGATAACTAGTGCACTGAAGATAAAAGCAAATGTACATGATTACCATTCTAGCTTTTATTAGATATGAGCTCAGAGCATAAATAGCACCAAAGTCAACAACAAAAAGAGTTGTATATTAAAAAACATTTACCATTTAAAGTGAACCACTTCAGCCAGAAGAAACTGCAATCTTGAGCTGTAACTTTGAGAGCTTTCTATCTCCTGCAAGCAGCGTTTTACAAACTTCACTTCCTCTTCTGTTCTTCATTCTGGTTTCTTGCTGGTTTTCTGGAGGACTCTCAGAGGCAAGTGATCCTGAGAAAACATCCAACGCATAGTGAATGAAGAGCTATAAGTAGAAGCCAAAGAGGAAACACCTGCACACTTCAGAAAGCTGAAGTATCATCTGTAAGAAACATAAATAATTAATTTCTAATTCTCTCTCCCATTTAATTTTAGCTTTAAGAGAAACATCTGTGAGAAAAAAGTTGCATTTAAGTCTAAAAGAACAGTGACCTGACAATTGAATTTTTAGCCAGGTCCTTTAGGAATTAAACACCGTACACCCAGATCTAGGATAGAAGATCTTTTTCTTAGGCCAAATTTGTAGCTTATTATCAAAACCACTGTTAAACTGTAGGTTTGGGGGGAAAGGGGAGGAAAAATTGAGATTTGTTTTCCTCCCACTGCTGACCAGTGTTTCTGTCAAGATGTTTAAGAAAAGGTACTGTGTGAGTAGGCTACTATGTGAAGAGCAAGAATGCCTAATTTTACCATTTCATTCTTCAGTTGCTTATTCCTTCTACCAGCTCCCATTCCTAACACAGCTTAAATTACAGCATGCTTGAGGGTGACTGTTTTAGGTGCTCCCAACTCACTTGGGCTATGTGCACTGATCATCAACTTTTCATACAGGGAGACCTCTATCTTCCCTTAAACTGGAAAGCAGAATTCCATGAGCCATCCTCAAGGAGATGAATAAAAGCAGCTCTGCATCAGATAGAAACACAAATGCAGCTCTTGGGAGAAACTGAAGGCTTTTCTTCTGTTCAACAAATACTGCAGAACACAGGGGCGCAGCCTCAGAATTTCTCCCTCGCTCAATTAAAGTTCAGATTAAGGCCAAATTCACATCTAAAGGTTCTGTCAGTTCTTAAGACTTGACTGTTTATGACACCATTGTTTTCACTAAACCAATACAAATTCCAAGTACAAAGAAAATTTGTCACATCCAGACTTATGTGACACAGATGTTTACAAACTGTGGTTTTCAGATATTGTTATTTATATGCCGTCAACTGACCAGGTCAGATTATGCAAACAAAAAGGAAGTACCCTTGTGTGATGGGAGAGGTGGTAAGTAAGGATTCTGATGTCACTCCTGTTTCCCATCCCACTCCACCCCATCTGTGCGAGTTTGGTACTATAATTGCTGTTCTTTTTTTGTGGAAGACCCTGACCGCAGTGACTTGCAGTATAGATGGAAGATCACCTACAAACAGGAACAGAAGTGCCAAACGTTTGAGGCACTGAACATGGTGGTTTTGAAGGACAGTTTGGAATGCTTCCTGTCCTGGATAAAAAGAAAAAAATTGGGAAAGGCTTTGTTTGTTTTTAGGTAATCACAGGGTTAGAAGTATCCACTATCTCCTCATCAGAAATTTCTGTAGAAATACAACATTAACCACTTTTAAGTTAAAGCTTATTCTGTAAAAACATGCATCCAAAAGGACTTCAGACAAAAGTTCTCTGCTATTTCTTTATAAAACAAGTTTTCATTTACTTTAAGAAAACATACACAGACAATATAAAGATGGGGGGCACCATTGGCCTACAGTTTCGGTATGACATGCAAAGACAGCAATGCATCGATAAGTATTCACTAACATTTTGGCACATACTCATAAAAACATTGAGATCTGTCCAAATACTAGGCATTTTGTCAAGCAGATCAGGGAGACACAGTAATTCTAATACTTTGGAAAAGAAAGATTTACTGTTGTTCTCTATTGAAAAAAAAAAAAAAAAATCCTCTTTCTCCCACCAAAGAATGTGGGCTTTGTAGAAGTCATCAATCTTTAAGCTCCTCCGTTCCATTCCTGCAGGTCCTCCCATAATATCTTACACACTTTCTTCATGACCTCCATGTCGTTTGCAGGCTCGTACAACTTCTTGAATGGGCCAAGCGGGAAGAACAGCTATGTCAGAACACAAAGACAAATCATCACTGTTTCTCAAGAGGTACATTCAGGACTAGACAGAGAACGTTAGTCTGGAATTGAGCACACTGGGACTGAACTCCTCCCTCTCCCACTGATCTGCCAACACGCACCTCTCTGTTTCTGGCTCTCATGCCATTTGATTGCCATACCTAATTACATTTTAAATAGTATCTAGAGACAAAGACTATTCTACAAAGAGGAAGTATCTGATCTTTCCTGGAACCACTGAACTATCAACACTTAAGATAGTTTTAACAAAAGATAGAGCTAAAATTTTAACAATATTTTAGTGGTAGCTTATGCTGTATTGACATTGTCCTGCTGTAGAAACCCAAGTACATTAGAAAAATGGCCAAATGGCTGATCCAATATTATGTGAGTTTTTGCTCTCTAGTTCCTTCATGGCGAGGACCCAGAAATCAAATCTTATGAAATCACTATATTACAAACAGATTTTCATCCTCCTATGAGCCTTATCAATCCCTATTAGAAAAAGATCAGGAAGAGCATGAAATTTAATTTGCTTAGAACAGCATGCTCTTGTTTAAACAGGCAGACTGTCATTAGCAGATGCCCAGTACATGCTAAACGACCAACTGAGCTGCACTGCAAAGAGGTAAGGATGGCAGTAAAAACATGAATTCCCATTATCCACATTAAAAGATCTGATTATGTGTGCCCTAAAATATCTGCATCATTTAACCACAGTTAAGTGTAATTAAAACTGTACCTATATTCATGTCTCCATTTTCTCCCCCCCCCTTTTTTTTTTTTTCAAAATACATACAATTCATACAATTCCTTATGCATGTATCACTTAAAACTATTAAGCATCCAAAGGTAACTTTTTCCATAAAGAGGTTATCATATGCATGCCTTTTGCAAGTTTTCTTCTATCTAGCAGAGGCTAACAGATTACTGATGAGAATTACTCTCACAGCACCCAATGCTCCTAATTTTCTGTTCAGGGAAGACTCCTTAGGGCAAAGACACTCAGTACTTGTCCTCAGAAAGCATTCCATGATTTTAAAATCCCTTCTGTACTGGAGTAGGATGAGGCCCTAGATGACAAACACCCAATAATACTTTCTATGATACACCAGCACTGTTTACGATCACTCCTTTGAAGACTCTCCAGAAAACACATCAAATCGCTTCAGAAAATAAACACAACATTTGTCACTTGCGTTAGAGTGAGATACTAAGGCATAACAGTTTACATTGGAAAAAAAAAAACAAACAAATGCACATACACTCCTGTCATGTGACAAGATTTTTGCCTTCCCCTCCTTCTGACCCCAAATACCTTAGTTGATGCTTGTTGGATAGACCTGCTGGATAGCTTCTGACCTAAAAAAATCAACACAGCCCATTTTACACAATGCTTTTTTCATTCATTAATGAGGTGCACTGTTGCTGGGAGATGATGATCATTACTGATGGGATAGGCTCTGAAGTTTCTACAAAAGCTTTGTTCAGAAGGGAAGGGCGGATCAAGGAGAATTTTCTCAGCAGAGATCCACGATGAGTAGTAACTTCTCACAGTATCATCCTTCAGCTATATCACACCTTCTATCCCTCATGGAACAGATTCTTCCTGCCTAACCTTTTGAGAATACACCTGTTTGAATAAGGTTTAAGGGAGCAAATTGTAAGTTTGCCAACAGACAGATGATTCACCAGCCAGCTACTTTCCACAACCAGAATCAGGAACTCAGGCAGCATGAAAGGAAAGAGGCCAGTTTCTCAACATAAAGCCCTAACAGCTGGTATAAATTATCCTTTTCTCTTTGTTTTCTCAACTCTTTCAGCTGCTGTGAATGTAACAAATGTCCTGTGAAATGTAGCTGCCTAATATTCATCCAGGTAAGGATGATAAGCCCCAAAGCAAGCATGGAAAAAAATGAACTTAAAAGGGACATACGGACTAGGATCCTGGGGAGACAGTAAGAAAAACTGACAGGAGCACATCTCATCAGTGTTTAGTTGTGCAGTGAACTCACCGCTGCTTCAACAGTGTAACAGTGAAACATTGAGAACTGGAGGACCTGAGAGCATGGAACTTGAGTGGAAGCCCTAATAAGTGTGAAGGAAGAGAGACCTGGGTAGATACTGAGCATGCTTGAGGGAGACAGAGCTGCAGTCAGAGGGATGAGGAGAGCAGCAAGTTAATTCAGTTGGGAAGAAAAGGTATATTTTCCTTAGTAACACTTAAAGGAAAGGCATCTGTGCTCCTGGGTTGAAGGTCTAAGAGGAGTCTCCTCTTAGAAGAAATGAACGGGTGTCTTGGACTACAGGACATCATTTAGCTTCCTCTGGTATTCACCAAAACTCAAGCAGCTCTGTTGGTTTTGAGGTCAGGACAGACTTTCCTTTTATTCCATACTTTAAAATTCCTACCATGAACTCACCCTATGCACTACTAACATAGTTTCAGGAGCTGTACAGAGCCTTTGCAATGGGCTCACAATCCATTTCCAGGCCCCAGGACTTTCCCCCAGTGCAGCCCCCTCCAGCCCTCCCTGCAGGACCCTTGCCTTTCACACACCTTCAGAACTTTCTTCCTCCTGGTCTCCCTGGAGCTGTCCTACTTGTTCTCCTTCATCCCCAGAAACCACTGCCCTCAAGTAGCTTTTGTGTTTCTTTCCATGAGCCCCCATAACCACAACATAGACCATTACTTAAAAAGTAGTTTACATTTGAATAGTAATATTATACATTAAGTTACTATATAAATATATACATACATACATATACAGACATTTGTCTCTTAAATTTTGTACAAACTGCAACAATCTTCATACCACATGACCAAACCTGGATTTTTGAACAGCATGTAAAGGACTCATTACCGCTACTGGTTTCCATCCAAGAGGTTGCCAGCCTTGAATGAGAGCTTTGGATGTGTGCCCTTTTATATCTTCTCTGCATTTTAGCAAAAAATTATTTTTGCATGCACATACATAAGCACAGCCCTTCTTGTCAAGCCAAGCAATCACTGTTATGGGTAACCAACAATGAGGATAAATCAGAGAGTAATTTGTTGAGTAATTTGTTCATTTACAGTACTGTGTGGAAGCTCAGGATTTCTAGCTTGCAAAATAAATGCTTGAACATAACAACTACAAGAAAACAAAGTAAACATCAGAAAAACATCTACAATTCCAACACAAAGTAACAACCAACTACTTTGCACCATAGCTTTCTCCGAAAAATCAGCCTCGAAGATTCTATGCAAACAAATTTAAGTGCACTGAAAGTGGTATTGCTTACTTGTGATTTTTTCATATACATAAAAGAGCCTTTTTTGTAAAATTCAGGTGGAAATTAGTGAACTAAGGTGTTAAGCTGAATACAGAGACCGGATATAGGTGATGAGTTTGTGTTCCCCCATTAGCAACATATACAGAACAAATGTAAACATACTCTTTAAAGAGGAAAGGTTACACTAAATTAAAACACAACACAGTAGTAGACTGGAATATGCATTTGAAAGACAAAGAGCTGAAATTCTGTGAAAAAGAAGGAACCTGAAAACAAAAATGTGAGTATTGGCTGACGGAGCATTTAAAATAAATTTTTTCAATGAACAGACTTGCAACTCTCATCCCCAGCTTTTAAAAACAACTAAATATTTACTGGTTCTTTAAATTTCTCCCAACTTTTCGTTCTATTGTTTTCAGGGTCGATTATAGAACTCATTTCACAGCCTGCAATTCAAGACAGACTAAAAAAAGTATTTCTTCCAGCTGTGAGCACTAAATCAAAAATAGAGTACCGTCAGAAATGTTGTTCAGCACAGGATGAGAATGTAGCTCATGGTGGGAACAGTGACTGTTAAGGAACAGATCTGTTAATGAGGGAACTAAGCAAAAACTGGTGGAAATGTAACTTCTCTTTTACTCCAATCACAAACATATTGTCTGCTTTGAAGAGAACTAAAACTGAAATAACCTCTTGCTAGTAATCTTTAGCTGTAACTTACTCTTTTGAGAATAAGCATTCTCAAAAATTAAGAACAACTCTCAAAAATGAGTAATATTGAGAAAGGCAATGTAATTTGGAATGCATTAGTTTAAACTCCAAGAAAAACCAAAGATGATGGAATCACTGAATACAGCAGAGTGGAAGGAGGCACCCATTCTGGTATACAGTTACTGAATTGGAAAAGAGAAGGTGACTGCTGCCTCTGTGCTCCAGAACGGACTACAGCAGAGAACATCCATTTAACAATTAACAACAACAACAACAAAAAAAAACCAAAAGGGTAAACCTTGTGGGATTTTTATCTACCCAGAAATGAGTAAGCCGTAACACAAAGCAAGTCAGTGTAAAAACTAAGTATGAGAGACTCCAAAGAACCGGAGATTCTCTATGCACTTGCATGATAAAATACTGACTCTTACTTAACAAGAGCATGACCCTGTTGGAAAATTCTAATTTAAACTAAACCATAAACATTAGCTTTAAATGAACAGCATTAACAGTGTTAGTTAACCTCAGTTAATATATTTTAAGGTAAGACTAAGTTACCGCACCTACCTAAAAGATGCTGCATATAAAGGTATTAGGAACCCAAGTTCAATGTGAGACTTGTGAAAGTTTTAGCTTTAAATATTCAAAAGAAAATGAAAAATTGATTTTTTATTTAGATTATGTTTGTGAATGTCTTGATTACATGCTAACAAATTTAATAATGTTAATCTTTATGTTCATATAAATATTCCTAACACTTCCTCCTTTACATAAATGAACCAATCTTTTTTCCAGTTTTGGTTTTTTTGGGGTTTTTGTTTGTTTTGCTTTTTGGTATTGGGTTTTTTTTTTGTGGGGGGTTTTTTTTTTGTTTTTTTTTTTTTTTAAGTCTGAAAAAGAGAAAGTCCTCAGATTGCATTCTCGTACAGCATGCAGAAAAAATATCTAATTTTATGAGCAAGTTCTCAAACACTTAGTAGCAACTAATAACAGAACTGCAGATATTGCTCTATACAAAATACTCTGCATGTTGCTCTAAGAATTCAACATCTGAAGCAAACAATGTCATTGTTTAACTTGATATCTACATTGGCATCAGTTTGATTTCATTTACTGCTTTCAAGGGATTCCAAATTATTTGTAGGTGTATTTTTTTTCTTAAACATGTCTGTCACAGATACGCAACTCAGTGTTTGTCACTTATTATGGCTTTGGCTTAAATACTGTTAAAAGATTTTCATATATTTTATCAGTTTTTTAAAGATTCCTGGTTAACTATTTTAAGTAGTGTGGACCACTTCAGTCTCGAAGCTGCCACCACTGAGAGATGAGTTTGTTTTCTGAATGTTATAGTGACAGCACACTTGCAGATATTGCTTGGATTTATATTACTTGCTTTGTTTTCTTGGGCCTCTCTTTGCTCGTAATGTAAAGGCCCTACATCACAAACAGCAGCAGGTTAAATCATATTTATCTGAGCTGATAGCGTAAGTGCATAAAGCAAAAGGTAGATAAGCTGAAATGGCAGCATCACTCATTTCCCATGAGACAAGACTCCTGCTTTTAGTTGTTATGACCAACTGCTAATACAGTACCACCGGAAAGGCTGCATGCAGCAGTGAACCTTGTTATAAAGCCAGAACATAAGCTTAAAGATGTCAAAGTTGAAAACATTCACTGTTACAATTCAAACTTTTCTTCATCATACAACCTTACGTTCACCTGGCAACCTCACCTTTCTCCTCTCCTTGATCTTCACACCATTAACATTATGATCAGGTCAAAGTTGCATTTTCTTAAGCATCCGTGTCCTTCATCACTTCGAAATTTAGCATCTTGGACCTTCGTTTAGTCACAAAACCACTGCTGTATTCATACACTTTGCTTTTGGATTCTGTGGTCTTGGAGCTGGCAGATACTATGGTCTCTGTAGTGCCGTAACAGTCGAGAGTCTCAAGGAGAAAAGCAAACCCAGCACTGTGATCCATATTCTAAAGCTAAGGAATTAAATTGCGGAAGACCTTCAGAAATGTCGACCAAAATGGGCCATTTGGATAGCATCCAAATTATTCAAAACTTGAAACAGTAGAGAGAGGTGGTGTTCCACAGGGCAACTGAATGACCTGGAATTGGCAGTGAGCCACATCAGTCATATATCAAAACAGCTCTCTGTCAGAACTAGCATAAAATATGCCTAGTCTGAATGTCACAATACGACTTCAGAAGAGTGGCATAACTTTGAGAGCACCTGCCTTTCCTTCCAAGACATTTAGAGTTCGCCGATTGTAAAATCTTTCCAGGCTTCACAGATTTAAATTGGTGAGGAACTGTGGCAGTCTCTGATTTTATCTGGCTCCACAGACAATGCTTTTTCTCTTGGCTCTTGTTTAACCTGGCTCACACAGATAACACCCTCTGTATTTTCTTCAGCTTAAAAACAAAACAAAAATCAATCATTGACATTCACACTCCACTGATAATGCTTCACCCCAATAACTGTATGCATTTAAAAGAAAAATATTTCAGGAACTAAAGCTAATAGGTAAGGCATTTGTGAAGTTAACTGCTGTTTAGTTTGACAGTCAGTTGTCATCTACTGTGCTATAAGACATTGCAAGTTGACATGAATTTACTGCAGTAAGGGCCCTCTTGAGTAAGAATATTTAAAATATTTTATAAAAAACCCAATATGTTTGGAGATATAAAACTACTCTCACAAAATGTCTTTCCTCTTTCCCATGGAAAAATAAAGCTACCATCTTTTTTTTTTTTTTTTTTTCTTTCCAGGGAAAAGGAGGAATGGAGGTGCTATTGCTGAGAAAAAAAAAAAAATCTCTAAAGCATGTTGATTTAGAGAATGACTTGCACTTCAGCCATGACTGGCCACTTCTCAATGACTGCACATACATTTTCAGCAGGGAACAGCTTATTCTTAAGTTAGCACTTGGGCAAGAGAAAATCCAGAACATACAGGATAATTTTAACCAAGCACGCACGTGCAATAAGTATATGCACACACACACAGGAGAAAAAAATACCTTGAAATACACATTGACTAAACTGCTACGTTCAAGTATATTGTGTTTCCTCCCAATAAGCTCTCTAACATTGTCTCTTCAGTCTAGATTAGTTTTTGTCCTCCTTTCCAGATAAAGAACTTGCCTCTGAAAAAAGAAAAAGTATCTGTGCGTTTTATAGGTAACTCCTCCACAACATTCTCACAATTTTCAAGTTGAAGCTGGTGATAATAGACTGAGACCTTGATCAGAAAAAAAAAAGGAGATCCCAAAGGAACAGTGCATTTAGTCCTTGCAATTTCAGAATTTTACATTTGACTACATTTCTTTTTTTTGTGTAAAACAGTATTTCTTTAAAAATTCACTTAGAACACTTGTCACTTACAAAAATTTTTTTAAGAGGCATCAACATCTAGATTGAAAAAATGGGTTAAACAACTGAATGGAGGAGGTGCATTTGATAACCTCTCTGAAATTCTTTTACCCTGAATGAAAACAGAATTTCTCAGGAGATAAGTCAAATTCAATTATAAAAGGGAAAACAACCAGTTACACAAACATTTGAGTACAGCAGGCGGAAACCCCCTTAAATTTAACTTTTCAATACTGCCACAGTAAAATATACCAATACTACTTTAACATGTATGAATTTCAGTATATTTCCTCATGTACCCTTTATTTTCTTTTTATTTCTTTGTGTAGTCTTAAATTCCATTTTCAAAATATTATAGAATTTAGTACAAGTTACATTTTGCTGACCTGCATCAGGTCATCAGGATATCTGGAGATAATTATCACTATGGCAATACAAAGGTGTAGGTTATGGTCTAGCACATCTTTACCTGGACATTCCTGCAAAACTACTCAAGAGTCATCTTTTTAGAAGTCATAGATGACAAGAGAAGATAATATAGAAGTAATAAAGTATTGCACAGGTAACATTTCAGACTCCCTGGAAAGGCAAAAGGATGGAGCCTGTATAAATCAGTGCAACGCATATCTAACAGGTTTTCTTCACCAAGAATTAGAAAGCATTCTTTGAGAATGCAAGCTTTCATTATCAATCAGGTTCCATGGTTGAGAATTCAAAGGCTCTATCTGTATTTGATAACAATGGTTTTAAGGAGCCTTTTATTTTGATAAATTTATTTACAGTGTTTATTGCATATTTTTTTAAAAAGTATTTTCAAACAGAAGTTTGAAATTCCAAGCAATTACATACAACTCCAACTGATCACTGCTAAAGTACATTGATGACTACACGATCCTAGTAGAAGTTTATTAAAAAATACCAAAAATCTGCTGGGATGGTGCAAAGAAAGAAGTCATAAAAATCCTCACATTTCTTTCCAAAGAGTCCCAACTAGATTCAATAACAGTTGTTTTATATTCTTATTTTTCGTTTTAAAACATTATTTTGAAGATCATAGTTTTAGCTAAATATGAGGATTTTTGGCAAAAATGTTGTTTTCATCAAATAAGTTGGTATTTAGACAAAGAAAGTGATAAGCAGTTTAACTCAGAAGTCATCTTTTTCCAGCAAAAAGTTGGGGGCGTTGTTTTTTACAGTCTGCATGTTTTCACAGAAAAACTAATAAACTAATTAGGATCAGGTGAAAGAAGCCTATGCTGGAGTTCCCCATTATTAACACATTTCTCTCCTTTCTTCAAGAGACACAGAACAAAATCCACTGTATTTTCTATATTTACATATTATTGGGAAGACTGCAACTTACTAAGTGCTGGATGGTTGTCCACAATCCGTACTGGAATAGCCTGCACATCTCCCAAGAGAATCTGATGGACTCCTCCTTCCAGGCTTCTGGAGTCATCTACCCCTCCAACTGCTACCAACTGGCCCATGGTGACCAGACTCTGATCAGAGCCAGGCGGAGTCCCAGAAGCAGAGGCAGCAGCACTATGCTGTGTTAGGCCAGCACCTGCTTGCAGACTGTGCCCCTGACTGAGTGCTAGAGAATGGTTGGTTATTGCACTCCCTATGGAATCCAGGAGACTTGCAGGGCTGGAAGGGGAATGATTATTTACAGCTATCAGGGCTGTTGATCCATTTGTGGAGGTAAAAGTTGACTGCAGCTGTAATCCCTGTGAAAGAGAAGGCACAAGTACTAACATACCAGTATTTGCAGCAGGAGGAATTTGCATTTAATGGCACGTATTTTGCAATGATGGAAACTGGATAGCTTCTGACTTCCTATACATCATCTCTTTTGAACAGTCAATCCCAGCAACACTAGGCTAAAGTTGTATAGAAAACAATTAGGACAATGGTATCCAGCAGCATTTAGAAGACTACTTAATGACCATAAAGGTCTAATTTCTGTATTTCTAGGGAAGGGATCATGATTTTTATTTCGGTTCAGGAAGTATGAAGGCAGCTTTTCAAATAAGTAGCTAGGTAAGAAGGCTAAGAGAGCCAGCTCTGAAGGGAGATGAGCTTTAGAAGAAGCTCTTTTAGCATAGCACTCTCATCCCCACTCTTCAGCCTTTCAACCTGGAAATTTACAGATCTGAGCTGGGAACAGTTTTAGGATTTTAACATATTTTCTGAAGAGGCTGGAGGAGGATTTAAAAGGATTAAGTAAGACTGACTTATCTCCCCTCAGTTTTGCAACATTTTCGTTATTAAATTCCTGGACCACTTGGAAAATGAATAGGTGCTTGGTTTGAGGAAGAAGCCCGCTACCTTCAACTTCTTGGTTTTCGCCTTCACAAAATACCCTAACTTCAAAGTGTCAAAAGATAGTAGTGGGATCTCCTGCACCACAGCTATATGCTAAACGTGGCATGTAAGAGAGGCCAAAGTAAAAGTTGACAGCTAGTTCAAAGTCCGTGTTACCTAGCCAGTGTTTGGGATCATTAGCTGGGAGGGAATCTGCTGTTCTCAGCTTGCCTTCAGCATTCCCAGCACAGAACATCTGACATTCTGTAAATGACTTGACCGTACCTGAAGTTGTGCAAATATCTTGGGCTGAAGCGAAGAGAGTGAAGACAACAGCTGCGCTGTTTCCGGTAGCAAGGACTCCCCACTCTGGTTGGACTCGGCTTTGGTGACAGCAGACTCCCCTGCTGAGCTCCCTACAGTGCCACAGAGAGAAAGCACACAGTTATGACAAATTTCTTCCCGTTTAAAAGCCTCCCCTGCAAATTTAACAAATCCCTTCAATCTCAATATAGACATATAAAAGACATGTATATACATATATGTTGTTGTCTTTGCAGAAGAACTTGGATGCTAAAGAAAAAAGGCTGGGTATGAGACAAAGACAATACTGTAGGAAGGTTCTATATGCCTGTTCAGAGTTCAAAAAGAAGCATCAGTAAATCCATTTTGGAGAGCAAAGTAATTACAACCTAACCTGTGCTTTCGATTTCTAGTTATAACATAAAAGCTGAAAAAATTCTATCAAAGCAGCAATCAAATAACTTGACAATACATACACCTCAGTAAGGGCTCAATAACAGACAGGCATCAAAATAAAGTGTTGTCTTCCAAAATAAAAATCTACACAGGAAATCCTTTAAGTCTCATCACTCCCTTCCAAACTTCTTTGCGGAATTAGGATAACTTCTATGCAACATCACACAGAAGTCCATTTATCTGGAAGACTTTCAGCCTACAGATTACTTCATACCCTCAAAATCCTTATTTAATGCAAGAATAGCAGACTTCATTTCCTGAAGACTTGTAAAAATTGAGATTGACTTGTAGCAATTTCTGCAAGAACACTTCCCATGGGATCATTCCATTTCCTGTTGGAGCCACCCAGAACATTTTGGATAAGAATAATCCAGACACAAGTAGATAGTGCTTAGCCTGTTATTTTGCAGTTTCACTGCTTTAACTGTAAAAGAAGAGCGTGCTCTGTGTATGCAGATTAGCCTGGTGAATGGAAAAAAAAAATTAAGAATGGTCAATCACAAAAAGCTTTCTAGCAGGAAATCATACAAAAGTTTCCAGCAATCTAAGTGAGTGAAGATATATTTTTCAACATATATACTGATTTGCAGACTCAAACACAACTCCTTCAAATATTTAGGCTCTTTTTAATACCATACAGAAATCCTGTATGTTTATGTGAATATTCACATGTAGGAAGAGATGGTAGTTCTTTCCTTAAGTTGTATTCTACACCAAAATACCTAGCAATAAAGCTCCTAATCGACCCACACTTTACACTGCATGGGCATTCAGCATGAATGCCACAAGTTAAAAAAAATAATCAAAAATACGAGTACTTTATCTCACTTGTCATTATACTTCATAGAAGATATAAAAGGGAACACACTTAAGTTTGACAGTTACAGTGATTCTTACACCTAGGAGAGAACAGAGAAAGCTGTATCACATGGAGATAGGGGGCTCTGCACAACAAGAAAACAAACAACTGGGTTTAGTTCTGTTATTGTTTCATTTCTTAAATGTAAATTTCTCCCCATTCAGCACAAGCTGAAATGAAAACAAAACAACATATACAAACAGTAGTTTGAAAAGTCAGTGTTGTTCTTCCTTGCTACCACTTCATCTACATTATTGAGAGAGCTGATTTTTTCAGTCAGGTTTCTTTTTTTGCTTAGACTTGTAATACAACTACAAAGACACGTTTGCAATGTGCACAAACACATAACCACATTTTTAAGTGGAAACAAATTATGCTGGAATTAGAATATCTGCTCATATTCACTAAATTGGTGTACATGTGCAGAAAACTAACCAAATTCGATTCTCTACCTTCCTTTAGTACTCAGTATGTCACTGGATGGACGTTTACATGTTTGGTAGGCTACTGTGCCTTAGAAAATTATCTGTGAAAGACAAAGAAAGGAAGAATTGGTCTTTCTGAACCTTTTCCAGCATTCAGACAGTGCATACCAAAAGTCATTCGTTCTGAGCTCTATCACAGCTGCTGAAGGCACAACTATTCTGTGTCTCTCCCTAAAAGCAGAGTAATGGAAATATTAACATTGACATGCAAACTTAAGCACAGTAAGTCTGCTCATATTGCAAATTCCTTTTTTTTTTTCCTGAAAAACAAGACTTCCTTAAAAAAGAGAGACACTATTCAAACTGAGCCTAAAAATTTACCTCTTATCCTCTGACAGTTGTCAACACTAAAATTCTTACCCTAAGCACACATGATGCTTTCGGTTCCAATTGATCCATTGCAGCAGTAGCTAAAATAAGAGTTAAAAAAAGCCCAACAGTGGCTTTTTTATTAACTGTAAATGCACTGGTGTACATGGAACTGCTCCATGTAAAATCAGGTTCACCAAGTCATTTTGGAGAAATCACATAGCAACCCAAACCTCCTGAGGGATTTTTTCCTGCTACAACAAAGATAAGAAGTAGATCAAGGAGTGACAGGGGCCGAAGAGGAAAGAAACCCAAACACATCACGACTTCTTCAGGCAAGAACCAAGTGGAGGATAACTGTTGACACAAGTACATCTTTAAACATGACAACTGTGACTTTTTGGTCTCTGTAGACTTCTCTATCAGTTGTCTGGAACAAAAAGTACCCACCACCATGTTCCAATTAAATGAGGAAACAAGCTGTCAGTGCCACTGGGATTAAAACATCTAAGAAGTCTGCATTGTCTTAACGTATGCAAACAACTAGGCTCTTCCACCTTGCTGCAACCGTATTCCAAAGCCAACAACTTTTCTGATGAGTTTCATATCAAACCTATTAAAGAAGGGATGGGGAAAGCATCCACAAACATGCAGGAAAGTTCTTTTGGTGTCACACTAGACCAAATATCCTTGAAACTTGGGGAAAAGGGCAGAATAATATAATTTTTAATTTATTATCAGCCACCATGATCCAGCAGAGCATCTCAGCCTATGTGTAATCCTAACTATGCGGGTAGCAAGTAGATCTAGTTATAAACCCCTGTATTTTGTTTTAGTACATATTTAGAAGTCGACGTAATAGTAGCAGGAACCCATTTGCAACAAAGGAAAAATCATGTTAACTAGTGTCTTCAAAAAAAATAGATCTTCGACTATGAAGACAAACCCAAGTTTCTACAGAAATCTACACTTTGGCTTTGCAGCAGAGCAGGAGGAAGTTTTATACTTCCATCAGGTGGCTCAGCAATCGCTGGGAAGAGATACTACTTCGGCTTCTCACATAAATAAAGAAGTTACACCACATTAAGAACTGAAAAACCATATCTCACAGCTCTGCTGCCACTAAACACCTGTGTTTCTATTTCTATTGTAAGAATTAAGAAAAATGGATAAGAATGCTCTCAATTCTGACAACAGAAATACAGTGTTTGTTCTTCAGGGCCTGATCCTAGCAGTGGAAGTCATCAAACCAATGACTTTTTGAGAAGCAGGAATCCCAATATGCATGCAAGTCCTCTTTAGCAAGATGTTTAAGCACATATGAAGCACAAAGCATCAAGGAAATCAAGTACCTAGTTGGCTCCTGGATATTCTGTGCCTTGACACAATATCTGTCCAGTAGGAATTTAATTTTGTCTACACAGGCGTTACTAGCACCTTCATCCAAGGTAAAATGTTCTTTCTCTCTTTGGAGAGAGAGGTGGGAGAGAGCATCTGTTGCTCATTTCAGTGGCCAGTCCAGCCCAAACCACAACAACAACCATCCCATTAAAATCTGCAGTTGCTTGAGGTTGCTAAATAAAAGCCAAATTTATAATTTTCATACTTCTGCCAACCCCATCACAACTACACGTATCTTTCCACACGTGCAGTCAAATAGTTAAAAAAAAAAGTATGCCAAAACCGACACGCCAAAATAACCCTTCTTAAGCTCAGCTGAGTGACAGAACATGACAAAGTCGTCTCTGGAAAGAAACTGAACTTCTGTGACATAGCTAATAAAACAAATCACATTTGGAGACAGCAAAGTTATTATTGCAGTCTTACCATCTGAAGGTGGTGACGCAAACGTAACAGTCACTGTTTCTGTGAGAACATTCCCACTGTCTGTGGTCCACTGCAGCTGAAAGGAAAGAGATCTCAGTTCTCAGAAAGGGTGCAAGTTTGTCTACTACAGGAACATAGGCTCAATATAGGACCCACAGGAAAACAGTGTCTAAAACTACACTTTCTTATTTTCTTATAACTATGCATTTTGGGAGCTCTTGGTTTAAAAACAAAAAAAACTGAAAAAAATTTTTTAGCATTCACTATACCAGGAAGGTTAATGTCTGCTCATGATAGTTCAAAGACTTTAAAACGGAAAATAGTCAAACCATTTGGATAACTAACAAGTGTCACCCACTCAGCTGGGCCAAGAGCAGTGTAGGGAGAGGAAAAAGACTGATGACACAGCATGATTTAACAGTACAGTTTGTCAAAGCTGATTTTTAAATCAGCAATTCCTTAACAGTCAGCCTCATAATTAGGAAAATTAGGATCGCTGTGCACCCCTTATTAGTCAATAGGTGGAAGAAAATTAAAGGAACAACACTTAAGAATTACTGAGCATTCTGAAGTATCTACTTCATGCTTACTTCACTTGCTATAAAGTACATTTATTAATATTTACACATTCAAAATGTTTTGCAAGCCCTAATTTAGGCTGCACCTGAGACATACTACATCCCCATTTTTCAGATACAGAAAAGCAGTAGTAAATTCTCCAAAACACAGACAATGACAAGCCATAAATAAAATTTTCTGATGTGTGCCAACTTTTCTACACCACATGGCTTTCAGTTCATGAAGTCATCATGAAGTGCTAGTGTTGTGTAGTTTGTCAATCAACTAATAGCAATCAAATGCTAATGAGATAAATACTGAATAAGGTCAGAATGTTTTATTCATGTTTAATCCAATCTTGCTTACCCAGAGATTCCACTGAAAATACTGCTGCTGGAAATCATAGAGAATTTTGGATGAAACACAGCTAAGCGGTAAAAATTATGAATAAGATTTCCAGTATTCAACTCCAATAAATCAAGAAGAAACACAGAGGCCAACATACCGTTGCTGGGATACTTTCTGAATTATACACCATCTCGCCATTCCTCAGGAATTTCTGCACTTCATGAATATGGTTCTTGATGTCATTCACAGTGGGGAAGAAGGACAGATTATGTCTTTCTGGCACTTCATCAGGCTTGAATAATTCTCTTTCCACATACTTTCTGTCACATGTTAAAAGACATTCAAATATGCATATTTAAAATATATTGTGCTATTTCCCTGTTATAGACACTGCTACCTTTTCCTCCCCTTTGTTGCAATGACAAGAGCAAGCTAGATCATCTTCTGACCCAGTTCTTTGAGCACCTGCTACAGAGTTTGGAGTTTAAAATCCCCATTTATTCAACTAACTTTAAAGAAGACAGCAGCTCTTAGTGGCTACCTATAACAAAATTGAAAGAGAAGACAAAAGATGGGAAAAACAGATTCTCATGACATATGGGAAATACATTCATTCATTAATGAGCACTGCCATTTAGTTGCAAATTAAATTAATCAAATGCAGAAGTAGATACAGCACTACAGACCGAGACCATGCCAGACAGTTCTGTACCTTAGTTGCTTCCTCACTGCATAGACCTGCTCTATTCCCTGAGACACCAGTTCTCGGATCTTGTCTGCCACTTGAGGATGAAGTCGGGAAGGCAGAGTACAGTTCTCGTCTCTAACAACTTCCTCCTCCTCCTCAGGAGAAGACACAGAAAAATGGGACGGTGAAGAAGGGAGGCAGGAAGTTTCCATTTCATGATACTGGTGGGCTTGCTGAGTGGGTAACTGTACGTACCACCTAGCAAGAAGGAAAGAGTTTCTACACACAATTCTCAAGCAAAGGCAAAAAAATAAGTCTCCTAGGGAACAGTCTGACAATCACAACCAACCTAGTTAGAGTAACTTAAGTTTTTATAGCCCCTGAGGTGGAAGATACTGCCTTTCAGAGCTCAGGGCCCTCACATCTTTCAACGCAAAATAAACCAGCTCAACCTCCCAAATACAACAACTATTTCTATCTATTCCCTGCATGAAAACATCTGCTGAAGTTCCACAGCTTGGTGCTTAACACTTCTACCAAACTAAATATTCCAGAGTCACAGAAGTTGTACTTACACTGTGGGATTTTTCACTATCGATATTAAGCAAGAGCCTTAATAAAGTGATAAGTAAAAAAATCAAGCAAGACAAACAAATTATTGCTATTTTTTGCTGTATTTGTCAAGATAAAGAAAAAAGTGGAAGTTTCACCTGAGGACACCGCCAGCATCTATTAAATTCTTCTTCAGCATGTTGAATGCTTTCTCCTGCTCCATTCTTATGATTTTCTTGTCCATTTTAGGGTCAGTAGGAACTCTGTATTCCGGAAACTTTTGAACCTTTTTAATATAGATCCTTCCAAGGAACAGAGGGAATAAAAAAAATAATTCTTCTTCAGTACACTTTGCCCTCAGGGGGGAAGGTAAAAATCCCACCTACTTTGTATTGGATATTAGTATAGAAAAAGTTCAAGCAGAGTGTTGCAGGGGGTGAGGAGCTTCTAAGAGAACTGTAGAATTGTTAAGGACACATAAAGAGAGACAGATGCAGATGGATGCAGATATACACACTTCTGTTCCGGTTTGGAAGCCACTCAGCCAGAGTGATTTTGCACCTCAGCAAAAATCCTCTGCCCCTCAGTACAGTAAAAGCACACCACCGTTGCTAAACAAGCTGTAGCTCACCCAGCCTGAAGCCAGAATTGAGCACATACATACCTAGCTGCAGCTGTCTAGGTAAACACACTCTTAGCTCAGTAAAAACTGAACAAGCACCCAGGAGGATGCTCAAGGACAAGGGAAAAAATGTGTTGGATAAGGAGAAAGTCCCCAGTGAAGAGGAAGAACTGTAACTCCTTCAGCAAATAGGACATCTGCAAAATTAGGATGATTGACTGATACAAGTGCAATTAAAAGCCTGAAGGAAAAACAACAAATGGGACCAAAAATGGTGACCACCATAACTAACTAATGCTCAGGTAAAGAATGATTCCCACTTGTATTGTACAGTGGGATGTATCCTGACGTACTGCTACTTTGCATCCAGGCAACCTATCAAATCTCAGCCTTACTCAGTTTAACAGGACAGCATTTCCTCTTTCCCTCAAGTGAGTATCAACCTCAAGCTATCAAGGAGACAAAGCATTAAGGCTCACAGAAAGAACACTTTCTTAGGATGCTGAGGAACTCTTCCAGCTTTATAGACAATTCTTACCTTGCTGGACAAGTAGCTTTGTACAGATGGCCAGAGGTGCTTTCCTGCTCACCAGCTTTTTTGGGCTGGAACCCTTTCCTCCTTGGCCCATACTGGCACTCCATTACGATGGCTCTGCTTCCTGGGAACAGAAAGTAATGTACTCTATTTATTCAAGCAATCACTGAAGCCATGACAGCAACACAGTTACTACAGAAAAGAT
The DNA here is from genome assembly GCF_964106895.1 of Numenius arquata. Classification (NCBI taxonomy): domain Eukaryota; kingdom Metazoa; phylum Chordata; class Aves; order Charadriiformes; family Scolopacidae; genus Numenius; species Numenius arquata. The sequence goes on from NC_133578.1 coordinate 30,132,662, forward strand.
GAGAGTTCCAAAGCAGTTATTTCTGTTTATCATCAGATTCTTCAGAAGGCAGAACATTTAATTTTAGCAAGCATTCAAATACAGTAAATGCTTCTCTCACAGCATGTAAGGAACACTGAGCATTTTCAAAGCATTTCCCAAACTTATTACGCCTCACAACACTCCTGCAATATATAAAGGCAAAATATTGTATTTTGCTCTGGTAAACACCTGTACATTACAAGATGAGCAGCCTTGCAAGTCACCAAATGAGCACAATGCTGGTAATAAACATAAGAGAAGCAGAATCCCCAAAATAACTGAGAAAATCCACAGCTGAAATCAAAGGTCAGCAGCTATTTCCAGCCTTCTGTCTTAAATCAATACTTCAGACCACACTGTCCCATAAATCCTTATTTGCAAGTCTGACCTATCTTATCTGCTAAATAACATTGTTTCAGCGTGGCATATCCACACAAACCAGACAGGCTTAAACAAATATTGCTTAGCTCTAAACTTGAAGTAAGTGACCTCTTCCAGTCAGACCCCCAACAAAAGCCGTAACAGGCATAGCATTAAAATGGTCAGGAAAGGAACTTCTTCCAAATTTCTTCCACATCATGTTTAATTATCTTTTATTTGTAATTCATATACTCTAGTATGCAGGCAAGGAGCTGCCTATACCACAAGTGATGTAACCAAAACCTTCAAAGTATCACAACAGCAACATAATGTGTTTCCATAAGATACCCTATGATTTATTAATGTTTAAAAAAAAAAAAGAAAATATTTTTAAAAAATCAGCACAAATAAATAGGAAATTTAAGAAAGAATTATGTATAACATACAGATCTCTTGTCCCTTTTTTTAAAAACAAACTTAAAATGGAAGTTCTAGGATTGAAAAGCCAGCTTTAAACTAGTCCTTGCTAATACGACTCTTACAAGCACTTTGACGGGGCCCTTGTTTTACAAAAGTATCAACTATCCAAAATTCTTATTAAAAATAATAATCAAGATTTTGATGACTAGTGCATGTTTCACACTATAGGGAGCTACCCAGCCTCTCTGTATTTCCCCACAGCTGACGCACAGCAGGAAAGGTATTACAGATTGGTTCCACTTATGCAGAAGGGATAAATTCCTCAAAACCAACACTTTTGTCCTGCACAGTTTAGAATTCAGTTATCTGGGATTTAAACGGCACTTCAGTAAATCATATTTACAGCCTCTGGTCTACAGATGTAAAGGATTTTAATGAATTTCATAGAGGAGTTATAAACTAAATCTTAACATATTGGAAAGGCAACACATTAGAAACACATAATGCTTGTTTGGAGATCTGAGCAAAGCAAAATATATCACAACTTAATTAGCTGAGTCTCTATTGGTATACAACACTAAAAGAAAAAAAATCGACATGTGTTTTTGCTCTAAATATCTTACTGTGGAGCAACTCATTCATCAGGCAGATCTTACAGGAAACTAAAGATGTCTCAATGCATTTTGAGGAAAAAATAAAAGTGTAACTTGCTTTGACTTTGATCTTAGCTTTCTCACACCTCAGAGTTTACAGCTGAAGCTTTGAAACTGGTGCTAATATTTCATTTTTCAGTTACTTTCAGAAAAAAAAGAAAACAAGCACATAACCTACATTCCAGTCATTCATGATCTCAGTGTAACAATTAAAACCTGTTCATTTCATAAACAAAAGAACTCTTAGTAATTTCACTTGTGCACTGCATGAGCTAAGTATGTAATTACCAACCTGTGAAGTCTGCACATTTATTTTAAAAATAAAAATAAAATCTGTCTGCTGAGGTATGCTGATTCTTGTTTTGCTTTTAATTTTGTTTTTTTTTGTTTGTTTTTTTAATGTGCCATTTAAATAGTTTATTGGCTCCTGTGGAACAAACTCTTCAAAGGATCTCCACTTTAGGCAAGAATACTCAAACAAGCTCTTACCCTTAGGAGAATTTTCACGTCCTGATAGAGCAGAAGGGACCTGCATCTAAAGATCTCGTCACAAGAACCCCCACACCAAATGGTACTGAGCTAATTTATTTCTAAAGAACAAAAGGAATTAATCACAACAAAACATAAGCCTGTGGTTTCAGGGAAACAAGTTCCTTCAGCCTGTGTCACCCAAGATGCTCTTTTTTTATGTTTCTGCCTTGACTTTATCAACGCTAAGGAACACCATAAAGATTCTTCTTTGTGGCCAGCTGGCAACTGACGTTGAAATTTTGAAAGTAGTTATTAAAAGAAAAGTTAGTTACCTGCATTGACAAAGGGGATCCCATCATATGGGACATACTGAGATTTCCACATCAACCGTGTGGCGGGTTTGGCTGGGCTTGGAGACTGGCGCGTCCCCCACACACTTTGTGTCTGCTGCTTGTGTAGCGTTAGAACACTCTCTAATTCTGTCTCGCTCACACAATAGCCGCGGTACGAGTCCCCAATTTTCTGCATGGAAAGGAGGTGAAATAATAGGATTATTCACCCAGCTGACTGCTAAACATTACACAAGAAAACAAAAGCAGTCAGGGACTCTGGCAGGTGAGGACACAGGCTCAGATTTTTGGCATTCTGTGGGTTTTTTCCCCCCACACTAGTATCCTCACAAATAGATTTACCATAGGAGCTAACACCACGGTAGTCCTCACCAAGGTTGGGAGTTTGTCAGCCATCCAAGATCCTAAGTACACCAAGAACCCCTGGAAAGATTAGTTACTGCCAAGTCTGATTTCCACAGGACAGCTTCACTCCTGTCATTTCCCCCACCACACACTTCAGCTGTAGTCACCTCCTAGACAATTTCATCTTGGGTGAGCATTTTTCACTTGACTCCCACAGAGAATCTCCGAAGCACTAAAAAATGTCAATGCATCTACTTCAACACACGCTGCACTGAGCTGGAGCAGAATACACCTGCTTGCACCACCAGTGACCACCACACTCAGTGCACTAACTTCAAATTGAATGTCTCACGTAACACCCCTCCCACTCTTCAAGGCACTCTTGATTCTCAATATTACACAGAAACGTAATATACCAGATTTGCCATGTGCAAACTGATGATGGTTTCAATGAACTCTGAAGCTCTAGGCAACTCCAGAAAAACCGTTATCTAACCTGATTCAAAGTTAAAAAACCCCAAAAACCAAACACAAACAATTTGCTGACTTTGCAACATCTCCTGTGACAGCTGTTCAGCTACTCAGAGCCATCACAGCTGGTTCAGTGCTGGTCTATCAGCGCCAGCCAGCAAGCAGTGAAAACACTGGGAGAGTAAAGAGCTTTCCATCCAAATTCAGAACGCCATGCTTGCTTCTGTTCATATGCAGCTCACCATCAGGCTGACCAAGCAGCTGGAAGTAACACCCAGAGCAGATTGCCAGCTCAGCCTTACAGCATATCTGTGGGGCAAATGTATGGTGAATAAGTACTAAGGTCTAATGGATCCATTTAGCCACCTTCAATGACAGAGCAGCCAGATGTTTAAACAATGCTGACAACAAAAGCAGCAACAGTCCCTCTCCAAAATTATTATCACACAAATATTTTAGTGATGACTGCATAAAACCCGCCTCATAGTCACCCATGAAAACCAAAATGTCTGTGGTTAGCAAGACCTAAGGTCAACGAAGAACAAATGCAGACCTTATGAATGAACTGGGCCAGCAGAGTGCTGCTACCAGTGCAAGCCCAAAAGCCAAGGGCTGTGTACGCACCAGCTGCATGAGTCGCTCCGAGATACCAGTTGCTTACACTTCAGCAGCTCACTGCACTACTCCAGCAGCTAAGAAAGTCTACACAGGCTGCACTCACACACCTGTGGTGAGATAGAGAAGCTGGCAATTGTTCAGCCAGAAATTATAAATAACATTTCTGTCCAAAACTTGCTCTGAATAAAGCCAAGAGAAGCAAAGCAGCCTGAGAAGTACCAGACATACCTTTTTTACAGAAACCTGGGATGCCCCCTTTTGCAAGAGGGATTACAGTACCAATCCACACAGTGAATACTATACGACCAGCACTTTTCTTTCCACATCTTATACCTACCACTAGAAATAGGTCATTGACCTTATTCTAGGGAGATGAGAGAAGACTGATAAAACTGTTGTGCCAGAAAGGTAGTGATAACAGTTAAGGCACTGTCTCCTATTCTGGCTTTAATTCTGCAGAAGACAGATCATTTTCCCAAAATTGGTGGGAGGGGAGATGAGGAGAAGAAAATCATACAGCACAAAGGATCCTCGCTCTCTAGGAGCTTCCCAAGTAGGAAAATATGGACAAATGAGACCATCTGCACCACACAAAGAAATGAACTTAGCTTTGCACAGTTGATTAATAAGTGCAGGCTTTAATTACATTCTATTTCAGTATTCTGATACATGCTGGAAACACATTTCAGTCAGACCACTGAAAATTAGCTAGGTTAGAGAAAATAACTTCTTTTTTGTTTTAATTTAAAACCTACTTTTTATTAACAATGTAATTACCCTGAAGTAATCTGATACTTTCCAACTCTTCAACTCTAGCCAAGCTTCAAGTCAAAAAAAGGAGCAATTCCTTCGCTCTCCTCTGCCTCATCTCAGCAAGTGTTCATAAAAGCTTACACTGAAGTACGCATATGAAGACTGCAGTTTTCCTTGAGTGAACCGGCAGCAGGATACCAGAGGCATTACGCTGTCTCGGCACAGCGAGTGTAAGCTGAATGTTTCACGACAGTCAGGGAATCAACATGGAACACAGAGCTTAGTGCTGCTGCAGCTTTTACCGCTCTGTGTTTGCCTGCAGTACTAACTGCCAGAGGAATCATCACCCTTTGGAGCTGTCTTGGCCAGCTCCCTCGGATATACATTGTGTCCTGGTTTGAGGTAAAACAGAACCAAGGTTCTTTTCAGTAATTTTAGTTTTCAGCTAAATCTCCTCTGACAGATTTGCAGCACGTACCGAGGCTATGCCATAGCTTCAACCGCTGGCACCTTCTGTGAAATTCACACAGACCCCAGCACTGTTTGTTTCTATTCTGGCAAGGAACTGAAAGAGTTGAATTGTCAGTTGCCACATTTACCTGCACCTCTACTAGATGTCCAAATTCCAGTTGGACCTTTCTATCCTGTTACTAGGAACAAAAAATTCTGCAAGACAGTTGTACCTGAAAGATAAATGACACCTCAAAATCCCACTGTCTCTAGCCTGTGCCCATGAAAAGGCATGTGCATCCTAGCAGCCTCCAGCGGATTTACACCGTGTAATTGAAACTCAGCAAAGCAACTCTGCTGATAATACACAAGAAGGAAGATAATTTGGGTTATTCCTCCTTGGATGGACTGACTCTGCAGGGAGAACAGCAACAAAATAATATTTTTTTTTTTAAAGGAACAGGGAGAATAAACACACACATGCAATAGTTCTGCCGAGAAGCAGAGGCAGATGTTTATATTCTCAGAACACATTCAAACACCCAGTACTTTGATTTTCTTTTCTTCAAAAACAAGAACTCTTCTATAAATGCTGCTGCTTTGAATTTTAAACACAGCAGGTGAAATTTCCTGTAATAGATTCAAATAGACCAAGTATATCATAATACAAGTCCTCCTATAAAATGAAACCAATAATAAATGATTCAGACAAGCAACATCGATGTTAAGACAGGAAAGTACGTGTCACATAGTGCTAAAAGCACAGTAACAGGCTACACGTTACTGGACTTTTAACAACTAACTGGCCATTTGAATTAAGTGACTCGTTCTGTGAAAACAGTATCTCCACTATGGAAGAATTAGTGTTAGTTAGTGTTCTGACCATTTATATGAAATAAAAGGCATATAACAAAAAGAGGAATAGATTAATATATTTAGTTAATTTAAAAAGTATTTCTAAGTGGAAACAGAAAGAAATTCCATTTCTAAGTCCCTGCAACTGCAATTTCCAGTTATCAGTGGCCAAGCCAATAAGAAAAACCTCAAATACTAGGGATATCTAAAGAGGTGAACCACCTAGAGACAATATGAGTTTTCCTTTAAAAGGTATTAAGAGAAAATAAATTAAACATCTACGAGGAAGAGTCTGGTAGCATGAGGTGATCTCTCAAGAATCTTCGCACCCCCTTTTAGCTAATTTATGATGCATTCTAGCTGTTGCTATCATTCCAGTGATCAGGACATTTCTGCAGACATCTAATAATATGCAAATAGAGAGTTCTGTTTTGGTCAAAAGGCATCACAGGGAATAAAGACATAGCATTTTTTAAGAAAAGAGAAAACAAGCACAGGTAACCATGCTGGCACAAAAAAAAACAAAACAAAAACCAAAAAAACCCAACCAAAAACCTGTGAGAATACCTAAAACAGAAATCCTTAGTAAAACATAGACATTAACATGCTCTGTTAAGTCGCAGATTTGACCCCGGTAAGTCACATGGATTTTGATTTCTAAGTGACAACACAAATGAATATGAACCATTGCAGACTTAGGCCATACAAAGGCAACTTTTTTCTTTAATTAATGGGTCACTAAGGGCAACAAAAAACAGTTTGCTCAGCAGAAGACAGCAGAGCTTGCACTGTAGTTCAAGAGTGAACTCTAACATGGCACACAAAGTATGGCTCAGTGGCTTTTCCCAGCACTATATGGCATCAAGATTTCAACAGTACATTTTTTACTTCAGGAGCTGTTTATGGTCAGTTATTCTAGTATTCCCCAAAAAGGAAGGGATTTCATAGCATTTCATGTGTTTAGATGTGTTAGTAGTACCAGCTAGTTCTAGTACTATTTCATAATACCAGGACGCTTGAACACAACTTCTACAGCTATGAACATTACTCCTTTCATGGAATAGGATCAATATCTTAGATCTAGATGATAAAACATCAAGTCAGAATTCTTTGCAGCCCACCTCACAGTTCCTGAGACGGCGTGCCCATGCAGGTGTATTTGGTGGCAATGGCTGGAGAGGGATAGGAAAGGGATCTTCCACCACCCTGAAAAATAAAAAAAAAAAATAGTAAAAGTCTACACAGACATCCAGGAAAGCAACAATTTAATCTAAACTACATGTAACATATCAAATCAGTACAGTATGTATACACCTACAGCATACAATCAAACTATAGGTATTTTATCAACTTGCCTTAAAAACCTGGGGTTCATTCTCCCTGTATTCTATTTCATTGTTAAAATAATTCACAATAAATAAGTATTTATAAAGCCCACTGTTTTCTACATTCAAGAAGACCTCTGAGCATTCAGTATTCTCAGTATTGTTGCTTGACAACAACAGACAAAATATGGTGAAATAGACTGGCTGACTGTCTTGATAATTTTATTACACAGATTGATGTTAAACTACTAGAGACTAAAACCAGTTAAATGCTGCACATTTTAGTACAATTTAAATTACTGATTTTAAGTAAGTATGTAGTTTCTCCCTTCCCCAAAACCTGGGGCAGAAACAATGCTTACTTGATGTTCACTATTGCAAAACTCAAGTGCATCACCTCCTGTCCATGCAAATCTGCCTCCTTTCCAGGATTATTTTTCTAACATGTACAGACTACGTTCACAAAATCTGTTCACTAACTGTTTCTCTTCACTTTAAATGTTTTTTGAATATATATAATTTGTGCTGTAGTGAGATTATTCTAATCTCTTCCATGTCTCAATTTCAAAAAAAACATAAATCAATGCAAATCCAGCCTGCAGTCCACAGACTTCTTTCAGGGGTTTTTTTTTGGTTGGTATTTTTGTTGTTTTGTTTGTTTGGGTTGGTTTTGGGTGGGTTTTTTTTTTAAGCAAAAAAGAATCCCACAGGTGGATATCAAGAGAAGACATAACAACTATTTTAACTTTAGGAACTTTGCTAACCAATCTGCCTGTCCAGATGTTTCACAGAATCACACTGTTAGCAGCCACTTTCTCATATTTTATCAAAAAAAGCTGAAGAAGTTATTCAGACAACAAAGATTTAATGTCAACTATTGTTAACTAAATAACTATTGTTAACTAAACTATTAAGACTGTTAATGCCAGCTATTGAAATCTTTATCTAAAAAACTGATCTCTTCTTGTGGGAGGATGGTTTATATAGCTTTTAATATACTCATACAAGAAACTCTGCTCCCTCATACTTTCCCTGCAGTTCCTTCACTGGATCGCTTTCAAGTCTTGGTTGGCAATATCAGTGTCTATTTGGAGTAATTTCAGTAATTTGCACTGTGCTACTGTAAATGTCCACCTATGGCTCTAGTCAGAATATATCCCACTATCTCTGGAATACAGGTACTTCACAATCACTTTTTCCACTGCTCTGGCACGTACAAAAGCTGCCTACAAACAGAGTTAACTACACATCATTCACTAATACTAACGGTTCATAACCTCTCTTCTATGGTAATTTTGTGATAACCACTGCAAAAACAAACTGCAAGAAAAAGAGGCAGTACTAACACTAGATCAAAGCAATTGTTCATCCTTATAACTTCTGACCTACCTGGTGGCTGTTTTTTTCGATACGGTGAGAGATGCCTGTGGGTGTAGAATGTAACTGCTTGCACTGTCTGCTATAGCAGCCACCGCCACAGTCTGCAAGTTCCCATCACCACACTTCTCTTCTGAAACATCTTTGCAAAAATAAAACATCCTCCTGGTTAATAACTGAACTCGGAACGGGGAAATGACAAGCTATGATTAAACTTCGTGTGTTGGAAAAGCAAGCATTTTAACATGAGATAAGATTTCTAGATGATAAAGTAGTTTAATAGTTGTGAATCAATACTCAAATTCTAGGCACACATATGAAGATATACTTGATAAGGTTGTTTGTACTGAAGGACTTTGGTAATCTTGTTACTGCTAATGAATCCTTCCACAACAAAGCAAATAATCAGAAGAACTTGTAAATTACTCTGCTTTACATTTCCAAAAATCCATATAGGATTACACAATTATTTTGTTCAGATGCAAACCACACACTGGTTGCTTTTAAAAATAAGAAAAAAGGAGATTATAATACTGCTTTGTACTTAGAAAAGAACACCTAAACAAGAAAGAACAGGCCTCTTGTAATTGAATTTGACATGCTGTTAGAACAAATGTTTTAGTCTTTCTTGATAACAGGGAGAAATCCATAAGCCAAAAATACTGTTAGATTGAAGCCTGTGTGTATAGTTAAACAAAAACATAATGGAAAACTGTGAAAGCAGACATTTGATACTTTGGTCTCAACATAAAGGAAAGGAACTGCTCTTCAGATGCGGGATTTTTGCCCTTCAGTTACAAAAGCTTCTTTCCCCCATGCCAAGAGAGAGTGATACACTACTGATCTAGTCAGTACAGAAATCACTCCACTTTAAACCTTCTGTCAGAAGATTCCTAAGTGCGCACCTCAGAGTAACACCACTCTGGCTCAAAGCTCTGGTTCCTTCTACATAGACACTAAGGTCTACTCAGAAGTCTGTGCCATTCCATGCTTTACCACCACCTGCAGGCAGTGAAACTCAAGGGCTGACAGTCCGTTCTCCTTCCCCTTTAATCTCCAGAGTAAACCACTGACAAGTCTTCCTAATTGTCTTTTAACAATCAAATAACTACAAAGTCTTCTCTAGAAAAAAAAAAACCACAACCCAAAACAACAACAACAAAAAATCTACAAAAAACCCTGCAGCACTGTGGCAAAACATATATTCAAATACTGTGAAACTGAGCCATTTGCAAACAGGGAGCCCCATATAGGATGAGAAATGGGAATACAAAAATACTAGTGAGCACTGCAAGGTACTACCTACAAAAACCAGCAGCAATTTTTTACTAACTGAAGGCTCACAGTCAGCTCAAAGTCACATAATATTATAACCAAATAGCGTTTTTACCCCTGCAAGAGGAGAGGGAGGGAAGGGCAAGCACTAGGGTAGGTGCAAGCCTTTCAATGCAACATCATGAAACCATATTCCAACTGCAAGTGAAAAAAGGCTGGATCGTGACTTGAAGCCCAACTCTTTTTTTGGAGACTCTTGGAGAGTTTAACAAAATGTGACAACCTAGTTCTCAGTCTTTTCTATGAACATAAACTAGTACACAGCACTTTGCCACCCAGCAAGGCTTGCAGATAAATAATCAATGCTTCCAGATTTCAGCGTATCCCTTTTCTAGAGAAAAGCTTAAAACTCATGTTTCTAGCTGTGCATTTCGCCACATACTTAAAATGTGAGTTAACACACTGAGGAGAAAAAAAACTTAGCAATGAAGTGAAAGACACATCCCATTTTCTTCATTGGGAACTGAATTTCTACCCAGGTACTTCATTCCTGACTTCACAAGAGATGCATCAACACCAGTAATCTCTGGAACAAACCAGAAGAACATTAATTCTTCTAACTACTTCACTCAAAATAAAGTAAACAGACAGTGAAAATTTGAAGCCGATAGTACAGCTGTCTGACTTGGCAGAAATACCCTTATTAATGGTAAATAAGGCAAGAAGCAGTCTTGTCCTTTGTATCTCAATTTATCCATTACATAACTAAAGTGAGCATAATAGCTCTTATTTCACAAGGCTTTTGTCCATTCAGTAAGTATGTATTTTTGTCTCATAACTGACAAAGGAAACACATACAAACAAGACTCTTAAAAAGAGATCATGCCGGATACACGCTGTCACAGGAGTACACACCCTCGAGTCCCACAGGTTAAACTCACCCTGTGTGCTGGTCACATCCAGAAGCTGACCTTGAGGAATAATCACTTGGGCCATTCCTGGCTGGGCAGAAGGAATGACATGCAGCACCTGTCCATTTTCTGACTGGCTGGCAACAATCATCTGTAAAGGCAATCGCACAAAAACATGAATGGCAAGTTTGTATGGTGATCATCAAGCAGCATGACTGGGTTTGCTTATTACCAGGACAGGAAATATTTCTGTTGGAATTAGGGCCTGTTAATTAATTTCATTTCATACAATAAGGAAACTGTCTATTTACCGTCAGTTTCTTAAAATCACTTTCACCCTTTTAAAATAGGCCTTCAGTTGATTAAAGGAGAGCAGAAAAAAACTTACAGGATTCTACAGTGAATTACACATCTATTTGAAACTTAAACCACTATTATTAAAGATATCAAAAACCATTCATAGTTGGATTCACTGTAACCCCTTTCATGGACACCACATAAAACATATCACAATATATAAAAATTTTGACCTTTACTCCTAAGAAACTGACCTCTATGGGCAGTATTTTATGCAAAAGCAGATGGAAGAAAAGCTCCAATACTTAAAAAAACATAAAAATTAAATCTCCTAGAATTCTGGAAAATTTAAAACAACTTCTTATGGTAAATTTTCCCATAATTACCAAGGACTTGTTCCCAGTAATGTTATAAAACCTAGAATAACATAAAATATCATCTTGTTTCTGAGTAAAGTGTCTTTAGTGCCAGTACAACACATGCCAAATCAAAACCTCTGGGTGAGAGAGTTACCTTTTACTAAAAGAAGTGTTAAGAATTAGAAAGCGATGTTTTAAGCATATTAATTGGGGGCAGGGGGGAGACATAATGGGTTAGCTTATTGCTAATGCTCCAATCTCCCCAAAAAACCACAGAGACTTATCCAGGGAAGATAGAGAAAGCAGTAGTGGTAAAAGTATGGGATCTCATCACGCAACAACATCCAGGCTTAATAATGACAAAAGATTTAAGTTGTTGTTTAGTAAAATTAGTAATGGTTGGAGACAGAATTTGCCTACCTGAGGAAGGGCAACTGGAGCATGAACTGAACCACTGAAAAGTTTCACCTTGTTGCTAGAAATAAAGTCTGAATCAGCTGCTGTTACAACAAACAAGCACCATGTAAAAGTTCTTCAAAGTGCTCCCTCATCTGTGAATACACCACCTGCCCTGTTTCAGACATACTCACCATCTGCGCACCGGGCCCTCCAAGGGGCTGCAGCTCATAGAGAGGCTGCCCGGTTTGGTCTACCAGGTGGAACTCCTCTACAGAGTGAGGCTGCGGCTGGGGTGGCCGGGCGGGTGCAGCCGATGATGGAGAACTGCCCGAGAGGCGCACTGTGATGGGCAAGGCTGCAGGAGAGTCACTCTGTCCAAACAATGGACCCCTGGAATCCATGCAGGTTAGATGCTTTCACAGAGGAAAACCAGTAAAATGTACTTTAATTTGAGTCGCAATTCCTATAGGAAAAAAAAAAAAAAAAGAGAGGAGAACATTTAAAACCAGTGTGCTGTATTGTATACAATTCTCCTTCTGATCAAGGGGCTACTAGCTAACACTAGCAGTTCTATTTTTGTTTTCCATTTCCATACTGAAAACGCATTTGTATTTCTGCTCCCTAGAACAAATTCTCTCTACTAAGGGGAAAGAAAATCCCTTGTGTCCAAAACCTGTTCCCCAAAACCACTCGTCACTTTAAAACATCTCAAGTCTACCCAGAAACTGAGAGAACTTATACCAAAACTATAAAACATCCACCAACTTGATTTGACTTCAAAAGAAACCCTACATACTAGTCCACTTGGCCTTTAGATAAATGCGTTCAGCTACGAAGACAAAAATCCCTAAATGCTTTCCTAATTCTTTACCACAGAAGAAACTAACACAAGCAACACAAAACCACCAATTCAAGTCCAAGAATTATACAGTGCAAGACCAAGAATCAGATCTTGCAAGTCTCAAAAAATAGGTACTCAGAGTTTATTCTCACCAAGTTTGCAGAATCAAGGTCTTGCAGCACATCCTATTTTCATTAAATTTAAATGTTTAAGCACAAATACCTGTCTTATTGAAACTCTGACAACGCAAACATTAAACATGTAAAAATAATGCAAAATAGGCAGCCGTTGTATAAAATACCATGTCAGGCTGCCTGTAATTTGGCCAATGCAAGAAGAAGTGCAACTTGTTGTACCTGTTGCAGCAATTACACAAACAACTCTGACGTTTCTGCTACAAAAATTTGTAAACTACGGATCCAAAGAGTGGGGAAAAATGTTTCTAAATTTTATAGTAAAGTCAGACCTGGGTCAAATAACCTCAAAAATTCTGCAGGTATAAATCTTCTGTACTGAAACTGTCTACTGTAAACTACACCAGAAAAGCAGCAAAAAATATATGGCATTAGTTGTGTTAAAGGCATTGCCTAGAGACCGTAAGCACACTACTAAATCACCACCTGAATGATATTTTATGTTAGCTGAAGTAATCTGCAGAAGAACATTTATGCACAGAAATCTCTGGTGATATTTGATAATAAAAAGACTCCACTTCCCCAATACCTACAGAGATGTCTCGTGTTCCTGGATTCTTATTTGCCACCTTTGGTCAATAAGCAATTTGACCTGATTTTCAAGTGTTCTGATCCCGTCCTACTCCAATACTCAAGTATTCTTTTATTAAAGGATTTTGTTAACACAATAAAACATATTTCTTCAGCTGCGTAACAGGATCTATTAATATAATTACTAAAGCTCATCATTACATGTATCATCGGGATATTCATCAGTTCAAAACGGAATGGCACAAGAATCCAAGGGAAGGAACTTTAGTACTTGTTTAAAAGACACAATGTAACACTAAAAAGGCAAGAAAAAACACATCGATGAAACATCATACTGTAAATTCATCAGAGAGAATGTAAAGAAAGCTTTTACAAAGACAGGACATTCATACTTCACCTGAAAACTCCAATCATTTGTTTCTGACTCTCCTGTACTATTGCAGCTGCCTATGAACAAATCATTAAATCCTTGCATAGCAATGTCATGGTCAGCTCCATTTTTTCCATTACAAGATGACCTGAAAAAGTTACAAAAATTTCAGCCTTTCATACTTCATGTTCAACCAAAACATCACTGCAGGTTTTTGGGGTTTTTTTGTCTTACAAATTTAGTCTTACAAGTTCCAAGGCCGTTGCAAGCTAACAGCAAAGCCCTCAAGAAATCCTTGCCTCTTTATCACTTTATTACTCACTGCAGAAAAATTTCAGTGTGCTGCTCCAGGAGTATAGTTTAGCATTTTGTACAAGACAATTTGCTTGACTTGTCGTTGCATACACAGATACAAAATACACACAGAGACTCTCATGATTTTCATCTAAATATGTCCACAAGCACTCATCTACAGCCTTACACATCCAGAGAACAGTTGATATTTAAAGATATGCCAGCACTACTTCACAAAAATATTACTCATCTACTTCCATAATCAACAGAGAGGATTTGTGTTACCCAACTCTGCCATGCAGCCATCTTGAAGTAAATTATGTTTGTTTTAAAGGGTTACAAAGCAACATATAAATGAAATAAAATTACTATTGTTAGTCTACAGCAGTAAGCTCTGGGCAGGAAAAACATCAGACATCCGAAACAAAATTCAGATATGAATGGCATGAATCATGTAATGAAACACAGAAAGACAGAGCTCGTGGCACTTTGGTGATCTAAACCTATCCCAAAGAAAAGCACTTCAAGGAGCTCAGCTGCTCACTGTAAACCTTCAAGCAAACAGATAATACTGGACAGTGAATTGCCACATCCACAGGATAAGGCTTTCACCCAGACAGTACGCCCTCTAAAGCTGTGACCAATCCAAAATATTCATAAGCAATGAGACAAAATGACAAATTAACTTGGCCCCTAGGTTACTAGAGTACCTATATACTAGATACACACATAATATGCCAAATTGAATAGAAGAAAACTTAATTCCTACAGGTTGGGGTGAGGGAGGGGGAAAGGCGTTCAGGATTTTTCCCTTATTTATTTTAAGACAGGCTTTTTTTTTTAAAGGCAGTGCTATATTAGTACATGACTCCTACCAGCTTTACCTTCTTCACCACACCACATAGTAAGTTCCTTGAGATAGACCTTCTTGGCTGTGGTATTTCAACTTTTTACAGCTTTAGTAAAGAGAATGCAAAAGGCCAGAGAGTCACTTGAAAAGAATTGTACAACCCTGGAAGCACAAATTTATTTTGCTTCGCAAAGACATAAAGGACCACAGGCAAAGTAAATCCACATCTCCTTGGCTTTTGAAGCTGAATAAAGCATCCTGCTGATATAAACAACATTGTGAAGTTAAGCTGCTCAGATGCTCAATATACTAAATACTTTAATCTAAAGCAGATTTATTTTTCCATTCAATTTTCATGTGATGACACTCCAAACCAAGTTCCAAATAAAGTTACCTCACGTCTACCAAATATTTTGTAGCTTTGGATCCAAGAACAATTATGAGATGTTTCAGTTGAGATGTCTGAAGTGTGTTAGCAACAAATGAAAAAAAGACAGAAAACTAGATTTCATCATCACTCGACCATTTCCCCTCAGTTAAAAGATGTAAAGAAGATACGTCAGCTTTGCCAGAGCAGCACATTAAATTCTTTGAGATAAAATGAAGAAGTTTGTTGCAGGGATACTGATGGCACGTACCCTAAGTGTGCTGGAACTTGACTACAAAACACAAGGACAGCTGTATTGAGACGGACCAATGGCCCAAGTAGCTCAATATCCTGTATCTAACACTTGTTAATAATAAAGGGAAAAAAATGACAGCAGTAGGGTAAATATTGATATTTATCCAGCTTCCTCTTACAAGCAACTCAAGAATATCTGAAGTTTTATCTTTGTGTTTAAAAAAATGCCCTTGGTATGTTTTTGCCCTGTGACTTTGTCTAATCACTGTCCTAATCCAGGCTAACCATTTGCACACACATCACCTCGGACACTGAACTTCATGGTTTAACTATTCGAGTTTCATTAACCTAAGTGCTGTGCAAACAAAAAAGGTATTTTTTTTTGTCTTTAAGAAATATACTTTTACAGAAACATACAAGTACATACGTAGTTAATAAATTTTATAGTTGTATAAATATTACTAAAAAATTCCCCAAACAAGACAGTTGAATCCTGTATACTTATATATACATATATGGATGGATATTTTATCACGAATGAGCAAATACCATACAAGTATCTCTTCTTTTCATAAGCACAGAAACATTTCCAATATAACACCATTGTATCAAGAGAGCAACGGTTATGCATTGCAATCTAGCCTACACATTACCATCAGTGGTTCAATTTCAAAGATAAATCTACTAAATGATCTTGAACTATCAGCAAAACACAAAAGGCTGTCAGATCTCAATTCATTTAGCCATCAAAGAATTCCCATGATAACACAGCTGTCAAAGCCAGAGGCACCTCTTGCAATGCTAGGTTGACTGTCATCCACAGACATGACTTGTATAACATCAGGAACAGGATTTCAATGCCCACTCTGAGGTGAACCTTTCTCATAACAGTTGCAATCTCCTCTCTAATAAAAAAGCCCACATACTGCTTCTTAATGCATCAGCTTTTAAAGAAACTAACCAAAAAGTCAAACTAGCATTACTTTAAAATCCTATTATTGACTAGTCACACCTCCGCCATGCCTTAAGGCAAGGTACTAAATTTCTGTGTTTTCTTGCCTCCAATTCTTTATTCTATGGTAATACCTATACCTAACAACTGCAAGTAGTGGTCCCTAAAAATATACCAGTTCTTCACTGACATAATTTTAAGGCTTTGTATGAATGCTTGCTTCCACCTGCCCTCAGCTACGAGGCCTCCTTGTGAAGGCAACACGCAGCCAGATTCCAAAAGGAAACACTGCCTTTCAAAATCCCAGAGCCAGTTATTTTGACACTGAGTCAATAGTGCAAGACTTTAGTCCTAAGAAACCTAAACTGGAAAAAAAGGGTAAGTCCATTGTGATAATAAGCACATTCTACCTAGGAGCACTCTGTTGAGGCAGGAGGTAGGGAATTCTCTTACATCTTTCAGGCTTCACGTTTTTAATGCATACCCATTGGAAAAAAAAAAAAAAAAAAAGGAAATAAAATCTTGACTGTGCAAGTTCATATTTTTAGCATTTCTGACAACAGTATTCCCCATTCTGGTTTTAATTTATACTTCATGACAGAAAATACATACAGTTGAATGCCTCACCAACAATCTTTTTTTGGGTTTTCTATGAAACGTTTCAGAGGTTTTATAAAAAGATTTAAGATAATTGCACAGCTTACAAAAATTAAACGCTCTCTCTGAAAAAGCTTCCTCTGATGACATTTCTCTACCACCATTATGAAGGGCATGAATTACAATAAAACAAAACAGGAAGGACATTAGGGCATAGTGATACTCTCAAGTAAATGAGTTACAATTAGCTTCACATTAACTTGTACCAGGTTTGAGATTTAGCTTATCTCCGTCATGGAAGTGCAGGCAGATACTGCTAAGAATGCACAGATCTGGGCACTGATGCTTAAAAGGTTTCTCAAGTAAGTCACTTTTGTGTAGCTAGCACAAGTCTCTGGAAAATGCACCTGTATCAATTACACTGACAAACAACGTTAGATCTTTTAAGCACACTTAAGAAAGGGATAAGATTTCAGAGCCTCACAAAACATCAAGACTTGACACCTGCCCTCTCCAACAAATTGACCCAACCTGAGTCACCACCGAGGGAAAGCTCAGCTGTTCCCTCAGAGGCCACAAGTAACTGTCAAAAAGGCAGGAAAAAATACACATAAACCAAGCACACAGCAGGTACTCACACAAGCAACCTTCTCCCAAAAACAGTAAATTCACTTACAGCTTCTTTTAGAGCCCGCTGCGTGCTGGGTTTAATACTTTTAGCGGGAAGTTTATTGTTGATGTGTCGCTTCACATGCAAAGAAACACAACCCAAGTTACCCCTAGGAAGACACCATCGGCAGCCAACAGCCCCACACGCCACCTCGCCGCCTCCGGCGCGGGGGGAAATACTCGCCGCCACGGCCAGGGGGCAAGCCCGCTTACTCCCAGTTGCCCCGCACCGCCCCGGTGAGGGGGATCCACGGGACACCCCTCCAGCGCCGCCAGGGCCTGCTGCCGCCCCACGGAACGCACCCCTCAACACCTCCCAGCCCTGAGGGAAACAGGGGGAGCGCCCCCTCCCCCCCATCCCAACGCCGCTCACACCACAGCCCCGGGGCGGCGGAAGAGAGACACAGGAGCGCGGATCCCTCCGCTGGCCGCGCCCCGGGGGAAGCGGGCGGCCTGGCCGCAGAGGAGAGCGGCGGAGAATCCCGGAGGAATCTACTCAACCTCGCCTCGCCTCCCGCAGGCGCCGCCATTCAGACCGCCCCTCGACGCACGCGCGCCGCCGCGCCCGCCCTGCGGGCTGGGGGGGCGGGGGAGGGGGCGCGCGGGGGGCGCCGGGAAGGCGGCGGCGGCGCGGGGCTCGCTGGGCCTTGTAGTCTCCGCGGCGACGCGGCGCCGGCCGCGTGGCGCACCGGTGGCGGCAGCGGGGAGCGGCGGGGGGGGGGGGGCGGGGCGGTGGCGGCAGCCGGCCCGGCCGGGCCGGGCCGGGCCGGGCCGGGCCGGGCCGGGGGAAGAGGATCGGCGGGGCCCCGCGGGCGGGCGCGGCTAATCGCGGCACGTGGTGGGGGGCGGGGCCAGTGGCGGCAGCGGCAGCATGGCGCAGCTCACAGCGCGGTTCCGCACCGAGAACCGCAGGTGAGGCAGCGCCCGGGAGGGGTGGGGGCAGTGGGGAGACCCCTGGGCGGGAGCGGTAACGGCGCTGTGTGCCCGCAGGTACGCCGTGGAGGATGTGCCCTTCTCGGTGCCCGCGGCCTCCGAGACCACCGACCTCAGCCGCCTCATCAACAAGCTGCTGGCGGCCGCAGACGGTAGGTGACATGTCCCGCTCCAGCCCCGCCGTGTCTCCTAGGGCGCGGGCCGCGGCGCTGCCCCAGGCGAGTCGGGCCCAGGCTGTGGCCGAACCCCACGGTGCCACAGGCTCAGGGCGGGCCTGGCCTAAGGAAGGCGCTGCCAAAGGCAGAAGCGGCACCCGGGTACACACGGTGCCCTCACGGAGACCAGGCTGCAGCCCGGGCCCGGCCCGCCCTTTTGGTTCGGTCTGGTTGTCCCGAGTAAGGCCCTCTTGGAACTCGCCCCGGAGCTCATCGAGTGGGCAGCCCCAGCAGAAACGCTCCGAAGGCTGGGTTAGTGCGTGCCCGGCGCCAACGGACTGAGCTGCCCCGGCGGGTGGGAAGAGAAGAGTTGCCCCCCCAAACCTGGCAAAAGACCTCGTGAAACCAAAGGTTTGGGTTTTATGAGAGCCTTTGAGAAGAGCTCAGCCATTCTCTCAACGCTAGCTGAAAGGGGCCTGGATGACTTGAAAGGTTTTCAGGGGAAAGACACCTGTGCAGTGTTGTTGAAAAATACCTTTTTCTTTAAGAAACTAGACTAATTGTGTCTTAACCTACCAAGGGTTCTGTAAGTTGCTTTTAACCCCTGAAATCACAAACGACCATGAATACAGAAATTAGTGCACAGTGCAATGCTCTTGTCAAAATGTGAGGCCTTTGTCAGCTATGCAATTACAGAGGGAGAAATATGAGCCAGAAATTCTTAGGATTTTCCTGTTGCTGCCTCAAAGACAGGGCTTTAGCTGGTGATGATAAAGATGTGAGCTAGCAGTGGCGAGCTTCATGCAGTGATGAAGCACCGCTGGGGTTTGATTAGATGTAGCTACAGAGAATATGATTTAGAAAAGAATGCGTTAACAGTGAGGCAAACTTTAACTCTTTGGACCCCAACAGCAAATTTTCCTTCCCTCTTAACTCACATTAATCCTGTGGAATTCATGGGCTGCGCACTTAAAACTGGGAGAAGAAAACGGCTGTTTTGTTGGGGGGATTTTTGTTTGGGTGTTGTTTTTTTTTTTTTAACCTCTTGCTGGCTCTGTTCTCCTGAGCTTGCCACAGAATAATGTTGTTCTTAATGGTATCAAATAAATAGTGACACCTAAACGTGGATTTTTTCCTAATTTGTTTCAGCGGATCACAAATATGTGGAATTTGACTTCCTTATCAATGGCCAGTTCTTGCGTATGCCACTGGTCACGCATATGGAAACAGAAAATATCTCCACGGTAAGCCATACTCAATTTCTCCCCATCTTGGACAGTAGAACAGACTTGGCCAGTTTATTTCAATATGATTTAGGTATTACACCGTCATCCTGATGAGGTAGATTTCCTTGCTCAGTTTTATTTCTTTTCTGACTTTGCCAGGAGAATTCTGTGTGTGTAAATCCATCCTGAACTGCAGAGTGATTAGGGAGTATGGCACTGAGCAGTTCAAGCAACATCATTATCCACTCTGTTGTATGTATACAGTTCAGAGGAGAAATTCATGTCTTATTCAGTTTGTCATTAATATATTTTTGTCTCCTACTGTATTAGTTACATAGTTGTCGTTACATTAGTTGGGGCATAATGGGGGAGGTTAGTATTACATCTAGAAAATGCTGTAAAGTATTTTAGACAGCAGTTTTATATGGGTAAATACAGAAGGAGAGGAACCTGAGAAGAGTGAAATTATTTGATTTTGCTTCCAGATTGCTATTAATAGTAATTTGATAAAAATATGGAAAGCAATATAATTCAGGCACATTTTTTCTAAAGGTTTTAATTCCACTAATGTGGCAAAGGACTTGGATACTAAGATCTTTGCCCGATAAATGTGTATATTTGCACCACACTACAGTTAAATACTACTGTTATTGATTAAAAAAAATAAAACCACACTAAATAAGTATTTTGTCTGTGAGCTCAGGAAGAAGTGGTGGAAATAGAGTATGTGGAGAAATACATGGCCCCTCAGCCAGAGGAATGCATCTTCCACGATGACTGGATCAGTTCTGTTCAAGCCACTGAAGAATGGTACCGCACTAAGCCAGTTCTAAGTTTTGTCTTGCTTATTCCTGTTGTGTGCAGAGGACTCTGTGGTGTCAAATAGAGTGGTATTCTGTCTCTTTAATAATATATTTTTTTCTCTTTACTCTGTTTTTGTTTGTTTTTAAACTGTCAAATCAGTCAGCTACTTGCCTTCGTAAGCAGTTCCATTTTAACACCTCTATTCCGTGCTGACAGTGACTTTACCACAAGTAGAAAACGGCTACAGTCACTGAACATGAGATACTATTATTATAAATGGATAATGCAAATGCTGTTTACTATCCTTTCTCTTAAGGGACAGTAAGATTTCATTATTTTATTTTTAACTTAAACCCTTGACTTTAAATATGACATTAATTAGCAACAAATATAATAGCATGCCTTTATATAGAGCTTTTCTTTAGAAAAACCAACTATAATTTGTCCTTTTCTACTGTATTTTCACACAAATTTTCTAGTCAACTCAGCAATGCTTCTATATGAAGTAAGGGTTTGAAAATGCTTTGAGATTCTCTAGTAACATACTACGAACAACAAATGATCTTATATTTTAAATTATGTAAGCAATCTTAAGAATCACCTACCAGAATATGCAGTACTCTTGTTGCTTTTCTTTTTGTCCTGTTCTCATAGCCTTATAGTTGTAGGCTTTAATGAAGCTTTACTCTGTAACACAAAGATTTTTTACTTTTCCAAATTCAATTTTTTGATGGTTTCTTTTTTTTTACGTGAAGTAGCTATGCTTTGAATTTGTTTCAGCTAACTAGTTACTGTGCTAATATTTTTCCAAGTTTCTGGTTGAAGCTTTTTTTCATAAAAACGTTGTTGGTTTTAAAGACAAGAATGCTTCAAATTCTGTACCTTGTAGGATATTAACTGGCTGCTACGATCAGACTGCTCGAATCTGGTCTTTAGAAGGAAAATCCATCGTGACAGTAGCTGGGCATACAGAAGTAGTGAAGGACGTGGCATGGGTGAAGCAAGGTCAGTATTTATATTAGGGGAGTAGTAATAGTTTGATTTATTGGGGGAGAAATGTCAGCATTCCTCAGTCATGAATATTTAATAATCTAAATGCTACAGTTATTTCAATCTCTGTTAGTGGTGTTAGAAATGAAAGAATGGTAATGAGTGTAGTTAGTTTAATATGTACGTTGGCTGTCCACCTTGCAGTCTTCATTAGCAGATACTGGTGTGTATTTTTATATTAATTGTACTTGCATGGTAGCACTGTAAACTGATGTAAACTGAGATATCTATCTGCTATTTCTTTGACTAGAGTAATTACTGTAAAGACTATGGAAAGCTGAGATGGGTGCAATCGTGACTTTTTTTCTTCCTCAGATAGTCTATCGTGCCTGTTACTCAGTGCATCTATGGACCAAACTATCCTGCTGTGGGAGTGGAATGTGGAGAAAAACAAAGTGAAAGCTCTTCACTGCTGCAGGGGGCATGCTGGGAGTATAGACTCCATAGCTGTTGATTGCACAGGAACTAAAGTGAGTGACTCCTGTAGAGAAACCTTTGTCTTTTGGGAAGTTAGCAGCCCATATCCCCCAAATCATCTTTTTGTCCCTGCCTAGATACTAGTCATCATGTTGTTATGACTGACACACTGATAAATTTCCAGTCTTGTTATAAATGGTGGTTATTGAGGATTAGGAGTGCTACACATCAGCACTACGCCATCTTTTCAAACAAAGTGATGCAGTTAACCTCTACATAGCACAAAAAGCTGAAGGTGACTTTAGATAGCACAAGCCATTATACCAGTGCTTTTTGACTTAAGAAGCCGCTATACTGCTGCTTTTGACTTAAGGTAAATGTTTATTTTTAAGTAAATTTTGCTTTTAATGCATGTGAATCTTGCGTTATTTTTATTATATAAACTGTTTTCAAGTTTGGCCTAAACTTTCACAGTAGTTTTGGTGGGGAAAAAAATTCCAGAGTGATACTAAGAAAAAGCAGGTGGTAGAAGAGGTCCTTTCCCTTTATCCAGGAATTCAACAATTAAAAGCACTCACACCCCAAAGGTAGAGTCATCCCTCTCAGCTTGACTTAAACATCAGACAGGTTAAAATCAAACCTTTTAGTGCTGAAGGAAATAGATATTTTGTAGATATTTTTTCCTGCAAAGAAAGGAAAAAGGATAATTTGGTTTATACCAAACTTTTTTTTTTAATTTTATTTGAGGAGCCTAGCACCGTTCTTCACATGTTATAACTCTGATTAACTTTTCAAAAAGGAAGTATAGTTAGTATGGCTTTCAATGTCTGTCTGGATCAACTTTTAACAAAACGTTTCTGTTCATACAGTTCTGCAGTGGATCTTGGGATAAGATGTTAAAGATCTGGTCTGCAGGTAAGATAAACACTTCAAAACACTCTACTTACTTAAGAACAACCTGAAAGATAGATATCTGAATACCATTTTCTTTTAGAAAATTTGAATCTGTAATATTAAAAGCGAGACAGAATTTTTTTTTTTTTTTCCCTTGCAAAGTCACAACTATCCATCGCTCTCTTAAGTTACTGTTTTGGTTGGTAACAGAGACCATAAATAATTGCAGGTATGGTTATCAACTGCCTGCTGGTGTTTATTTTATTCTGAATACAGTGCTTTCTATCCCTTTCATTTATTTTTAATGGATTTATTTAAACATGAGGATTTGCATATAGACCTCTTACAAATCAAAAGTTTGTGGGTTATGTTCCTGTTCTATTATTAACACCATAATATGGAGGACAGTGAGATGACCAGGTGTTTTCTAGAAATGTAGACTAATTCCATTTGAAGGCTTTCTTTCACTGTTACAACTCATATTCTTTCAGTTGGGGAGTATAAATGTAGGTATTGTATCTAAAAGAATGATTGTTTTTTATCACACACTTGAATTAATGTTGGGATTCTATAGGTAAGGATGGTCTTAAAAATTCCTTCAGACTTCATTTTAAAATCTCACGATCTGGAGAAGATCACTTAATTTGTATTCAGTTTCCTCACGCTTAAAATGGAGATAATACTGATCTGATCAGAGGTGTAAGGTTAAAATATTCATGCATCATAGACAAGTACTGTAAATATGGAGGTTTGCTTCATTGCTTATATGGAAGTGCAATTCAAAAACATATAGATCAAGTCTGATTGTCTTCTGTCACAGTACCTACAGACGAAGAGGATGAAATGGAAGAAGCAGCTAACAGACCACGGAAAAAGCAGAAAACTGAACAATTGGGACTAACAAGGGTAAGATGAGCTCCAGGTTTGTCCAGGATTTTATTTTAAAAGTGTGGCCACACAAAATAATTTCTCTTTGTTAAAAGTGACTACGTGAAAATTTCTGGTGATATGTCTGAGGCTGATCAGACACGTATTTTTATTTGCTGAAAGAATAGATTTGTTGACAATATTCAGTCTAATCTCTTGCCACCTTTGAATTCTAGACTCCCTTGGCAACCCTCTCTGGCCACATCGAAGCTGTCTCCTCTGTGCTGTGGTCAGATGCTGAAGAAATCTGCAGTGCCTCATGGGACCACACCATTAAGCTCTGGGACGCTGAAACTGGAGATCTCAAGTCAACTTTGGTGAGATCACTGTGCTTTGTCTGTAGGTTCAGCTGAAGTCCAGCTCAAATAAAGTTGTGCAAAAATAGTAGCTCCTCTCTTAGTTAATATTTTCTTTTCTGACAGACAGGAAACAAAGTGTTTAATTCTGTCTCCTACTCACCACTGTGTCGACGCCTGGCATCCGGGAGCACTGACAGACATATCAGACTATGGGATCCTCGCAGCAAAGGTGAGCTAAATAAAACACGCATGTTCACAGGAGAACCCCTCCCTGTTCACAGACATCTCACAAATTGTTTTCTGGTCCCTCTGCTTGAAACAAGCCACTTGGGGGCTTTTATTAAATATAAAGATTATGTCTGTTTTCCATAATCTGGTGCAAAATTTCTTTTGATTTCGCACCTAAAAATTTAGAAAACTAACTCAGCTTAGGTTTTTCGCTTTTGTTTTTTTAAACTTAGTAATGAATGTTTTGAACTTTTTTTTTTTTTGTAAGGTTCATACCTAAGTTGGTTGAAACATCATTTAAGTAAAATAGTAGTCACTTTGTTACGATATAGTGGTGCCAAGTCTGACAGGATTGCAGATAACTTATGACCGAACCTGCCAGATTTATTTCATAGACATGTTTACTTGTTTAGGTTCTATAATCTCATCCAGAGTTTAAGAGTATTATCTTCTTATATGTTAATTTAAAAAAAAGCATTTTTTTTTCGTTTGAAAAAAAGCAAATATCTTTGAAGAGTTTAGTGACAAGAAAATAATTTTTTAATCCCCCCCAACTCTTCCCCCAGAACTTGTGTGGCTTATATTTTTGCTTGCTTTCTTTAAAGTTCGTTTTGATTTTTGAAGTTGGAATTACTGATGGGAGAAACACTTACCTTGAACACAAATATGTTGCTGACTGCTTTTCTCACTGGATTTTGTATGTATCTTAAAAGTGCTGTTTCAGCTGGCATCTACTGATGTCGTCTTTTTTTTTTTTTTTTTTTCCTCTTTTTCTGTTTAGATGGCTCCTTGGTTCTTCTGTCTCTGACCTCTCACACAGGCTGGGTGACATCTGTGAAGTGGTCACCTACCCATGAGCATCAGCTGATCTCTGGTTCTCTGGACAACATTGTGAAGCTCTGGGACACAAGGAGGTAAAAACCATGCGTTCTTCGCTGTTCAAAGCATGTAAAGCTTAAAGGGTCACTTAACCTAATGAAATAGCAAAGGCAGTCTGAGACATTCATTGGAAACCCGTGCAGCATTTGTGAATATCCTCTAGGTTTTAGGATTCAAACGTATAATAAAAGGGAGAAAAATACTTGTTGTCTACCAGAAGGCCTGGGGCTTAACATCGGTGAGAGCTGTATGGCGTTCCAACATGGGACTTACCTGGCACTAATAGCAGCATTGATTGAAATGCAGAAGGCGGCAACCATAACATTGCTACTGGGATTAGGAACAGCAGAAGGTCTGCTAACCACCCCTCTATTTTAAGGAACAAAATACATTATTTTTCTAAAGCACAAGCCTAACAGTTTGAAGTTTCACTTGATACTTTTTTCAGACCTTTCATTACAAATTTCCAAGCAATGAAATGGTTTGCATTCAGAAGATACAAATGGCTTTTCTGGAAGATGCACACAGTCAAGCAGCATCCACACATGGAAGTAGGAAACTATATAATAAACCGTTCCTTAAAAGCAAATTGATTAAATTTCAGTCTCAAGGTACTTTGCAAGCATGGGAAAACTTTTGCTGCTTTTCTCTTGGGGGATGTAGGAGAGGTTAAAACTGATGTAATCAACTCTGGAGAAAGCAGAGAATATGCCACAGATGGTAGATATCTATACTCTCTGGAGGTGTTTATAACTGCTAGACCACATCTGTTTGATAGCATCGTGATAGTATTTCTTCCAGGGACCAATTTTATTTTCCGTGATTGCTCACGTAACTTCAAACGTGTGACTGTAAATACCTGTGTTTTACCAGTTGCAAAGCTCCTCTGTATGACTTGGCTGCTCACGAAGACAAGGTTTTGTGTGTTGACTGGACAGAAGCAGGGGTAAGAATCTGAAGAGCAAGTTACTCAATTTATATGCATGGTGATAAGGAAGAGGGCTAAAAGCGGTCATGGAGTTGTTATTTCCTTTATGCTTAAAGATAGACTGGAACAGGAAGTTTTAGTTGTGCTGTGGTTGATAGCGGGTTAACAAGAAGGTGTTCTTGTCATACGCACTGCAACGCTTCCCCATGCTAGCGTGCAAAGGTGTAGGATGGGAGTTTAAGCTCTGTAGCATTAAGTGGGTGTTACGCTGACAGGAGAACAGCACCACACCTCGCTGAGAAAATGCCTGTTGCAAGGTACCATTTGCTGCCATGGAGACTAAAGCAGCACCATGAACTGACAGCTGGGGGGTGGCAGTACACATAGAAGGGGGGAACTACATAATCCTCTATTAGCAAGCTGTTATACTACTATAGTGGTAAACACATGTATAAAATGGGAAAAAAACCATTTTGCTAGTGTTCAAGATTCTCATTGTGGCTCCCGTTCTCAGTAAAAGGCTCAGTAAAAAGCTTTATAAATTTTCCCACAAAAACTATGCTTCTAATTTGAGGAGGAGGGCAAGAGACAAGGCTGCTTCTGCACTTCGATTCACAGTTTTAGTCATGCCTTAACAGTTTATTATTCATTACTTCTGTTTATGTCTTCAAAGAAAATCGCAGTCCTCAACTTTTTTATAGTTATTTTGCTTAGCTCTGATATTAATCACACTTTTCTTTTTCTCTCACCAGTTGTTACTGAGTGGAGGTGCAGACAACAAACTGTATTGCTACAGATACCCAGCTACAGCCTCTGATGTTGGAGCATAAAGGTCAACAGCCAGAAGATTTTTTTTTTTTTTTTAACAAAACCAAAAAGATTTTTGCAGCAGTCACTGTCTGTTAGCATCCCTACACAACCAACATCTGAAGAAAGGAGGTTTTTGTTGCTCAGAGAGCTGTTGTTCCTGGCTTTTTGTATTGGTAACCTATACCCATATTTGTCACAGAAGAATGGCAACAAGCAGTTACAAATGTGATTCGTGTGAAACAAAGCAAAGGGCATTTCCTCCCTTTTTGATGGCTTTGAGTTAACATCTTTTAAATGGCTATTTGTATAGCCCTTTTAATAAGGAGTAAGCTGTTCCTGACAGAAAAAAAAATAACTCACTGGACTAAATTATTTTTTGAGTTTACCTGCTTTCCCTTGAAAAAAGAAAATAAAGCTTTTATCTACAGTTCATTGGTTCAGTGCCTAACTTAAATAAAAATCAGACCTCACCTCTCCTTTCAGTATGACTGTTGGCAGTTCTTAAGAGGTCCTTCGTTGATGAACCTGGTCTTCTTTCTAGGATGAAGACGTATGTTTGCAGTGCAAATGGTATGATATAAAGGAACCTGACAATTTTACTGGCAGATGTAGTCATCCATTTTTTTTTGTTGCTCATAAGTTAGGGCTATAAATTACTGTATAAGAACATGCCTGCCTTGTGCCACAGTACGTTGTGTTGCAGTACAACTGAGGTGGTTTCTTACACCTAAAAAGCAGCAGATACATAGAAACATGTGCACAATCACACAGAGAAGGCAGAAGAAAAATTAACTTGTTCCTAGAAAGAATGGATACAAAAAGTTGCAATAGCTTTTAGGTTGATAGATGATAAGCACTATCCAAACATGCCCATTTTCTCTGCTGGTGGTCTTGCTTTTCATTGAGCATTTAAGTGAAAAAGCTATTACTTCAGTTTGTTAGATAGCATGTATGTGATGTTAAACCAGCACATAGTTTAACAGTCTGGAAACCAAACTTGAATATCCTCACTAATATCTCAGCTTTCAATAAATGTTCAGACCTGTACAGCACAATCAAATCAAATGCTTGAAGTGCAAAGTTAATAATTTTTCTTTAAAGAGTGAAAACTCTGACCCCCGGGTTTACGATACGGACAAGTTTTGAGTAAGCAGTTTAGGAAATACCAAACAGCAAAACTATGGAGAAAACAGCAAGGATACAGGGGAAAGATCTCTGATCCCTTGGCTCTGCAAGTAACATACCACAACTAATAGACTGACCTTTGTTTACAAATGCTGCTTACAAGGAATTATTTCTCTTGCCATCACCTTATTAAGAACGTGCACATGGATAGTACGGGTTTCATCCTTTCTAAAGTAGTATACACTATTCACACCTTAACATAGCAACAAATTATATTTTCTTCTTATTAAGCTATTCCTTTAAAACATTGCCTTCTATTTGCTCTTCAACCTGGAACTTGAAAATAAGGTGTGCATTCATGTCCTACTGAATATCTTAGTTTGTTTTGTAAACCTACCAAAAATACAAAGCATTTTTGAGCAGGAATTTAGTATGTGCTGGAACATGCAGCATTCCTTCCTCCCCACTATTACAAATTTGTATAATGTCACATGAATGCTTGTGGATGTTCCGATCTATTCTAGCAATTGTTGGCCTAGTATTCATAGATGCTTTTAAAAATCTCCAATAATTTTTTAGTATGAAAACAGAGCAGAGTAATACCCTCTTTAGGCAATCCTTAATCCAGTACACCTGAGTTTGGAGGTCTAAACCAAGTAAAGTTTGGAGAACTTTGGATTTTTAATGGGAAGCAAGATGGTGAAGGTAGTTTGGAAACTAGTTTGCTTCGTTTCCCTTCAAGACTCCCAGTGATCATTTAATCTAAAGTCTTGAGCTATTTTGTGTATTATAAGAAACATCCTTTTTATTACTCTCCGTATTTCTTTCAGACAAATTATGCTTGAGAAGTTTTTTAAATTACTATCAGATAGCTGTGGACCACCTCCAGCCAATTAAGTAGTTGATTAAAAATAAGAGGGTTCTCTTATATGCTTATATCTAGAGACTCATGAATGCACAATAACACAGTTTTCTTGTCTTCCCAGAAAGATCTAAAAAATACTTTTAAAAAGGTCTTGTCACTTGAGCTGTTAACTTAGAAACAATATTATTTAGACCTAAGAAATCTCATTAATCATTTCTGTTTCAAACACAGTGAATCCTTTATATTTACTATATTTGTCACCTGTAGTAAATACACAGAGTGTAACTAGAAAGGTAGGTTTAGGTAGACTGCACTTCAGAAGCAAAAGGGTTTTTACAGTCTCCTCTCACCTCTGGTTCTCTTATTAGGAAAAGTAAAGTACCGTGTCAGACACAGAAAGAAGCAACTAAGGAAACCGTATTAAGCAATGCCAACATAAGTACAACACATTTTTTGAACGCGTCTGTATTACCACTGATACAAAGTATCCCAAAACAAACAAAAACACCTTTTAGATTTGGCTGACTGACAGTTCTTTGGATAATCTGTAATCTTAATTAAAGCATTTTAGTAAGAACACTTGTTTTGCTCCAAGCATGCAGTTCTTTCATTTAAGATAATGATGTGAAATTAGAATGGCCAGCATGAGTTGATTTTAAAGTTGCAAAAGACCCGAGTCAAAAACAAACTTATTTTTCCAGAACCGAGGTGCTCACAGTGATTCTACTCACAAAAATACTCTTTTTTTTCTTTTTCAGAAAATATTTCTATACATCTGTAGTGCCCTGGTAGCATGATATAGAACAGTAAAGAACTCTTCTATAGAACTGCACTACCAACAGCTGGTTTTCCTTAAACAAAGTGATACTTACTACAAGTGAGGGGAATAAGGACAATAGTCAATTACTGCAAGCTTTACTCATTTTTTGTATCAAAAAGCATGGCGGGGGTGGGGAGATAGGTGGGTTTGTTTTTGAGAGGCTGTGCAATTAATTGTTCTAATTCATCTTTTCATTCTGCACTAACCCTCGGCATAAACCGTTAACTTTACTAGCACACACGTGCTGCCTCTAAATCCAGTTCAAACTACACCATGCATTAAGACACACATTAAACATCAGCTGAACAAGGGGGGTCACCTGCATGGTCCTTGGTTTAGTGTCACACTTGCATTTTCTGTTCACGTGTTTGCTTTTCCCCAGCCGGTTCTTTCAGCTTTCTTCTTGCTTTGAGGCTTTTGTCTTCGTTGCTGGATGATTGCCATCGCTTTCCTACAGCCAGCCCTGGCAGAGCACTGTTTTTTCTCTCTTGTTAGCATTTTGTTTAGTTTTTCAATCTTTAATTTCTCAGCCTTCCCTCAGCTAGGAGATTGGATTAAAAAAAAGGAGAGGTGGAAGGAAACTGTAAGAGTTCCAGTGAAAGTGACACGCAACCTAAATCAGCATGTGTGGATAATGCCATTCACCACGGTACCACCCACAAGGTCACCAGCTTTTCCATAAAGCATGCAGACCCCCCACCAGTGAAGCCACATCAGCTCACCCACAGCACTGTGGACGGCAGCCTCAACCCACACGCCAGCCACGACTTCGAGACCCCCAAACTCACCTCAGATACCTCCTCCCTAGTCAAATTCTTTGCTACTGGACCCTCTTCTCTCAGCATGAGCTCTGAGGAGCGCACCATGAGCTCTGAGGAGCGCACCATACGCTCTGGAGGCACAGGCTGACAGGAGACCCTGGGTTTCTTAAGCTGCACTTTGGATGAGTTTGGGGCAAGAACGCAGATCTCCAGCCGGTGGTGTTCCGCCTACTCCTTTTATAGCCCTAAAGAGAAACTAATATGAAATTTAAGTGAGCTTTGTATAGGCTGATAAATTTCCAGTATAAACTCAACATACTTCCCTAGATTTTAGCACGTGTACATTAAGGAGATCTAAGTACATATGCTTAAAATGACTTCCACAATTTAAACTAAGATGTTTCACAGAGCTTGGAAAGAAAAACTTGTATACAAAAAGGAAGACACTTTTGATGAAAACTCCTGAGGTATGAGGTTTTCTCCCACATTTTCTATGACATTTCCGCAAGAGAAAGCACTAGATAGGCATATGCAGACACTTCCCACAGCAAAAATACATGTTCTTACACTGCTATGAGTATCCAGCTCCTATTAATTATCAACTTGTTACTTAGATACGGATATAAGTTTAAGAATTGCAGAATTTTTAATGTTTTTACTCATCCCAGTGAATTAATGGAGGCTACAAAGTTATTTCCCAGATTGTGTGAGTCTAAACATGTTTCTTAAAAAAAAAAAAAAAAAGAAATGGTGGATCAGATTCAGGCAGATGTTCCATGACCTCACCGAAATTTCAGCACATGCTCCTTTTCCCTGCTGTGGGAAAGGAGGAAGGTTT
Source organism: Numenius arquata (assembly GCF_964106895.1). Classification (NCBI taxonomy): domain Eukaryota; kingdom Metazoa; phylum Chordata; class Aves; order Charadriiformes; family Scolopacidae; genus Numenius; species Numenius arquata. The sequence goes on from NC_133578.1 coordinate 30,164,251, forward strand.
TGTCAGATTAAATACTTAATGTGAACTAGGAGGTCAACACACTTGACTTGGATTTAATTTCTACTCTCCATCAGAATAGGGCTGCTGAGCTGACCCTCACACAGCCCAGTCCAGGGGTGAATACAGCTTATGGATTATCACCCTGCTTCATTTGACACTATTATTTGATTTATTGCAACTTCTTGTTTGGTTGTTTGTTTTGTGGTTTTGTTTGGTTTGTTTTTTAAAAAGATGTTCACATTCAGTAGGATTAATTATTGTTTACCTGTAAGTTTTTATTAGATGTGCTTTGAGAATGCGTAATCGTGGCAGGTTGCCCTATCATACTATTCCCATTGCACCTCTGTGTGGTAGTCAGACACCTGAGGAAATGTCAAACCATTTCACTGGTGTAGCAGAAACACCAGCTCAAGCTTCAGCTTTCCCGGCAGTTAACTCCTGCTTGGGCAACTCAGGTGAGAGAAGCACACAGATATAACCAGGTGCACAGACTGCTTCCTTAGATAGCAACAAGCTATAGTAGCTTATGTTACAATTGTTAGAATCACCAATTATGTTTGATGTAAAACATTGGCACAGATCTCAAATTAGGAGCAAAATTTGGGTTTGAATTAATTGTCACGAAAACCCAACTTAAGTTGCCCTGTAAATTGCATGAAATGAGTGGCTCTTCAGCTGCCGAATCCAGTTTGGAAAAGACAGCTGCTCAGTCTGGATGAGTCTACCAAGCTATCCAAATCAAGACATTTACTGTATGGAATGCTGAAAACACAATTCAAACCACAAAAATGTAAATTTCTGTATCAGTTACAATATTCACATTCAAAAACTTCAAAATGTCAGCTTTGCATATCTTTGCAGTTTATTCCATTGGGCAACTAGTAGCCTGTGACCAACAGGGGATCAGTATGAGTTTAAACATCTGTAAAACTAAACAAACACCGAAATAAATGGCTTGTGATTGCTATTTCAGCTTATAATTTAAGCAAAGAAATTTCTTTAAATGGTTGAAACCATCTCTGAATGCAAAGCAGAATTCAGGAAAAGCTGCACGGAGAAACACAACATGCCAATTTTTATTATAGCAAAACATCCCAGTAATGCAGATTGCTTATCCAAAAGGGTCCCCCTCATCACGCTTCCTGTCATCTATGGCCTGTAAATTTAGATTAGGGAAGTTCTGATCTTCAGTCAGACCACAGCTGCTGTAAACTGCATGTGGAAGACAGACAGTTGAGATCCCTTGGAAGAGCATTCAGGAAATGCTCACTGACTTAATTGCTCTTCTTTATCCCAGTGGTCAAAAAACATTGTGCTTGTTACACACACGAACACACGGAGCTCTCCCATGGATTTCTGCACACAAGACCGGTTAAAAAACTGGCCAGCGGTTGACAAAATGTAGAAAACCGAAAGAAACTCACCAAAGACCAAAGATGAGTATGTGGTATCATCTGATGCAGAACTGGGTGCTAAATTAGAGATAAACCTAAGGATTATAAGCAGTGCCAGCATGAATTTATATGTAAAATATGAATACATGAAAGTGCCATCGTTTTCCCTGCCACTAACAAGTACTAGTTACTTTCAACAGGGCAGTCTGTCATTTGTATCATTTGAGATGCCCCCAGAATGATATCTACTGTTGAAATTGCATTATTGTTTTCTGAATCTATTCAATATCAAAGAGGAGGACTTTCTGAAATTATTTGCCAATCTAAATGATGTCATTACTGCGTCTGTACACACATCCCTGTGTGCACTTAACCTTTGGTGGAATAGCTTAGCAGTTTTGAGTCTACTGCATTCACCAAAGTGTTACCATAGAGCCTGCCAGCCAGACGAGTAATTCTTTCTGTCACTCAGGGCTTATTTGGGGAGGATGACAACAACAAATAAGATACACTCTTCTTTTTTTCAAATCCTTGCAACATTGAAGGCTACTGGGTGACATAAATCTCTCATTTGTGTGATGCTAAGCCTGAAGGCACATTGTTGATCGAACAGTGGATGCAGACACCCAGAGGCATCTGCTGAAAACATGTGCTTTGAACAAAAGTCTGGAAGGTGTGGCATGGGTGTGCATTAGCGGGAAGAGCTGTTCATGCTACAATGTGCTTTGGATTCACAACAAACATCTGCTTCCTAGTCTCCCCCATTAAAGTAAATACAGTAATTTGTTTTCTAACTTAAAAAGCACACATTTCCATCTATTTCCCATCCTTTCCCCATAGGTTTTGCACCAACTTTATTTTTAGCCTGAATCTTGCAAGGTTCATACAAATATGCGAACTCCTTTTGATCTTTAAATTTAAAAACAAAACAAAACAAAACAAAACAAAACACTAGAAATCTGACATAATTTTACTGAGTTCCATTAGGGACCAGAATCTGTTTGTGTGCTTGTAAGATCACAGTGATCTTTGACTCTTTCACTCTCCATTTCAGATAAGAGATCTTATCTTTCAGCAGATCTTGGGTTGTTAGTTCACTATTTTCATTGACTTTGTACATAGGATGAGGTTTCAGAATTTGCTGGCAGCAGGTTTTTAATACTTGGAACAGGGATCAAGTATAGCTCTTGGTGTTATACAAACAATCTTTCTTCCATCTCGCATCAAGATGCAAGTGGTCCTCTGAATATATCCACAGCATTTAACAGAATATTAAGTTAAATAATGATAAGCTTTTGCCTTTAGGTGTAAGACCATACACAGACCCTCAATGGATAGTCTCTGTTGTTTCTCAGAAAACTGCATTATGGCCAGTAGTTATCTCTTGCAGTTAAAATACTAAACAAAATGTTCCCTAGATCTAAACAGCACAGATTTAAGCAGATTCTGGTTTCAGTTACACTGTTGTGATTCCAGAGCATGTCAGTTAAGGCAGTGAAGCCTATCAAATTCAACAGACTTAATATAGATTTACAGAGGAGCTTAGATGCAGCCTATCTGAATGCAATTTACAATAATTAGATATTGTATCTTGATGTAGCTGAAAATTGCGTGAGAACCAGTTTCCAAAAAATCAAATATTGCATGTCAGCGAAGCCTTTTCTGGAAGGAAATAAATAAGATTGGTTTTCATAGTAACTAAGCTTTGGAGCAGAATGGTGAGGGGGAGGAGATGATGGTTCTTCTCCCTTTCTAATCCAATCCATTTAAACAGAGGAATCAAAACAACAGATGTTTAGTATGAAAAATGCTGCCTGAGATACTGGCAGCACAGAATCCAGCATGAACTCACCACAGATGAAAAGGTGAAGAGACTACAGTTTCCCTATTTCAGTTTTACCAGTTTCTAGTTCTGCTGCAATTTAAAGTCCAGAGTGTTGTGTTAAAAAGAAGCCATCATTTTTGCAAGGAGAGCAGTTTACAACCCATGCACCATCCTGCCATGCACCATTCTGAATCTCTGCAGTATCTGTATTATTGCTTGCTAGATGTAAACATGGGATTATGAGATATAAAATTTTATCTGACCAGCTCATTCTCGAGAAGACCAATATTAGACTATGTACCAGACAAGTCTGTTTTAATGAAAGAAATCTCTATTTCTAATCTGTTCTCAGCTTGCTGCTGCAGGATAGTGCAGAAACTGAAAAATATATTCAGTTTTGGGATGTCTGAATTGTATCTCTCGTATCTTGGCAGACACATTTGAAGCTAATCATTTTGCTTAGCTGATTCAAGTATTGCTTTCACCACTGGCCTTCTCTAATTACTCTTTGTAATTTATGACACAGCCATTTGTAGGGCTGTACAAAGTTACAGAGAAAGATAAGCTTTTTTTATTTCCCTTTGCAGTAGGATCTTCTTGCCATTTACTCTCCTTATTTTGCCACCCACTCCATGTTTTACAAGCGAAACAGCTCGTTTCTTATGCCTCACAGGAGTATCGAGATCAAGGAGGTAGAAATCTCACTCCTTTTAAATATATCAGGTTTTGACCTTTCGGCTAAGATGTCTCAGTATAGTAGACACCCTGGGTGCCTAATGCATTGCCCCTGTATTTCTCTTCCCACATACATTATGACACTGGGGCCGTTACGGCTAGCAGTATTTGCCTTTGACACACCTTTTCATCTTTTACATTTATTCTGCAGTGTCTCTGCTATTAGTTTTTCCCCCATCTCTAGAATTACCGAGCAACTGAAGAACAGGGGGTAAGTGGAAAGGAAGCGCAGCCGATGCTCAAGTGATAATCAGCAGCCCTGGTTGCTAACATCTCTCCTACCCTGACAGCAATGTTCTGTGAGGAACCCTCACCCACGGTCTACAAGCACAGCCAGATGTCTGCACCCCTGTAGCTTAATCCACCAGCCATCCTCCAGAAGCTAATCCTCCCCCTCCGTGGCTGCGGTCCCAATTACTTTTGATGAAAGGCACAAATAGCTTGAACCACCATTCTTTTGTGTGTGTGTGACTTTTGTCTTGATTATATTTCATAAATTGTCTACAAGTATACACTCAGCACTTGTCAGCAGTCGAGCTGGACTCGTTTCAAACAGAAATGTCAGCTGCTTATGTCAAGTTGAAATTTGGTTTAGTCTTTGAATGTGATTCTGCCTACATTGCACTGCTGCCCGGTGAAACGCTGCATTGAAAAAAGACCTTCTCAATAGAAATACCCCCTCTAAATACGACCTCTAAAAGGAATTTTGTTCAATTTGACTTACGGTTTCTTTTCTTTTTGATACTGGGGGGCTTGATTGCTCTGAGATAACAGAATGCTGTTATATATTAAATTTTATAATTTTAAATTCATATTGTTTATTTATACACTTATATAATTCAATGTTATAGTTTAACTTATTCTGTCCACAAAATAATGAATCAACATTTCTTTCTGAAGGCTTTTTTTTGGTTTTGTTTCCATTCATGTGGCCTGCACAGATCTCCACTACTGAGTAGCAGAATACTGAAGAATACTGCTAGGGACCTTATAGTACCACATGCTGGTGGTACTATATGTGAGAAGTTTATTCTAGTTTGAGGCTGCTCTTCCGTTTTTCCTTCTTTTAGCATTCTTATTATTTCAATAAACACTGAAATTAGGGACATATAGTTTCTCTCTAAATATATTTTAATATAGATATTTATAGTCTATAACATCAGGATACATTAAAATACCTACAGCCTCCTGAGCCAATCACTGCTTCAGATTGACGACAGAGATTAGGTTTCAGATTTCATTAATAAATACATTAATGCGGCGTTTTCACAAATAGAAGAAAACAAAGCCCTTTGCTAAATATTCAACATAACTAGACTTTGCAGGGCCTATTACTGAAGTTGTAACTGTAGTGAAAGAAGAACTTTATAATCCTTAAAAACTTTAATGGTGCCTTATGCTCAAAAAAAAAAAAGATTTTATGGATTAAAAAGGATTTTATATCTTTCCAATTACAAATTTAAATGCTGGCATAATAGTATCTAATTGCAAGTGTGCTATTCATTATAAATCACACAGCATAACAGGACTACTAAGGTAGAAAGTTTGTGGAAAAGAAGTTCCCCCTCCCTTACGCCTTGATCCATAAAAAGAAAGCAAACAAAACCACCTTGGGATAGTAAAATCGGTATTTTACAGATATGTTAAGGACTTTTATGGGAAATAATTTGGAAATTAGTGTTTAGAATTACGTGACAACTGCATAGCCTTTCAAAATGCTGTCTGCTGTTTGTAATGAACATTCCAAAAGTATTAAACATTCAGAATTCTTTCAAAATGTTCGTAAATGTATACACAAAAATTAGACACACACACTCCCTCATATGTTTTCAACTTTTTGTATATTTTGTTATTTAGGGAATTATTAATATGTATATCACAGATACTATTTTTTTTTTATACCATAAGTTTCCACAGGTCTCAAGAAAAAGAACAAAAATTTTTCCCTTTTAAGAATTCCTGGAAAGGAATGCCTTCTAAGCCCCAGAGTTCAAATAAAGACATTTAAGTAGAAAACCAGCAAAAAATACCAGATGTGTAATCCGGTAAAATATTCACATTCATCTTCCTTTGTAGCATGCCTTTATATCTCTTAGCCATTTTTTCTTCCCAATGCCCCTCATTTCACCATCGTTCCACATGAAGTCTGACATGGACATTAGTGACTCGATTTTAATTAATTCCTCCCCCAATCCCACATACACCACATCTGACTGCAAATGTTGTCAAAACCTGCAGGTCTTTTCATGCATCTTATCAGTTTGAACAATGTGCTTGTTCTGCCACCCCCGTTGTTCTAATGATAAAAAAAGTCAATAAATTGGAATTGCCACACATTTTATTTTTCAATTACTTCTTTTTACAGGCAACTGAGGCAGAAAATAACCTAGGGCCCTTATTAGTGTTTCAGGCAGAGCACAATCCAAGTGAAAAAGGAAATGTAAGTGGAAAAAGGAGAGATGTCAAGAAAAGGACTCTCCTTTCTTCTGCCCACCAAAGGTTTTCAACTTTATTTTTAATAGTCCCCATTTACTCAGTTAATGCACTACTGTTAATTCAATTGAAGGTATGATTCGGAGAATGTGCATGTGTGTATTGCAGAGGTATTTGGAGGGACACGTCAAAAGCAAAAGCCATTTTATACCTGAAGAGAAAACCACTTTCCTGAAATCCGATGTGAGTAAAGTACAAGCTAGCAGGCGTTGATGATCCGGTGATAAGAGGGAGCTCGACACACCTCTCGTGACAGTTCAGGCTGTGTGCCTGCTCTGTTTCTTTCCCACACATCTTTCTCCTGTTCAGACTGGGCTACACGACTACCTCAGATAGAATGTTAATTAATATAAGCCCGTCCACAGAGAAACACCAAATCCAAAATTTCAGCCTGATACACTAACCCTTGGCAAAGCGCTGTGCAATTCTGTAGGAGGGATGCTGAAGTGGCCGGGCAACAATAAGCAATAGCTGTTGTTACACACTATTGTCGGAAATTTTCAGTCAGGTGAGCTCAGTGCTACTGTTGGGTATGCATACACACTCCTTGCTATCAAAACCAGATCCTTCACCCACTTGTCTACTGAAAACTGGCAACAGCGTCAGACTCACTATTACTGTATGACATTTTAATTCTATTTATATTCAGAATGCTGGGAATTCCAATAAATACTGCATGCATTTACCCCTCACAATCCCAGAGGTTTGCTCTGCTTCTTGACATGGAAGGTGGAAAGAAAACAGGCATCACCTAAGCTGGGCATTTGCAGAGTTTGGGTGCACTGTTGGCCATGAGCATGCGAACAGGTTCCTGTTACTGCTGTAAATCTAAAATTGCATTTATGAGGAACGTGCCCCTCTGGTACTTTTACACTTTGGGGCACAGAATGGTAGCAAATCAACTTCATGTACCAACTTTTAGCTCAGCATTTACTATTGTTCTTGCAACGTGGTTAGCAGGCAATGAGGGACAGCCTGTGTGTCAACGCTGATAAACATGAAGGCTAACGTTCTAATTTTAACTATGCTGTAGGTATAGTCAGTCCATTTCTCCCATGTTTCACCAAGATATTCTGCTCATTTGGGCTCTCATTTATTTTACTGATTTTTCCACTTTTACCTTCAGATTGGCCCTTGTCTCCTTGGCAGGAACTACCAAGGGCCAGTCATAAAACTACAGTATCTGAGACCCTCTGGAGTAAGCCTGTGTGGAATAGAGAGGAGCACCACTGTGGATGAAAGATGAATACCAGGAGCTGTATCCTGACAACTGCAAGCAAAATGGGCAATTTCAGGTAGTAAACATTCACTCATCCATACAAGCACCGTCTACACTAGACAAAGTACTGATTGCCAACAAGTTCACCATGATTTAAGTGGAGGCAAAGACATGTCACCTTTGTACATTTTTAGCTACTGATACCTATTGTACCTCATGACAAACAAAACAAAACCAAGAGTGTCCTCCACACCTGGAGAACAAAAACCTATTGTTCCCTATATTTGTTATTAAAACAGAAGAATGTGCTTATCACCACAAACAAGTCACCATAAGAGGAACTGTGCAACAAACTTTCCTACTCACACAGATACTTGCCTTCCAAAAGTCTCTCCACCTTCTGTCTCTCCAGCAGTTGCTCTTTTAAATTCTTTTTCTGAGCAAACAAAAGGGTGCAGGAAAACTAAACTCTTTTCTGCCTGAAACACTCTCCTTGAGGATGACACTGTAGTTACGTGCAAAGTGCACAGAGTTAAAATTCTATAAAGGAAAACAAATGAAAGTTAAAATGGTATGTCTACTGCTAGGTTACTGTACAAGATTACCTGCATATCTCAGTATGTTTCCACCCTTTAGGAAGTGAAGAGGTCATAATTACTATTCAGTATTTCGACACTTCTCTCCAATAGATGATCAGTTCCCCTGGGACAGACACATTCACCTTATTATATAAGCACGTAAAAAACCCTCATAACAATAGAATATGTCCCAGTCCTACAGATTTCTAAGTTGGTTTGAATGTATAGATCCTCTAACCAGAAACCGCTGCAGGTAGTATAGTGTATATTAAGAGTCAAAGACTGATCTCCTTTTGCTGTTGCATTTTCCAGTTTGCATGGGTTCAGGTACAGATGGAAGTAAGTCTGAGTTTGAGAAGCTGAAGGGGCGCCTGTCAGAAAGTGACTTCCCCTGGCAGTCTGTCAGGTATCTACCCTAGCACCAAATCACTCCTGCTCACCTGCCTTCCCGCTCTCCCGTGACTGAGGATGCTATTTGCCATGGTAGCTACAGACCCGCTGCCTTGTCTATCTTCTGGAACGACCACTCCTGAACAGCAGTCTTGCAGAGTTTACTCATCTTTTTCAATGAAATATAGCAAATGTAACCAAGTATTTAAGAATTTCTTTTCTACTTAAAAAAAACCAACAAAACCAAACCAAACAACTAAAGAATTCTGCAAAGCACCATAAGGAAAGGCCGAGCCCTCATTCCTTGTCTTCCTCCAAGCAAGTAAAAGATTCCACACTCATTCACCCTTGAATCTTTCAATTATCCTTCTATCCAAAAATCACATGCACAAGTTTCTGGACACGAGAACTGCACGCTCAGTAGTGAGTTTTCCAATTTTAGAATATATGACACTTTATGAAGATGTGGCTGTTTTTCAAGCTTGAGATAAATAAAAAAAAAGTATACAAAGTAAGCGAATCAAACAGGAAGCCAATTGTTTGAGATCCACATACTGTAGAACCAGACAGTTAAACAACAATGCAAATAGCAGCCAGCTGTAAATTTGTTCAATGACTTCTTTGCCTCCCTTAGAAACCTTTCTGTGTTTCTGCAAAATAGTTCAGCTCATGTCCAAAGTCCTTGAACAGACCACTTCCATCCATGCCATTCTGTTGCACAGGAGGTCAATTTCTTCCATACTAAGACAATTGTTTTCTTACAGATGAAAAGTTTCCAAACAGGAGAACGATCATTTGATCTAGAATTAAACAGCTGAAATGTGTTCAGCACATTTAAGGACATTCCCTGTGCTCATTTGCCAATCTATACTGAAGTATGAAACATTTATCTTCCCCCTCCCTCATGTTTTCCCCTTTTAAATCTCTTTTAAAAAAGAGGTTTTTAAAGATCTCTTTGGCCATATTGTATATTAAAATTCTACCTACAAAAGAGTATTTTTATAGAATTTTTAAAAAATCTGATGAAATTAGTAAATGGCTATACAGCATTGTAACTTAGAAATGGAATCTTTTGTGTTAAGTGTGACCAAAATTTTGGCATATAATCATCTTCCTGAGGAAATATAAACAGTCCCAGTGTTATGAAGTATAACCAGAATTTCCATAACATTTTATAAACACACTAATGAAACTATTTTTACAAGTAGATACTTAGGAGAACATTTTCATTACATAGCTTGCACTGTACAAATCAATCAATTGGAGAGATGGAACAAAAGGTCAATGTGTTATTTTTTTCTTAAGAAGGATTCTTTTTCCTAGCCATCCCAGAAGTGTCCCTTAAACAACCCCATTGACAAATGCAGAGACAAGAAAGATGACATTTCCAGAAATATCAATAAGCACAAAAAATAAGCTGAAGTCCAGAAGAATCATAAACACTCTGTACGTTTTATTATGAAGGAAATAGCTGCTTCCCAGAATTGGTAAAAAAAAACCCCGAACCCTAAAAAAAAGACTATTTGCTAATTTCTAGTATTTTCCTTCAACTTGCAGTCTTTCATTTATCTTCTTTTTCGCCTTAGTTATTAAAGTATGAGGATCTTCTCCTTTCACATTAGAACAGTTTTAATTTTCAGCATTCCAGGTATTATTGTGTCATGTGTGTAAATAATGACATGTTCATTAATTTATATGTACTGACAACCAAAAAATTTATATCTTCAAAAAAATTTGTATCTACTGAAAAAAACCAAAAACTAGTTACATACCTTCATAGTAGAAATCTCCTTTCTCTGGCATTATATGAAGTCAGAGGTATTTCCACTGAAGTAGCTGGAGCTGGCCACACACAAAGTCAGCAGGAAGGAGGCTCTCCTTGCCATACAGCAGGTAGATCACTAAGATTTCATCAAAACCTGCTTCACGAGCACTCTCTGATCAATTCATTCTTATTCTGTTTAGGTTAATCTCATTAAAGAAACTTCTGTCACAACAGAAATTGGAATAGTCAGGACAAGTGAAATGTGTAGCAATTTTCTTTCAATAAAGTTGACACAACATGTCAGCAATTAACATAATACCCTTAACAGACAAAGGCAAGCCAAAAGTACACTGAGCAGTGTCAATTAGTCGACAGAGAAGCTACAGTGAAGCGAGATCTTTGCATAAGTTGTGCCCAGATCGTTGTATCTATTATAATGCAGACCATTATAATGGATGGAAATACCCCTAAAGGCAAAGGAGCAGCAGCTTTATTATCATGTTTTTTCTTTAAAATTTTTTTTTAGAAAACATAAATTTTATAGGGTGCTTAATATTTTACCTGGTTAACTTAGTTACCAGGAACAGGAAAGTTAAAAGTTGAGTTATTGTCCTGGTTTCAGCTGAGACAGAGTTAATGAAACACTTGAGAGGCACCTAAGATAGCTTTTCTATAGGCCTGGATACTACAGGTTAAGGTCCAGCACCACGGTGACATGGTAAAGAATGATTGCTGTATATGTCGGACCACTTCACCAGAAATGCCAACCCTTTATACACAGAAACTCACGTCTCCAGGCCTTAGAAATATGCAAAGCCCACGATTTATTGTTCCTTCTCTAAGTGCAACTCCAACTCTTACTCTTTGGATGTCTTAAGGGGAGAGCTGCACATGAGAGGTGACCACCCCAACACCAGCAATGGAGCAGTAGGGTAGAGTTGGCACACACAAGAAATTGGCTGTTTTCACCTGATCCACACTTGGGAGGAAGGCAAAGAAAACAGTTTTGTTTTTATTCCGATTTCAATGGCAGCTGTCGGAAAGCTGCTCAGCAGTTTGGAATGTCAGAAGTAGTCCCTTTGGAGCTGGATTAGAGGGAGATGGAGACAGCCAAGAGCACTAAGCAGATAGCTCTGTAACCAGGGAGTAAAACTTACTGCATATTCACAGATACAGAGAACCATATTCTCTGTCACATATAGCTCACCCTCAAATCTCACAAGCAAGCCCTAAACTAAACATTTGCTGTAAGGTCTTCTAATCTGCTTTCACTAAATAACTGGGTAATATATACTGGTATAACATCTCTAAAAATAAATCTGCCAGTCTTACTGGAGGGGAAACTACAATGTCTGCAAGCCAACAAAAATAATGACTTTTCATTCTACTTGAAGTTCAGGAAAAATATTCATGTTTGCCAAATAAAAAAACGACAAAACTGATGGGAACGGAAAATGTTTTCATGCTGAAAGAGGATATTACAAACAATGGAGACCCAAAGTCAAATCTCTCACTATCCTTTTTAAAGGAACTTTCCAAAATATTAACACCCAATTTTTGCAAGAATGATGTAACCTTTAAACAATACTACTGTAAATACTTTGTCATCTACCTTTTATATAATTATTTCTTTAAGAAATAATGATGAGACTGACCCACCCCATGCATACATATTTGTTTGAGTATTTTTTCTGGCCTGCTGGCTTTAATTTTCAGCTCTTCTGGTAGTGTTTTTTCAGCTCGGGCTTATTTTTATTTCTGGAGCTATTCCAGAAGTTCAGAAGACAGAAATTCAAGGAAAAAACAATGTGCTGATAAACAAGCCTGATGATTCTCAGCTTTCAAGCCCAGAAAAAGGTGAGAAAATTCACGAAAGAAAAAATGCCTTAAACATCTATACTCAGAATTACTTTTTGACATTTCATATTACTGTTCTTCAGAAGAGAGGGTAGATGGAGTAGCTTTTCATGAGATCAGCCTTAACCCTAGGGTTAAGGTAGACAGCAACAAGAAGTATCATATAAATCATTATTTCTCATCTGTAGCACCAATGGTTTGAAAAACCCAACTGTTGTGTGAAACATGTTAACATCATTAACATTTTCCACACAAAGTGCTGGAAGAGGAAGGATTGTTTCAATTGCCAGACCGTGAGTTGCACAACCTGAGATTCTAGCATACATTTTCAAATGCTTCCCAGTCAGAGGCACATGCGTGATAATCTTCTGCAAGAGAGAGGAACAGCTGGCTAATGCCTTACAGCCACACCCAATGTTAGGATGAATCAAACAAACTATGGCTTAAAACGTCCCCAAAAAACTTTAGTCTGTCCTCTGTGCAGTGGCCAACAAACTAGTTCTACGCCACATGCAGAATTAGTTACTCCAAAGCATGAAAAACTTTCTAAAGACCCTGGACTTTCAAATGAGAACATGCACTCATTTAAGAAATACCATCTGAAATCCAGTAACAACCAAATGAAAACTTCATTACTTATAGAAATTAATTTTTCTTCCTGAAAGTAGGTTATACTACAGTTATCTGAATAAGTTTACACATAAAGACATTACATCCCACTGTCCTACTTTATGCATTGTTAAGTTTTGCAGGAGAGAAGACAACCAGAGAACTAAAGGAAGAGAAGTAAGATTCTGTTATGTATTAGCAACTAGAAAATTGAAAGAATAGGACAAATAGCCAATACCCAATATATGCTAGTAATACTCCAGGAATCTGGATCCCTTAGTAAGTCTTGATCCTTTCAGAATTGGAGAGATCATCCAGCAACGTGAAAATACATTTTTAAGTCTCCAAGGTAGGCAGCCATCTCAGGAGTCAATTACACCATCAGAAAGCCTAGCCAGGTCCTCTGGCTTCCTATTTTCACAGTGCTGAAAATATCAGGATTAAGTATCTACAAAATATCATAGGTCGATGACTATTTTCTGTAGGAAAGACTGGGTCCTTCTTCTACTGAAAACAAAACCAAGCAATATGATTTGGTCTAAAATTACTGTAGTGTTATTAGGGACAAATCTACATTACCAAGCAATCATGATGCACAGCAATACTTGCACCATTCAGACCCTAAGTGCACGCTGAGAGGAAGGTCAAAATATTTAGAGGTAAATTCAGTTGCTGCAGATGGGGAGGATACTCAGTCACGATATAACATGAGACACAGGGATCGCGTGGGACAGAGGCACGGACCTCTCCGCACCCTCAGCATCTTCTATTCCACTACTGACTAAGACAAACAGGAAATAACGACACATGGGCTGCCCTCTTCTCCAGGAACAGGACTGCATCTTTTCAAACACTTTTCAAAAAGGTGTTTAGTTCTGAATTTTGTAGTTTGAATGCACACTCTTCAAACATACATATGAAAATACTCATCCAGGTTGCTTCTACTAGACTCTTACTGTAAAAAAAAAATAAAATTCAGAAACCGTCTTGAAGAGATTAAACTGAATTCTTGTATACTTTCCAGTAAATCCACTAAAAAAAAAAAAAAATCACCTTGCATGCAACAAAGACGTAGCATTTTTTAAATCTGTATCAGAATCATGTCTAATTCTGACAATAATTGTAGGTCTTGTAGAGCATGTTTTTAAGTGTGAAATATGCAGTGTTCAGCACTACACCAAAATCAGAAAAGGATAATACTGGTGCAGTTAATGCTATGTATAGAATCATAGAATCATCCAGGTTGGAAGAGACCCTTGGGATCATCGAGTCCAACCATCTACCCTACACTACAAAGTTCTTCCCTATATCATATCCCCCAACACCACATCTAAACGTCTCTTAAACACATCCAGGGATGGTGACTCAACCACCTCCCTGGGCAGCCTATTCCAATGCCCGACCACTCTTTCTGTGAAAAATTCTTTCCTAATGTTCAGTCTAAACCTACCCTGCTGGAGCTTGAAGCCATTCCCTCTTGTTCTGTCATTAATTACCTGTGCAAAGAGACCAGCACCAATCTCTCTACTGTGTCCTTTCAAGTAGTTGTAGAGAGTGATGAGGTCTCCCCTCAGCCTCCTCTTCCTCATACTAAATAGTCCCAGCTCCTTCAACCACTCTTCATATGATTTGTCTTCCAGGCCCTTCACCAGCTTCGTTGCCCTCCTCTGCACTCGCTCCAGCAATGTACTTGGACATTATTTCCTATAGATGCTCAAAGGAAAGACAAAATCCAAACAACTGGAATAAGTACTAATTTTTGACAACTGAGTCACCACAGTGTAGCCTGTGTCTCGTACTGGATCTAATAACTCGTAATTTACAGCATCTTAAGCTTGTAGTTGATCTCCAATTCATTACTTCTCAAAAGCTCGTTACTTCTCAAAAACAACATCTGAATTTCCAGTGGAAAAATAAACCAACACGTGATCTCAAGTCCTACTGTCCTTTTAAGGCTTCCACTACTTGAGAAGTTACCACAAATCCATTTTTCTCTCTTTCAGAGGTCAAACTTGAAAGGGAGAGCTCTAGACACTACAATGTTAGACAGCAGTACTACACTCCTGGCACAGAGAGAGAATCTGTTCTATACTTTTCATACTCTAAATTCCACTAATGCCAGAAAACGTGTCAGTAAGAGAAGAGAAAAAAGTAACAAACACTCTTATCAGACAGTATTTGACTCTGGCTGTACTCACTCTCACATTATGGAACTCACGCTGAGGCAGGCAGAGAAGATTTAAGCAGATTGTGTTCTATATTGGATTATGACATACTTTTCTTGGTAAGAAACACCAGCAGTTTCTACTTCAGTAAGTCCTTAATTCTAGATCATCTGTAACATACTTTAAATTGCATTCAACTTGTGAAGTAACTCAATCTCCCACCTCATTGCACGTACCAATCAATTCAAGTTAGGGTAGCATTTCTGGTTTGTTGAGAGACAAGAAAATACTTCAGTTATTATTTGCTTGCCTACAGAAATATCCTGAGGTTAATGTAAATATTTTATTATTTTAAAAGGTCTTATTAGATTTAACAAAAACATTACTTCGTTTTACCTTTTTTCTAGCTGTTCAGAATATGACTGAAGCCGTTATCAACATGGTTCAGTCTTTTTGCAGATCTGGATCTCCTTTCGAATCCAGATGCCACTGGATATTCAGCAGATGAACTGCTTAATGTTTATAGACTCATCCAATGGGCGAATATTGATGATATTTTGTTACAGTGGTCTTCACAACAGACTAAATTAATTTTACTATTATAAAGAATGCTTAAAATCCTGCTCCAAACATACGTCATCATCAGGCATGACAGTGAACGTTTAGGTTTCAAGGAGAATAGCACTAAAGGATCCTACTATGAACTTAGAGAGAAAATAAGTCTCTAACACCTTGGGTTTGGGACTTTTGGAGCTGTTTGAAAGCTTATTAAGCTGGTATGGTTCCATGCAGAAAAGATTTGGTTTTTGATGCATCACAGAGGGGAAAAAAAAAAGGGGGCGGGGGAGAGGAACTAGATCTAGCTAATTACTTTTTATCCCATGGTCTTCTAAAAATAAAATCTCTGGGGTTACCAGCAAATACTAGTTCCAGGAAAATACTCCAGGGCATACAATGGACTCTTTAATTTTTTTATCTTTAAGGAAATCACATGCTTAGGACTCACACCTCTGAGACAGCAAAACTGTATTTGGGACATAGAAGTGGATAGGATGATGGTATCGTTTCCCAACCCTGAGGAAGCCACAACTTTATTTTTAATTGCACTTTGAAAGCTTTAGAATTGTTCTGCTGGCTATCTGCAATTTCATAGGACCTCTTTTGGCAAAGGGGAGATCGGCCACAAGTTTTGCACTGTTTCTACTACACTTGAGAATCCCATGTTGAAAATTTTGCCAAACACACACACAAAATACATATCCAAATTAGGCCAGGATGTAGCCCTTTTATGAATTTGTCAAGTATAAGACAACATCAGTCAAGCTCTGCCTTAACTTGTAATTAACTTCTTGCAGCACAAAAAATAAATTCAACCCTCTGTGGGTTCCAGTAAGCCTTAGAGCATGGAGAATTATACTGCAGGACACAGTTTGAACATTTCTTTTAGTTTATGCAGACTCCAACTACCCTTGAATTTCAGATCCTGTCAGCTCTGACTGCAATGCAGTAGGTTTTAAAGGCTATTTTAACTGGGGCTGTGGCTCTGAAGAGAGTTATGGCACAAATGAAGGTGCTCTGGAAGAAAAGAACAGGCAGGTAGATGATACTGCTTTAAACAGGCAATACAACTGCAGACACATTTGTGAAACTACGGTCTTTGAACAGCCGTGTTAACTGTCTAGAAAACTCCTGCCACTCTCCATGTATTTGGCTTACAATATGGATGGATATTGGTAATTTGGGATAGCAGCTGTTACACAGCTGGAAGAGAATGCTGCCACCCATCCTACTCTCAGGCAAGGACAACCTGTTGCATTTTATTTGAAGAAATTTGCTGGAAATCAGCAAACATCTCCCAGAAACCTGAAGGTCAACTTATGGGCTGAAGACACGGCTTACAACTTGCATCAAAAGACATTTAGAAAGTTCATTTTCTGTATGGGGAAGGGGAATTGTTCCATACATACTGCAGGAAGATGCTGCTAGCAACCTCTTAACAAGGGATTAAATATCTACAGCTCACAAAAGGCTGAGAATGGTCTAGGTTTTGTTTTGTTTTTTTAAAAGAAGCTAAACCGCTCTATTTAAACAGAAAACAGAAACAAAAATTTCATCTCAAGAGAGAAGTAACTTGTAATTATCTGACTGCTCAGCCTCGTTTGCAGTTTCCCAGCTGATGTTAACTGTATTCACTGGAGCAATTACAGGTAATCTCACCTGCAAACTGTAAATCAAATTCTGCTGTAGCTCTTCATCTACCCTATACAACACCTGAACACGTCTTCCAGCTGAGCAGCGCTTCTATGAATTCTGTATAGAGAAGAATATTTTAAGACACGATTAAAAACCTTGAATTTGCAAAAGCCACACAAAAGATCTGGGCTAGGTCAAGATGTAGCCTTTTTGTTAATTTGTCCAGTACAAGATGTTGTAGGTCAAGTTCTGCCCTAACTTGTAATAAACTTCAGAGGTTCAGAAAAATGAAGAAGTGCAAACAATAGATTCTCACCTCCTGCCTGCCTGACACACACAGCAAGATGAATTCTGGCAGTGCTCACTGTTCACAAACTTTTAGTGGAGCACCTGCTGCTAGGAAACTGGGAAACTTCCCTAATAGTCATTTCCATCAACAGTGAAATTAGTGTTTAGAGTAAAACAGTTTTTACACTGGTCAGCTACACATCTATAGTTAGAAAAGGCATCTACAACGTACTGCGTAACAGTTTCTTAATCAAGAGCTTAATCAGAGCAGTTACGTACCCATGCTCAGAAGTGTAGGAATTAATGAACAGTGTTTTAGTTTGCTTGCAGTAATTAGTTTTTAATCTACTACTGATTTTTTTTTCTTTCCTACAAGCAATGTCACCACAATGTGAAAGTGCTATTCATTACAGACTTTTTCTTACGTCGATACAAGCATCAGTTACAGGGCCGTGGCTTCAGGTATGTAAAACAAGGTTCTGTAAACAGACAGTGCAGCAGGAGGCAAATAAAGCTCGTTTGGCAAGAGTACAACTTGGAAAAAGGGAACATGCAGTGGTTATGAACCCAGCCTATTTCACGTGTGAGAGAACTTCACCTGAATTACTTCCTCCACCCTATTCCAAGTCTACCCTACACGTAAGCACCTAATCAGTACGTGCCTGGCAGCTGAGCAGTGCTTCTGTAAATGCTGTATACAGAAGGAGTATTTTAAGACAGTAGCATTTGAAAGTCTAGGTGGGATGACCATCTTACACAGATTCCAAATGCTGAGCAGAGAGCCGAGAGGAGGCAAGACAACAAGGGGATAGAATAAAACACATGCAGCCTTAGCTTACAACTTCTACACCAATTTGCCATGCAGTCAGACTTAACTAAGAAAAACCTGAGATACTGGAGAAATTCTCCTAGTCGGTGTCCTGCCTGGTTCTCTCTCTCACCATCTGAAGAAACAAAATGAGCAGCTATTTAACTGAAGAACATAACTGCTCACAATGAAAACAGTGAATCAAGAATTGGAGGACTGCCATGCTCACCACACAGTTACTCTTGCAGTTCTCTTTGTCTTCAAAGATTATCTTCGTCGGCTTCTTCATGTGTCTTGCAGTTTACCTATATGTAATACAAGGTGCAAAAAGAATTTAAACTTCAGATGTATTTACAGTAAAATCATCCTTACATGCATGAAACCATAAATACTAGATTCATAATTAGTGGTGAAGAAATAGTTTAATGGAGAATGGGGTCATAGCCTATTTAATAAAGAATCAGGACCTGTTCACCTGGGGACAGGCAAACATCTACAGATAACTGAGCAGGTAAAAAAGAATAAAACGTGAGAAAGCATCAAATACAGAAAAGTCTCTTGTAATGTGCTCCAAACTTCAACAGCTGTGAATTCCTCCTTAACATTTTAACCATGTAGTTTCTGACTTAGGTGTAAATTTACCCATGGACCCTGCTGTGGAATGCAAACTCTTGGGAACTTGATGCTGCTGTCTCATGTACAGGCCCAACCTTCCCCACGTGTGGAAAAGCACAAGCCAGCCCTGCTTTGAGGGGTACACACTGGAAATCCTTCAGTTCCTCAAGATTCAGGTAAAACCTGACTCTTCATTCTGGAATGAAATACAGCTGATAATGACTTTCCAGAAGGGGAGTTGCTCCAAGTCATTTAGACAAATTAAAGAGCTAGCAAGAGACTCCCAAATATATCATTTACCTAGCTCACTATTTCTAGTGTAAAGGAGCCTTGGCTCCAAATTCTGTTCATGAAGAAAGAAGCTTGTTTTGAGTGAACAGAAACACGTAGAATATGAGATCATTTCATCAAACAGCCTAAGTACCTTCCCAGGTAGGCTTCAGCAGTTGTATTCTACTGAATAGCAGTACGAACCTACCAGCAGGAATCCTGTTTCTTAGTCCTGTTCCCAAACCTTCACTCCCAGGAGAACACATGCCAAATCCTTCTGTTCCCAAAATCCAGGACTTGTGGCATTTTTCCCCAACAGTGGAATTGTAAAGTGCTCAGGAACTGACCAAACCTACTGCAGATGGACATGGAGAAAGGCAGATTCTCAGGACTATTCTGAGGATGCACTGGAAGAATAAGGGTATGGATTATACAGATTTCTACCATCATGAATTTCCTCTGAAAGGGTTAAAAGTGCTTATTTTATTTGAAGTAAATGACTACTACTCTCCAGATAAATCCTTAGGCAAATCTTCAGGCTATCAGAGCACACAAAACCCCTCACTACTAAAAATAAATCCAAGATTAGCCCATAGCTCAAAGTGATACTTTTTATTTTAGGCAAAAAAAAAAAAAAAAAATCCCAACAACATTCCACTATTGCAGTTTGTAAAATTTTCACTGTTTTCAGTAGAAACAGTTCACAAGTCAGAACTCAAGATTCAAAATAACATTGTGCAAAATAGTACTGGCATAACTACACATAGCAAAGAGACTAGTGTAAATCAAGAATTCCATTGAAATTAGTTGAGCTGCTCCAGTTTTACACCAGTGTACATCACCTCAGAATAGGCCCTTTTTGCAGAACATCCCTGGAATTCCTCTTGCTTACAAAAATCACCTTACATGCAACAAGTAACCTATCAGTACAACATATGCAAGAACACCTCCACAAGTTATCACAGTGTAACAGAGGAAAACTTATCAGCCAATTCCATACAAAGGCAAATCTAATGGCAGTTTCAGACAGCCCTTGATCGCTACCCTCAAAACCGGCACATTTCAATAAATGAAGTAATTTAGAATAACGACAAGCAATACTTTAACTATCAGTACATTGACAATTAGGGTGGATGAGGTGTCCAGAAAGGGTTTTCATTTTTTTAGTTTACTAAATTTTCCAAAGAGAGTTGTTCCAAAAAGAAATTGTGTAGGAAATGTTTATTTTCAACGTTATCAGGCCAAGTCCTCTTCCACAATTCAGACAGACTTGTCAACACTACAGAAGTCTCTGTAGTCAAATACAAATCCCAATGAAGAGCTATTAAACAAAGACCATACCATAAGTATTTACTGATGACATGCAATGAAATAGAGCAGCAACAGGACTCCACTTACATTTGGAGCATTCAGAAAGAGACTGTTGCAGTTCAGCTGGGGTACAGGACTGGAATTTCACAGAACACTTGTGAATAGTTAACATTCTCTCCCCAACTGACTTGACAGGTAAAATAACAGTTTCAAAACAATGCATCTAGGTCATTCTTTGTATAAACAAAATGCTAAGAGCAGAACTGATTTTCAGAGCTGCTGAACACTCACAAACTCACATCAAGAAAACATATAGGTACATTTTGCAATAAGTGGTCATTTTGTTTACCTGCATACCCAGGTTTAGAAAAACAATTCCATAAGAATTCTTTGATTGCAATGAAACCAATTCTTCCACACTGCTTTTCACCTCCCTAGGTTTGGAAAAGCATATCTTCTATTACCTTTCTAAGAGCAAACATTTTTGTTTTAATACGTGCCAGTCTGGCTTGGGTCTAAGCCATAATAACATCTTTAGGCTATGACATTTGTTGAAGGGCACACACTTAAACTATGGAACTATATGGAAAAAGAAGAGTCCTGACACTCTCAAGTGTTTGGATGCTTTTATGTCAAGAGTTTTTTGTGGATTATATTCAGCTCATGAGAACAAGTAAGAATGACACACAAGCTTTGCTTTGGAGATACGTGTAAGTGCACATCAGTTCTGGATGGGAACAGGCATGCAAGTCTGTCCATAAAAAAGGATTCTTACAAATACCAGTCCTGCCTCAAACCATAAAAAAAAGAAAAGCAGCAGACCTATGCAGACTGTTTGTGTGCATGCGCGTGATGAGTCAAATTTAAATCAAGATACCCAAGAAGTCACTGAACTTTGTAACTGCAAGTCTCTGGTGACTATGCATTCTCCCTGGCCCTTTCAGTTTCACAGAGAAGTTGTCAGGCAAGGAAACATTCAGGAAAGAGATACGGACATTACTGGCAGTGAGTTACTGTGAAGACATCAGTTAGCATTTCAGAGATGGCAGGAAGAGAACAGATAATACTTCAGCAAGGAGTTATTGCTGTACCACTGAATTCTATTAAACTCGATAAGCAATAAGAAGTCAGGCCTGAGGCAGAAGAAAGGTTACTGCATACTACTTTTTTTTTTTTCTTCCCAAAAGGCTTAGCTTCAGTGTTTTCCAATAATCTCAGAGTCTGAATTCCAGTAAATTGTATTTTAGAACAAACCAAAAAAAAAAAAGCCCTGAGAGTAAACATACTTTTTAAGAGCTGGTATTGCTTTACATAAAATCAAACACAGCAATCATTTAATTCCACAGTATGCAATATTGAATTTTCACTCCCTTTTTTCCTCACTTGGGATATATGTATGCAACCAAGAATTTCTTTTCAAGATATATGCACTCAAGCGTTATCTGTTACTTTTCCAAGTACTTAAATTGGTTGCTACAGGATTATGGCACCAAGCAAGGAAAGAATAGCTGAAGCAGGTCAAACTTGAACAAAGTCCTTTTCCCTTGTGCCTTGAGTTTTTAAAAAAAGGATTCCAATAGTCATAGCTGCCATCACAGACCTTCATTACAACGACCTCCTTCCTTGTGACTTAAATAGAATTTACAACTGGAGGAACACCATTTAGTGTATCTCAAAATCAGCTGTCAGTGTTACTGAACACTACCACCAGCCTCTAAGTGTGGCTACAAGTGTAAAATACCAAGAAAACAATAGTATCAAGGGTTTCAAGTTGTGCATAAAAATAGACCTTTAATTTTTCTTAAGCTACAAGGTAGGCAATCAAGGAACTGACTAGGTCTATGCATAGTTAGGATTTAAAGTACGCCAAAAGAACTTGAACTCTTTCAGTAAAACTGTGTTTGAGTAATGCATGGGTCAACCCCCTAAAAAACTGGCTATCCCACTCTATACATAAAAGAATGTTTAAAAACCTCCATGCACTCTCAAAGCTATTTTGAAATTGATTTAAATACTTTATCTAACAGCTCTGCTATGGCACAAGACAGCACATAAAAGTTTAAGGCTAATTTTTGTATGCACACACGTAAAAGCTGGTCTCGGAACATGAGCTGTCATATTTTCTTAATTCTGAGTCTTTAGTGTGAATTCATAATAAAGTAGAGCTGCCACAGCAATAGCAGAGTTGTCCTACATATAAAAAATACTGAATGTTGTCCTGAATGCAGTTTTTATAAAAAGCAAAAACATCACACATTTACATTTGGGTTTTATCAGAGCAGCTCACCAATTTGTACAGCACATTGTCCAATAACATACAATGTAAACTACCAAAAAGATGCTCAAATACTACTACAACAGGTGCAAAAGAAAGTCCTAGGGTAAGAAAGCCCACTGCTATTTGGGAGAGTCACTCTGTGATGAAAACAAACACCAGAATGCAGTTTTGGTGAAGTCAGTTAAGTCTCAAGGCTGTAATAAAGGCTATTTGTTAACTTTAGCCCTTTGGTTCTTAACCATTCAGTTAAGATCCCCTGATAAAGCACTAGGCAGTTTGGCATTGACAGAAAAGCTCTTTACATGCTACTGTTACAGAAATAGAAAACAGACCTACAAGCACTCCTTTACCTGAATGATCTGATCTCCCATGGATCCAGCCATACCAGGTTAAAACAAACCTATCTAAAGCAGTAAAGTTTAAACTTCAAATTGCACTGTTTCAGAAGAAACTAATATCCACAAAACCTAGGAAAGGATTATCAACTGCCCAAATTACATACATTTGATGCACAAAGATGCTTATTTTGAAACTCTGTCCTTCAACAACAACAGTGTAAATCAGAGCTGTTACTTCAAAACAGAGTTGTTTAGTCCCACCCGCACAATCCTATCTATTTTGATGGGAAGACAGTAAACCAAATTTTGCTTGTTTGCTAATTTAACCAGTCTAATATTTTAATACTTCCTAGTACATTTTTCATTTGCTGAATTTTTGCATAATGTTTTAAAAAGGGTCTCATTATACTATGACAGGACTTGCGCATGCTAGCACGATTTGCACTTACTTGCTGAGAAAAGTACATTGCTATCAGTTATTTACGTAGGATTTAAAGGAACAGGAAATGTGCATCAAAGCTATTACTATTATCTGCACAGGTCTGTGGGTTTTTTTTTTTAATTTTCTCTCAAGTGAAATGTTTGCATTCAAGTTTAGCATATTAAACAATGAACGAAATTGTTATATTTGCATTACCATCTTTAAATAGATGCAGATATGAGGGGACCCGAGTATGCAACTGATCCATGAAAGCTACGTATATGCAAGCCAGTGAGAACTGCTCACGTGTAACAGACCAATAATCAGACCCAGAGACTGTCCATGATGACACTTACTTTGAAACTACTGAATCTAACTCTGTGAAAGAGGTACAAGGTCAACTTGGTTTTTAAGTTAAGACACTGGCATTCAGGTCTCTGCAGTTTTTTGCATATCTATATTATATTTACTTAAACCCAAGTAATGCACTCCAGGAACATGAGAAACCTCACTGAAGTTCCTGAACAGTTTCCGTTTGCAATTGCCTTCCTCCCCATTTTCATCTGCTCTTATAATTTCAAAAGAACCATGAACTGCTGCATATCAGGACAGACCAGGTGTCAAAAACCCTTCTGTTTTACATGCCAGCCTAAGTTGCTGGTCAAAAAGGGAGAATGTATCTGCTGCTGTAAACTTCTGTGTAACAGATATCATGCCCGGCAAACCATCACCTTCAACAGACACACAAAACACCACTATGACAAGAGGAAGGAAATCATGCACAGATATTTCAGTATTACATGGCCAGGGTCTATAATACAGTGATGAGTTAAGTCAGAGCAAATTTGTGCGAAGAGTGATTAATGATTCAGGCTGACTAACCCCATAAGTAGCCAAACAAGCCTGTAGCAGGCAAGTGGCATGTTTTCTGGAAGAAAGAATACCGAGTAAGAGGATAACATGTTTTTTCCCCACCCCTGCACAAAAATCCTATGGACAAATAGAACTATACCGGGGCAAGTGCTTTAAAACGCAATTTTCCAGCCAATAAACCAACACTGGGGGGAATTCTGTGAAGGAAGGAGTTTTAAGAATGTGACTTACCTGAAGCATAAACTTCCAATATATAAAAAAAAAAATGTACACTATATACTAACACTGCTTTTTGGATGCTCTTCTGTTTTAAAAGTTTCAAATGTATTAACTTATTTTGTTTAGGGCTGAGGCTGTTCAGCAAGGTCACATAATTTGAGACTGCTGAAATACTTCAGCAACCCTTTGGTCCCAGCAACTGCAAAACAGCCAAGCAAAAAAGAACCTTCACTACAAAAAAAAAAAACCAAACAAAAAAACCCCCAAACAAACCACAAAACAAACAAAGGGGGGGGGAGAAATATCATTACCAGGAAAGTGTCTTCTAAACACCATCTGCTACGCACCAGAAAAGGCGAATTTTTGTTACAAAATACACATTTTCATACAAAAGACATCTTGCAAAACCATCTGATTACCCCCTCCCTCTGCATATTACAACGGTAAATGGGATCAGCTGGTTGGTCTTGAGATTTTTGCTTTAATGGGAAAAAAAGTCAAAGGACACATAGCATCACAATAACCGGTCCTTTAAATTGCAAAGGATTATGACAGTCTTTGTTTTCACCAGTGTTTAAAAAAGCAGGAGAGAAACAAAACCAGAGTCTTCGTAAGCAGAAAGAGCAACAGAGTATGAGCTGCTGCATCCTCCTGAACTTCTCAATGTGCTACCAACTGTCAAATATACAAACAATTCAATTATGACAGTGCCATAAATTGTTAAAACAATGCAAATAGTGTGATCACAAACGTCCAGTCAACTGGTTCCAATTTTTTCCCAGTAGTTGCCCAGAAAAATGTCAAGACAATCTAAATCTATCCTTCAGCTTCCTCAATATGTGCCGATTGCTGGAGTATAGAGGTCTGTGGTATTACTGTACTGGTTCCACGAGAGATCCTGTCTTGATCTGTGTTTGTAGACAAGGAAGCCATAGAAATGGGCTGCAATAAACTGGACGTCATGCCGGAGGAAACAGTCAGGCTGTGTGTAGTGCCCTTAAGTGTAAGATCCTGTGTGGGAAGAAGTGGCTTGAGGATGCTAACTAGACAGAAAGCAGAGCCACTTTTAGGAATGAAATTTACTTTGTTCTTGTCAGGGCAGTAGAAGGCTGGAATTTCATGCAATGGCTTTGGCCTAGAAATAAAATACACAACAATTAGTTTTAAAATTACATTGAACAATCATATTCTGTCAATGGCAGGCATGCATTGCGGAACACGTCAACTTGAAGGATTTCAGCTACTCAATAATGCTTTAATGACACTCCCACCACACAGAAAATGGCAAAGTGGTTTAAACTGCTTGTTTACATATGCTACAAGATTAACAGCATGTTCTTCAGGCAGGCTGTCTCCAAACCAAAGGAAAACACTAACTTCATGTTGTAGATCACAAACCCTGTCTACAAATTGGCATATCCAATATATGAGAAAGTATTCTCAATCACCTTCTCCAGAAACTTTCACAATCCAGGAAGTCCTGCCCCCTCCAGACACTCTTCACACAGTAAGCCTTATGAAAGAAGGCTGGCATAGCAATGTTCCTAATATTGCATATCTCAGAGCTGCTCATGATCACAGCGGGATCACTTTTTCCGGACTTTTGTCTCCTTTGCATGTTCACCTGAGCACGGCCTGAATTTCTATAAAAGATGAGCCCATCTTACTTAAAAACTCAATGCAGAGAGTAAAATGTAGTATTCCCACCACGGCATTCATGATCAAGTACCTATAACCTGGGAAGGAAGCAGGGAACACACATTTAGACCCTGACTTGGCAGTTTTGCCATCTCAGCATATAGGTCAGCCAACTCAGAGGCATGCTTTATAAAAGACAGAGCTGGAAGGGATACTATGGATAGCACAGGAATGCCTTCTGTTTCTATCTCTAACTCTGCAATGTAAATCTACTAAGCTAGTCTAATTCTAAGACCAAATTATGGGAATCTGTTCCAAAGCATCTCCTCCTAGCTGGAAAATAACCATCAGAAATTTATACTCAGTTTTTCTTTCTGACAGCATTGTCCTTTAGCCTACAATCTCTCCCTCCTCCATGTGTTTGTAAGACAGCCATATGCACCTCTGAATTCTACTAGACCAAGCAAGCCAAATCTTTCAGTCTGCTCTTCTAGGAAATACTCTTCTTTGAAAAGTAATTCTGTTCATGAAATAGGGTACGTTTCCTTGTTAGCTGATTCTCCAAGTGTCCAGAAAGTTCAGCCCCATTTATAATTTTTTTTTTTCTCAAATGAAAATCCTGTACACTTCAAATAGAAATAGTGCTAAACAAAGGTTGAACTTGAAATAGTTACACTCATGTATTCCATGTCTGTGTGGAATGCAACTTCATGTTGTAGATCACAAACCCTGTCCACAAATTGAGAAAGATTTTTGCCCACTATGTGAGGAAGATTTTTGCATGAGACTGCAGTATCTAAGAACTGCCATAGCTAGGTAACAACTTCCATAGAAGCCTGTTTCACTCTACAGCAGAACAGTCCTACAGCTATTACAGCTTGTTAGTACACCTCTCTGTACCTGATTATTTGAGTTCCTCCTCCACTACCTGCCAGGTAAGAGAGAGCCTTTTCAAGTTATGCTAGTGTTAAAAAGAGTCCCTCAAGGTTTTGACTTAACACAAAATTCCAGCAAAAAATTACATATGTATATACCAGTATGTAGTCACATGAAACAAAGATCAGGCTGTTAGCACAGTATTAGTAACAGAACTAATAATTTTGATCTGACATAAAATCAATAAACCAATGGGTAACTCTGAATGTTAAACGTTATTTCTTACATAGTAAAGATCAACTTACAAGCTTTCCTCAAAGACTTTCACCTTTTCACAGCCCTCTGGAGGTTCACGCTTGAACATGTAGCTGTTGTTGGGTTTTGGTGAGGTAGCATATTTTGGCAAGGGAGAATTATTCCCATTCTCTGCAGAAATAGAATATCTCATTACTTAAATGTGTCACACTATAAAAATCAATAACTACTTTAAATGCTCCCTGAATTGAAACCCACTTCATCATCAATGCTATAAAATTTTCATTTGCTTCCAAGTCTTCATTTGCAAATAAGCTTTCTTATCTCAATCCTTTCCTTCTTTCCTTATACCATTTTCAGGCTTCTCTACATACCTGTTCATTCTTGGACACTTTCAGTTTGTAACTGCAAACCTGAATCTATGGTCCTGTGCTGTCACCATGCCAAAAGAAATGGGCACAAGCCATATTCCTTAAAAACCAGAACAGGTTTATATTAAATTGTAAAATTCACCTAGTATACCTCAGAAGGTTTCTAGTTAAAAAAAGTAATTAAAAAACCCCCAAACAGTTATATTTTTATGGGTGCATGTATGAAATGCTGGAAGGTTGCCTATTTCATCCAAGATCATAAAGAATACCTGACAGAAGCCACAGGAGTAGCCTACTTTGCTGTTTCATCTGTCGCTGTACACTATTGTTTCTTCAACGTGCTTAAAGCACTTGAATCTATTATTTAAAAACAAACATATGTTCAGGAAGCACATTCCTCAGTCCCATTTATCCAGCTTCAATTACAGAGCACTAGGTATGTGTGCACACATGGCATTTGGAGCCATTTGGAAAAAAGCAGATCACTTAAAAAGAAAAAAAACCCAAAACATTCTAGCATTTCTCCATGGATATGGGAAACAAACCCCCTCTTTTAACAATGAGTTAAGTTTAGTATTGTTGAACTTTTGAAGTTACACAGTACCTTTATCTCTGGAATCAGCAAGAAGATCATCTGTGGAACACGGGCTTTCCTCACTGCCTTCATTAGAGATGGTAAGAAATGAGGCTGGAGATACTGACTGGGAGCGGCTGCTGTTGTTACTACCCCTGTCTGCTCCACCAGGCGTTTGGGTATCAATGCTGCGAGTGCTACTACTACGCTGAACCAATGGAGGTGGTGCACGGTGCCCATCTGGAATATCTTGAGGCTGTTAAAACAAACAAACAAACAAAAAAAGGTATCAGACTACTGCTCTTGTCTGATTAGCAATTTCTTTATATCCAGTAATGTTGAGGGTTTTTTTGAGTTTCACAGAACTGTTTGAAGTGGAAAATTTTATTCATTACACAAGACTCCAACAGAAAATAAAATGAGTCATGTTTGGAAATTAAGGACAACAGTTTGCAAGATTTCATAGAACTTCTGAGGCTGGAAAGGACCTCTCTGAGATCAGCTAGTCCAACAGCACTGCTCAAGCAGAGTCAGCTACAGCAGTCTGTCCAGGACTGTGTTCAGTCAGGTTTTGAGTGTCTCCACAGACAGTGATTCCACAACCTCTCTGGGCAACCTGCTCCAGTTTTGAGCACCCTCACACATTACAAATAATTAAAAAAAAAAATTTTAAAAAAAGCAAGAAAGGTGTTTTTCCTTGTGTTCAGATTGAATTTAATGTTCTTTTCATCATGCCCGTTGCCTCTTGCCCTGTCATTGGGCACTACTGAGCAGAGCCCAAACCCCTCCTCTTCATTCCTGCTCATCAGATATTTATACACATTGATAATATCCCCTGAGCTTTCTTTTCTCAAGGCTGAACAGTCCCAGCTCTCCCAGCCTCTCCTCATATGAAAGATGTTCCAATCCCTTAATCATTTTTGTGGCCTGTATTTCTGATGCTTTTTTACTAAATTTACCTCCAAAAATACCTAAAAATAAAATGAAAGTTAAAAATGGGCAATTCATGCTTCGACTGGGATGAGGACAGTTCAGCATGGGCAAATAGAAGAAAAAGTTACTACAAAAACTCTCAAGACAGGCCTTTTGTCTTTTCCCGTTCTGCTGATATTTCTTATTTTATTGGAAAACTAATTACATCACAGTAATCACAGAGAAAGAAGGTTCAGATTCAAGCTCTATGTTGCTTTTTGCTTTCCAAGACTTTTCAATTATCTTTACTAAAGAAAGCAAAATTAATTCCAGACATATTTAATTCAAGAACTGTGCAAAATAAACTTTATGACTTAAAAACCTTAAAACAAAACCAAAATAATTATAGAAAGCAATAATGGTGACAGATACATACAACAAGCTGTTCCTCTTTGTCTCCCGTCTCCTTAATTATTATCTCAATCTCCTGATTCAGTCCTTCTACACTATTTCGGAATCGTGATCCTGTTGATTTGGTAATAGGTACCACAGGAACAAGAGCATTCTTTGGGATGGGAGCCTGAAGAACCAGAGACAGTGATAAAGCAACGTAGATTTGCTCATAAAACACAATTACTATTTCTACTCAACAGTGAACCTTTAAATGGAACATATCTACACCTCATTATCAAGGATTTATAGGAGACTACAGCGATTGTGTTAAAATGGATGCCTTAAATGAAGACATAGGCAACCTGAATTTTGTTTCAAATCTGATTTCTAGCAGGAAAAGCTTTCAACAATCTAGTCTCAAAACTTCCCTTGATATGGTCTGCCTCCAGCTTGACATTGCTTTAGAAGTGAAAATTTAACAGTAATCATTTAAATATAAGTAATTCTGAAGCCTTTAAAATATATTCACATTCCTTCTGAAATCAGCTATAGGACAATTTCATTTCCTTCACCGTTGGATTTACCATTTCTAATTAATTAAGATTATATTTTAATGGAAGTCTGCTATTACCTAGAGTAACATGACCCATGTAGAAGGAACATTATTCCACAAATGCAAGATTGCACTATGCTAGAAATGAAGACCAGTATAGTAAATATATTAAACCAGAATAAAAGTTTGACAAAACAATTTAGGAAGACTTACACAGAAAGAATAACATTCCAAATGCAAATGTTAATATATAGTTGCTTCAAAACGAAGATTAACATTTTAAAAATCCAATGTTTCAAAGTAAGCATTAAAACTCTGTTCTCAGAAAATATGTTACTAAAGTCTTCCAAAGCCCCTTTTCGTACGCCACAACTTTGAGATTTCCTATCCTCTCCATAGGCATCCATCCTCTGTTAAAAATCATGCTACCAGAACGCCAGGAGATTCTGCCCTAAATTTCAAGGGCACTACTACAGATAATGGAATGCTTCCTGCAAACATTTACTTCAATTCAAAGAACAGCATGACACTTAAAGTCACAGAAGAATTCCTGTGTAAAACTCCTAGACTCTATGGTCTAGTGTGCTGTGGTTGAAAACATGTCCTCTACTGATTGCAGGACAGTGGCATTCTCACCTGCTCTTCAAAGTGGTTTTTACTGTGGGGTTTTCATTTTTCCTTTAAGTAACAAGACTGTGCATAGACAGACACCAAAGCACTGCAACTTTGCATGCAAATTCTCAAAAACCATATAAAATTTGTCTGGAAGAAAAATTAATGTAAACAAGAGAATTTGAAGTGCACATCATAACGCACACAGACTTATTCTCACAAATCTCTAAGGCAGCAAAACTTACGAATTATATTGGTTTTGCTTTACTGAAACACTAGGATATCTATATATATAAAAAAAAAAAAGATACTTGCACAAGGACTACAAAAGCTTCTGTTCAGGAAATGCTTGTGATTGTGTTTATGTCAACAAAAACTAAACATTCTCATAATGGCCAAACTTGGAAAGACTTTCAAAAATCTTGCCTGGAGACGAAAAAGAGAAAACAGAAACTACTGGAGAAGAGCACAAAAAATTTTAAGCAAGCAACCTGGCTAATTCTGTTCCAAACAAGGCCTTGGCTCAACAATCTAGTAATACAGGTCAATATCCAGTCATAATACAGGTATACCAGCACAAATTTAGGCACTAATACAGACTATTTATGCACCCAGTTATTAAATATACATGTTCCTAGGACAAACTGAACTTGTTAAAAAGTAGAAAGCAGAACACAAGTATGCTTGTCTAAGATTTAAG
The DNA here is from genome assembly GCF_964106895.1 of Numenius arquata. Taxonomy (NCBI): domain Eukaryota; kingdom Metazoa; phylum Chordata; class Aves; order Charadriiformes; family Scolopacidae; genus Numenius; species Numenius arquata. The sequence continues at coordinate 30,195,779 of NC_133578.1, forward strand.
CAGCCATTAGCAAAACATGGGAATTCTCCACGTTTTAAATACAATTGCGTACCACAGAAATTCTTAGAATCATAGTACTATTTGAAGAGCTCAAAGTAGAAAAGAACGAGTTGCTCCAATAGAGTTCCTTATGTTTCAATACAGCATGTTTCACTTCCAAGAGAAATAGTATTCCGTAAGTGACTAAGGATGACTTGTTAAGCCGGAGTGCTGGAGGGTGGAAAAGGAAGGAGGTACCGTTACGGGGGTGGAACAACCAGCCTCAAAACAAACTCCACACTAGAAATACTGCCTTCACAGAGGTCTGCATGGAGATGGCCTCCGACATACAGGAATAGGCTACCCACCTTTGACTACTCATCTGCGTATTTGGGAATGCACTGAATGAAGCAGAGAGACAAATACAGGATAATAATTACTGTGCTCACATAGTACTGTGCTCACATAGTAACACGCTGTCAGGGAGTTTTGGTGTGGGACAGTTAGAGTCCTGAAACTTATGGGTGTGGCATAAACTCATGAGATTATGAAATCTGGGTGATGACAAATCTAAGATGTTCACAGGTGTTTTAGAAAAATGCTTTAAGCTCTTCCAATTTTTCAACAAGCAACAGAATTTTAAATAGAACTCAAGGTCTTTTGATGCTTTTGGATACTAACATCAAACCACCTCAAGGTTGAATGCATCACAGTAATTCCACTGTAAAAATTAAACCTCTACCTATGTGAGGTACTGAGAGTAAAAAAAACCCCACTGCAAACTGCATGCAGCTGGTCTCAATATTAGTGTTTGCTAAGGATGAACCAATTGCTAAGACATTAAGGACACACGCTTCCCAGGAAAGTGAAAGGAGGGGGCTTGATGGTTCGTAGTCAAGTAGCAGCATAACATCAGCCAAGTGCACCGAGGAAAAAAGATTGTTTTTAAAAACTTAATCCATTTATTCTTCCATCTGGCTTCAGCTCTGGCCTCAATTCTCATTTCTCTATTATATTAACACTGAGCATAAAGGAAGATCCCACTGGTTTGACTCCTGTTTACAGATTTAGTACCATGGAATCCAACATTCTCAGAAGCATCCTGAGATCACCTGAGGAGGCTATGACCTTTCTACAAACCCCTCTTCCTGCCAAGAAAGACAGAATGAAACATTTCTGACATCATGAAAAAAACAACCAACCAACATTAAATTGCTCTGGAAAAAAGTGTAGTTAGCAGCAAGGACTTGATGAAGTTCCTCACCAACTATTTCCTGATTCTGAGTAGAGGGCCGGGCATAGCGAACAGGCTTACTCTGTTTTTGAAGAAAGAAATCTACACAATCTCCACAATCACAGAAGAAAAAAGCACAACTAAACAAACCGTTGGAGGCTTAGGTGGTAAGAACAACTTCAAAATTTTGGTAAAACTGAAGAACTGTGGAAAAGCTCAACTGTTTATTAGTAGGGAATAAAGGAGGAAATAAATCCACTGAATTGTTTCTTTTAGTTTTAACTAGAAGAGTAAGCCATTTCCAAAATGTTAAACAGAGTTTACCTGGTCTCTGTGAAAGGACTACTAAGGAAATTTCCTAACACATTTTCTCGATTTGTCATGAACCCACTCCTTGAGCTCAGAAATCATTGTATGACTCTCTACAGTCAACAACTGCAAGTTTCCTTCAAGTTGGAACGTAAAAAAAATTTCTAAATATTCCAATCACTAACTGCAAGTGTTTCCACACAGCCCTTTCCACAAATCCTGCAAGAACTGAGCTCCCTAGAAAGGAATGAGAAAGCCTAGGAACTTTGCCCTTGATGCCTACAGTTTTTTCACTCTGACTTAGAAATCAGCCTCTAAATGCCATTATCTAATACTTCATTTACTCTTTTTTGAAGCCTTCTGTAACTTCACCCCTTCGCAAGTAGCTCAATACAGCTGGCACAAAATTTACCAAGAAAAACAATGGTTTATTTTGTAACACAATGCTGGAAAAGCTGCTTTGCCTCAGTTTATATTTTATAGTCTGTTTCACAAGACCAAAACCTAATTATCTGTTGTGCAATATTTTATTCACATACTCTAAAATTTGGCATAATGCAAAAGACCTCCATACAAGAAATAAAATTTCGTGAGCATAATAATGAAGTAATTATGATGCAAAAAAGTGTTATATTCATAATTTGGGGGAGGGGTATTTTTCAGAGTAGTAGCATCGCTGTTCATTTTCAAAATTAAAAACCACTAAGATTATCTATGTTACAGTGACAATTGTTTAGCATTCAGAAACTTACAGATTTGTAGAATACCAAGCCAAACCTGTTAGACTGCATGTAATTCTCCACTGTACTGAAAGGCCTACACCAAAGGTTTCTCAGTACACTTTTTTTTTTGTTGGAATGCCTCGATTTCCCACAAGTACAAAATAAATCTTCAAGTAAGTTCCTCAAATTTGGATAAAATACTTGATGCAAATATTTTGACCTGTGATGTACTTTTTTTCCCCCAATGTGTCTCCCCAATTTTCATACACTTTCTCAAAAAAAATCCTAGAAGGGGTCTGGGTCATTTATTTGTCTGTCTTCTTTCATCTTTTTGGACTGTTCTGACTTGAGCTACAGCAGTCATTAACAGTAGCAGATGCTACACTGCACCTGTACTTCAGTAAAGCAGATCAAAATGTAGGAGTTTGTATTAGCCTGTTTACAAGAAGAGGAGGAGGAAACAGTTTCTGTTTCAAGATTTTATTAAAGAGTCTGAAGAAGTAATTCCCAAATTATTATGTCAAAAAATGTAATTCTAAAAAATATCCTAAATACAATACTTCCAGTAGCACAGAATTCAAACTAATAACAAACTAAATTCAAGAGGCACTTAGGTCCTGAAAATTCATGACTTCTAATTAAATTAGCTACATCAGGGATGAATTAGGGTCTGAGAAAAAAGATGTTCTCAATTTTTATATGAAGGAGGAGTTAAAAAGAACAGTGCAGGACAAATTCAAAACACCGTTCTACTTTCTTATTTCCAGTCTTGAAGTATAACACATGCACTGACTTCTATCTATGAAAGAACCTGACTCCTCAGGACTGTGTGTATGGTTCTCCCTTCTATTTTTTATTTCATCCTTTACAAGAATGGGTAAGTACCTGTAGAGCAGGACACATGCTGTCACAAGAGTTTCCCTCCCTGGCCTAAATTATTTCTGGAAGGATGGAACAACAGAAAGGAAACAGTTTTCATTAACTGGTATCAAAGTACAATATTTATTAGAAGAATGCTAACAGCATTTCAGGAGTAATTGGGATATGAATACATTTGCAGAGAATCTTCACAGCTGAAGTACTTTCTCAATTCACAATACCAACAGTTTCAGTTTCTTTCAACTACATTGACTTGTAAAGCAATTGTGATTCGTTCCTTTTGTAATAGTTAAAAAAAAGTGTGTGTTATCATAAATATACATTCATG